>NW_012267323.1:3270171-3290991 GCF_000151885.1 Dipodomys ordii | reverse complement strand
GTCGACCTCCCTCTCTTCCTCCCACTCACTCTCTCCCTCTCTCCCCCTCCCTCCCTCTTCCTCTCCCTCTCTCCCTCTCTCCCTCTCCCTTCCTCCCTTTCTCCCTCAACCTCCCACTCTTCCTCCCTCCCACTCACTCTCTCCCTCTCTCCCTCCCTCACCCTCACTTCCTTTCCCTCCCTCCCCTCCCTCTCTCCTTCTCCCTCCCTCTCCTTCCCTCTCTCCCTCCCTCCCTCTCTTCCTCCCTCTCTCCTCCTCTCCATTCCTTTCCTTCTCCTTCCTTCCCTCCCTCCCTCCCTCCTTCTCCCCTCTCTTCCTCCCTCTCCCTACCTCCCTCCCTCTCGCTCTCTTCCTCTCCCTCCCTCTCCCCTCTATTATTTATTTTTTGCCAGTCCTGGGGTTTGAACTCAGGGCCTGGGCACTGTCCCTGGGCTTCTTTTGCTCAAGGCTAGCACTCTACCATTTGAGCCACAGTGCCACAGCCAGCTTTTCTGTGTATGTGGTACCAAGGAGTCAAACCCAGGACTTCATGCGTGCGAGGCAAACCCTCTATCACCGAGCACATTCCCAGCCTCCCAGTTCCCTTTAGCTACAGCAGATGGTGGGTAGGCAGGTCATAAGGTATGTAGGCAACATGTGTTATTCCTTGGGGCTGTTCACGAAATCTCTGATACACAGCTGTTCCCTTTTTATAGATGAGGTCATGAGGCTTACAGAGAACTGTTATTATTATTATTATTGTGGTATTCAGGGTTGCTAGGTAGGCACTCGACCAATTGAAAATCCCCACCACCCTCCCTCAACATTTTTGCTTCATTATTTTGGGGATCGGGCTTCATGTATATGTCTAAGCCAGCCCGGACCACGATCCTCCTATTTATGCTTCCTGTGTAGCTGGGATGACAGACACATGCCACCGTACCTAGCTATTGGTGGAGATGGAGTCCAGACAGCCACGCTCTGAAAGCTCAGGGGAAAGGGGGAGGGAGGGGCATTGTGTCAGCCGGCCGATTGCACAGACTGTGGGTCCCTGGCAGCCTCTTACTCTCCCTAGGAAATCCCTGAACTTCCAGAACCTGCCAGAGCATTTGGATCAGCTGCTACAGGTGGACGAGGATGAGGAGGGCCAGGGTAGGTAGCATCCTGGAGAGAGGGGGGAGGGTTGCAGAGCTGGGGAGCTCAGTGTGTGCCCTGTGCATCTGTCAGACCTTCTGCTCAGCCTGCCCCCCTCCCCCCTTTCCTCTCCAGGACAGGTTGAAGGGCGGCTTGGCCCAGCTACTGTGGTTCTGGACCACACAGGAGGCTTTGAGGGTCTTCTGCTGGTAGATGATGATCTTCTGGGGGTGAGTGAGAGCGGGGTTTGGGATCCCCTTTCTGAAATAGCCCCGAGCTACACATGATATGGCCCTATGTCTGCCCCCTCCTTTTCTTTTGGGGGGTGTGTGTGTATATATGTGTGTGTATGTGTTAGTCCTTGGGCTTGAACTCAGGGCCTGGGCGCTGTCCCTGAGCTGCTTTTTTTTTGCTCAAGCCTAGCACTCTACCACTTGAGCCACAGCACTACTTCTAGCTTTTTTTTTTTTTTTTTTTTTTAGTGGTTCATTAGAGATAAGAGTCTCATGGACTTTCCTGCTGGGGCTGGTTTCAAATCACGATCCTCAGATCTCAGCCTCCTAAGTAGCTAAGATCACCACATAAACCACTGGCACCCAGCCCTATACTCTTTTTATCCAAATGTGGCCCTAGACAAGGATATTCTCAGCCCCTAAGGCCCTCGACGTAGCCCCAGCCTCAAACCCTTCCCAACAAAGCCTTCAGTCCTTCCACCGTGCCTCTGGCTTCAAACCTCCTAACATAGGCACAGGGCAGTGTTGGCCCCAATAGACCAATCCCGCCCAAGCTAGCTCCACTGAGGATGGGGCTGGGGACCTGGGGGAAGCTCACTGCCCCGCCCCCTCCTTCCTCCCTCAGGTGATTGGCCACAGCAACTTTGGCACCATCCGCTCTACCACCTGTGTGTACAAAGGTAAGCCAACCCTCCTGGTGGAGCTGGGAGGATGGGTGGGGCCCCTGGCCAGAAGGCCGCCTTCACGTACCTGCTGGCCTCCCTCGCTCTCTCCAGGGAAATGGGTGTATGAGGTGCTCATCTCCTCCCAGGGACTCATGCAGATTGGCTGGTGCACCATCAACTGCCGCTTCAATCAGGAGGTATTGCGCAGCCGCGGGTCTCCTTATAGCGAGAACAGCCCCCCCCCCCCACACACACATAGAACCCCTCACCCGCCTGCAAGAATAGCAGCCTCCCTCTCAAGCCATGAGGATCCAAGATGTGATTGGTGATTGGGGGGGCCTCTGGCCTCCTCCCCTCCCCCATGGCCTCCACCCCCCACTTCTCACAGCACTTCCTTTCTCCAGGAGGGTGTGGGAGACACGCACAACTCCTATGCCTACGATGGAAACCGGGTGCGCAAGTGGAATGTGACCACCACCAATTACGGCAAGGTAAAAGGCCCCGCCCCTCGGTGCTCCACCAATCGCAAGGCGCTCTCCTAGCCGGCTGGAAGCCTTGGGGAAGCCGCTGAGGGAGGCCTGTGGACCCCAGGGAAGGGACAGGGATATTTCTCTTTCCACGGGGCCAGCCCCCCCCCACCAGTCCCCCCCTCTCCCCGTGGGTGGGCCTGGGGATGCAGCTTGAGCAGGCTTCTCTGCTTCTGCAGGCCTGGGCGGCGGGGGACATTGTGAGCTGCCTGATTGATTTGGACGACGGAACTCTGTCCTTCTGCCTGTGAGTCTCCCTCCCACCCCCATAGCGCATGCCTGGCCTCTGGGCCTTCCCTAGATTGGCCCAGGTTCACCTGCTCTGTGGAAGGAGGCCCGGTGAAGTTCTGGTAGCCTGAAGGTGGGCGGATCCCTCCTTCCAGACACAGCTCACCCACCCACCCTTCTCCTCTAGGAATGGTGTGTCCCTGGGCACTGCCTTTGAGAACCTGGCCAGGGGCCTGGGCATGGCCTATTTCCCAGCCATCAGCCTGTCTTTCAAGGAGTCTGTGGCCTTCAACTTTGGCAGCCGTCCTCTGCGATATCATTTGGAAAAGATGCCCATGGGTGGCTTTAGCATCTAGGATGAAGGCATTCTTTCCCCCCAGGAGCACTGTGGGCTTGGGGGCAGGCCCTGGCTATTGAGAGAAGTCCACAGGGTGTAATTTAGGTCCGTGGGTATATACAGAAGTCTTACCTGTTAGATAGATGCTGATATAAAACACGTTAAGGGCTAGGAAGGTGGCTCAGTGGTAGAGCGCTTGCCTTGCATGCCTGAAGCCCTGGGTTCGATTCCTTAGCACCACATAAGCAAAAAGAAAAAAGCCAGAAGTGGCGCTGTAGCTCAAGTGGTAGAGTGCTAGCCTTGAGCTGAACAGCTGAGGGACAGCGCCCAGGCCCAGAGTTCAGGCCCCACAACCGAGCAAAATTAAATGGCACATTAAGTGTCAGCAGTAGTAGGCCTCCCAGAGATGGGAGCTGTGTTGCAAATGCGGGAACCCCTCCTTGGGCACGCTTGGGGAGGGGGGGCACCTCTGAAGCTCAGATCAGGCGTTGCTGGCTTAACTCTGTAGCACCTACCCAGTGGCGGGCTTCCGGCCCCTGCAAGACCCGCCCCGTGCCGACCTGGTGCGGGCACAGAAATTGTTGGGCTGCTTCCGGGCAGTGCTCAGTGTGGAGCTGGACCTTGTGGTGAGCCAGGGTTTGGGCTGGGTGATCAAGGAGTGGGGCAGGGGTGGGGAGGTGGGGGGGGTCCTGGCCCAGCCCTCCTCCCCTCACCGTCTTCTCCCCTACCCACAGGAAGGGCGACTGGTACCGAAGGAGAGCTCTAAGTGGCAGCTGCAGGGCCAGCCCACCGTCCTGCTTACATTGGCACACATCTTCCACCGCTTTGCCCCTCTCCTGGTGAGGGGCGCCACCGATCTGGGCAGAGCTGGCAGCGCCTCCTCTAGCCAGGGGGCTTAGCTATTGGGGTGTCACTTCTAGTTCTATCATGGATCTCCTAGAGAGAAGATGGAGCCACCTGTAATCCTAGTTGCTCAGGAGGCTGAGATCTGAGGATCCTGGTTCAAAGCCAGCCCAGGCAGGAAAGTCTATGAGACTCTTCTCTCCAATAAACTCTTCCCAAAACAGCTGGAACACCTCAAGCCGGGCCCACGGTGGCTCACGCCTGTAACCCTAGCTATTCAGGAAGCTGAGATGTGAGGATCAAAGTTCAAAGCCAGCCCGAGCAGGGGAAAAAAAAAAATCCCTGTGACTCACAAAAAGCCAGAAGTGGCGCTGTGGCTCAAGTGGTAAGAGTGCTAACCTTGAGCCAAAAAAAGCAGCTCAGGGAAAGTGCCCAGGCCCTGAGTTCGAGTTCCAGGATCAACACACACAAAGATGAAAGGGAGGTGACGTCACAGGTGACAGGACACTGGCCAGCCCTAAAAGGATTATGGGACAGTGGCCCTTCTTGTCTCAAGCCCTGAGGGGCTCCTCTGTCTGTCGGGGTGGTTTTGGGGGGGAAGGGGACCCCAAGGCTTTATGCCTGAGGCTCTGTCCTTCAGTGTGGGTCAGAGGAGAGGGGCTGTCTGCTCACTGTGCCCATCCGCCCTGTGGTCCAGCGCAAGGTGTACCTGGTGGAGGCCGTGCTCATGAGCTTCCTGCTAGGCGTAGTGGAGAAGGGGGCACCGGAGGAGACCCACGCCGTGGTGCACCAGGTCCTGGACCTCTTGTGGCTCTTCATGGAAGTAAGACTAGATGGCAGGCTCATGCCAGGCTCTCACCCTTCCCGGGGGGTAGCAGGGAGGGCTTAGACAAAGCCCCCCCCCCCATCTTCCCACTCAATGGCGGCCCTGGTATCTGTCTTCAGGACTTTGAGATTCAGGATTGTCTCAAGCAGTTGATGATGTCTCTGCTGCGACTGTACCGGTTTTCACCCATCGTTCCAGATCTGGGACTGCAGGTGAGCCACATTCGTCTATCTAGAAGTCTTCCCCCTCCCTCCTCCCTCCCCCGCAGCCCCAGAGCCCCGCCCCCTCCATTCTGAGCATTGCTTCTCCACAGATCCACTACCTGAGGCTCACCATTTCCATCCTGAGGCATGAGAAGTCCCGCAAGTTTCTGCTTAGCAACGTCCTGTATCCTCCCCTTGTTGCCAGCGGTGGGGATCACAGCCTCTGGGGGAGGGGAGTCCACAGAAGTCTAGAGGAGGCAGTGGTCATCTGGCCAGGGCTCCCCAGGCTCAGGAGGACCAGCGCTCAGGCCCTAGCTCCAGGCCTAGCGTTCCCAGCACCATCTACAGATCACAGAAGCCTGAGGCGCCTAGGTGTGGGAAGGCCCCGGGGCCTGCCCACTTCAGCTAGAGTCTGCACTGTTAATTTTTTGATCAGTCGTGGGGCTTGAACTCAGGGCCTGGGTGCTGCCCCTGAGCTTTTCACACAGTGCTAGCGCTCTACCACTTGAGCCACAGCGCCACTTCATTGGAGATAAGAGTCTCACAGATGTTCCTGCCTGGAACGATCCTCAGATCTCAGCCTCCTAAGTAGCTAGGATGACGGGTGTGAGCCACCGGTGCCTAGTTCCCATAGTCATTATGAAAAAGGTTTTATTATGTACTTATTGGATATTGAGTTTGGTGGGATTAATAGCCCTAGGTTTGTGTGTGTGTGTGTGTGTGTGTGTGTGTGTGTGTGTGTGCTTGTGTGCGTGTGTGCGCGCGTGCGCGCTTGCCAGTCCTGGAGCTTGAACTCAGGGCCTAGGCACTGTCTCTGAGCTTCTTTTGCTCAAGGCTAACGCTCTACCACTTGAGCCACAGCGCCACTTCTGGCTTTTGCTGTTGATGTGGCACTGAGGAATCAAACCCAGGGCTTCATACATGCTAGGCAAGCACTCTACCATTGAGCCACCTTCCCAGTCCAATAGCTCTCAGGTCTGGGGAGGCAGGCGGACCCACGCTGACAGGGGCCCCCTTTGGTGGTGAGAACATGGTGGACACACCAGGGTGGGCTTTCCAGGGACGGTGACTTTGGCGAGCCGAGCTGTGCCTTGACCACCACCAGCTTTGACATGCTCCGGTCTGTCGTCTTCTTTTACATCAAGAGCCCCCTGCGCGTGGAGGAAGCTGGCCTGCAGGAGCTCATTCCCACCACTTGGTGGCCCCACCGCTCCAGCAAGGAGGTAGGCAGATTCTGAGCGGGTGGAGAGCCACCCTCGGGCCGGCCTGCGGCATGGGAGCGTTCCTCTCCAGCCCTGCTCCCTGGAGTCCTCAGGGTGGGTGTCTCGGCCTGGGTGAAGCCCCTGGCAAGCCCTGCTCACTTTGGTCCTCTGACCCTGCCCAGGGCAGAGAAAGTAAGGAGGTGAAGGAGGAGACCCCGGAGGAGCGGCAGCGACGGCGAGCCTATGAGCGGGGCTGCCAAAGGCTCAAGAAGCGCATTGAAGGTGGGCCCTTTTCAGGCTGGGAAGGTGGCTTAGCGGTAGAGCACTCGCCTAGCATGCATGAAGCCCCGGGTTCGATTCTTCAGTACCACATCCCCAGACAAGGCCAGAAGTGGCACTGTGGCTCAAGTGGTAGAGCACTAGCCTTGAGCAAAAGCAGTTCAGGGACAGTGCCCAGGCCCTGAGTTCAAGCCCCAGGACTGGCAAAAAAAAAAAAAAAATGGTGAGCTTTCTGCCTTGGACACTTGATTAGGGTGTGGGGGTTCATACCCAGGTTCTTGGGAGCATTAAGTAGTGAACGCACACACCTAGGTTGGGTTCAGGAAACCTGGTTGGTAGAGGAAGAGATTGGACCTGAACGTCTACCCTCTCCTATTCCCCACCACCAGGGGTAGAAGAGTTACAGGTGCAGATCTTGAAGCTGCTTTTGGACAATAAAGATGAGAATGGGGTGAGTGGCTCTAAGCCCCCTGTTGGGTGCCGGGCCGGGAAGGATGCCATCTTGGCAGAGCTGGTTCACCATCCCCCTGGCAGAGTTTAGGCTGCGTGGTGGCACTGAGCGGATCCCGTCTGAGCAGCGTACTCAGCCTTTCACAGCGTTATTTCTCCTTCCCTTGAAGGGTGAAGCTTCTAGATACATCTTCCTGACCAAGTTCCGGAAGTTCCTGCAGGAGAATGCCAGTGGCCGGGGGGTAGGTGCAGATCCAACGTGGCTGCTTTATAGCTTTATGACGCACCTCGCTCTGCTCCCCTCTCTGCCCAGCCCAGCATCCTGGGGCAGGGCCTTGGATGAGGAATGAGCTGGACTGTGGGGGCTGGCGCCAAGGTCTGTTTTATGCCCTGTGCCCATAGAACATGCCCATGCTCTGCCCTCCTGAGTACATGGTGTGTTTCCTGCACCGGCTGATCTCGGCGCTGCGCTTCTATTGGGACGAATACAAGGCCTCCAACCCCGGGGCTGCTTACAGTGAGGGTGAGCTAGCACCAGACCCCAGGTCAGCAAGGTGGGCATCAGACCGAGGACAGCCTCTGGGGTTGGTGTCTCCAGCCTGTGGCCTGATTGAGTCCTTCTCTACCTGTACAGCCCTGCACCCCCAAACCACTGCAGCCATATTTGCTCTGTCTGCATAGGCTCCTGCTCATTCTGGGTTTGAACTCAGGGCCTGTCCCTTAGCTTTTTCACTCAAGGCTGGCTCTTTTTTTGATGGTTAGAGATAAGTGTCTCACAGACTTTCCTCCCTGGGCTGGCTTTAAACCTTGGTACTCAGATCTCAGCCTCCTAAAAGAAACTAGAATGACAAATGTCAGCCATCGGCACCCCAGCTCCATTATGGGCTTTCTTCCTCAGTCCAGACTCATCCAGTTCCTCTATGTTGGTCAGTCTCAGATGGGTGCTGGGGTGAGGATGGGGTGGGAAGAGACAGATTAGCCAGGGTTCAGAGGAAGGCTTATTTACCCTGGATTGGGGAGTAAGATATAGGTCTGGACCCTCCCTGGCCAGATGCCAGGAATACCAAGCTGTGCAGTGGTTAGTGTTAATCTCAAATAGCAAGGAGAGGTGGACAAGGCAAGGCCAGAGTCTGGCTGTGCATAGGACAGGGATATGGAGAAGGTCTTCCTGCCAAGCCCTAACACCTGTCTCGGCCTCCCTGTCACAGAGGCTTACATCCCTCCTCAGATCTTCTATAATGGCAAAGTGGACTACTTTGACCTGCAGCGCCTTGGCGGTCTCCTCTCACACCTTCGCAAGACCCTCAAAGGTACGTGGAGGCCTGTGGATGATGAGCAGGCTTGCCCCAGTTGGGGCAGTGTCTAGCTTGTGTCCGCCAGAGGGCGCTCAAGTGTACTCATTCAGGCAGAGAGCTGCTGACCCACCAGTGCTGCCTCTGGTCCACCAGATGGCGCTCGAGTCTCTTCATAAGGCAGAGAGCTGCTAGCCTGCCAGTGCTGCCTCTGGTCCACCAGAGGGCGTGCGAGTCTCTTCATACAGGCAGAGAGCTGCTGGCCCACCAGTGCTGCCTCTGGTCCACCAGATGGCGCTCGAGTCTCTTCATACAGGCAAAGAGCTGCTGGCCCGCCAGTGCTGCCTCTGGTCTTGGGTCCAGTCAGCTATCTTTTTCTTGGGCAATCATCCCCAAACAAGGTGGGGAACACAGTGCTGCGGTGAAGGAAGGTGCACGTATTGCCTGAGCTGCCTTCAGGCTTCTGCACAGATTGTTCCAACACGAAGGGCCGAGGCCACCGTGCACCCAAGATCAAGAAGCCAGACGCAGTCCAGCACCGCCTGGGGACCGAGAGCAGTTAGTGTGTTGGGGAGTGAAATGGGAGGGGAACAGTGGGAAATGAGACAGAAGCAGACCCAGCCCGGACTAGGCAAGGCAGCAAAGTTGGGTCCCCGTTGTTAGAGAGCAGAGTACAGGAATTGAGAAAGGGGACAGCCATGGAGGATAATGGCCTGTATGAGGGAGATGGAGGAGCTGAGGATGGCCCCATCTTGCCAGAGCTTGTACGGCTTGGGTGTCTTGAGGCAGGGGGACTAAAAAGGGAGGGAGGGATGGTAAAGTCATCACTGGTAATAGAGCATCTGCTGAGGGAAGGTGGTTCTGTTGGCTGTCAGCTAAAGGCAAAGAGAAGCTGCCAGAAGCAGAGTCAGCCTGGAACTGCCTTTATTTGTGTGTGTGCCCATCTGAGATTTGAACTCAGGGCCTGGGCACTGACCCTGAGATTTTTTTGGGGGGGTCACCCTACCACTTGAGCCACAGCTCCACTTCCAGCTTTTTGGTGGTTAATTGGCAATAAGCCTCATGGGACTTTTCCTGTCCCGTCTGGCTCTGAGCCACAGTCCTCACATCTCAGCCTCTCGAGTAGCTGAGATTAGAGGTGTGAGCCACTGACCCCTGGGACGGGGGCCTCCTTTGGTTTATAAAGTGGTCAGAGAGTAGAGGAGGCCTTGAAGATCTCAGGAAACAGATGGCACGGACAGGAGGCGTTGGGATGGGGGATGCTTCCTGCTGCCGAGTTGCTGCTAGAGGAGGAGCAGAGAGGGGCCGGCCAAGGGGTAAATGGGGTCCTGCAAGGCCTGCCCAGCCTGCCAGTGCTCTTTCCCCATCTGGGCAGTTCCACCCCTGGCACAGGCCTGAGAACCCTCTTGTCCTGCCATTGCTCCCAGATGACCTTGCCTCCAAAGCTAACATCGTGATTGATCCAGGAGAGCTCCAGGCAGCCGCCATGGATGACTTGGATGAGGATGAGGAGCCAGCCCCGGCAGCAGCCCAGGTGGGATGGTAGACACGGGGTGGGCAAAGTTGCTTTTCCTTTATTTATTTGTTGCTGCTGGGCCTGGAGCTTGACCTCAGGGTCTGGGTGCTGGCCCCTGAGTTTGTTCCTTAAGGTTAGTGTTCTACCATATGAGCCACAGTTCCACTTCCAGCTTTTTTTGGTAGCTCCTTGGAGATAGAGTCTCATGGCCTTTCCTGCCCAGGCTGGCATCGAACCTTGATCCTCAGCTCTCAGCCCCCTGGGTAACTGGAATGACAGATGGGAATTACAGGGTTACACCAGCCCCCCAGCTTGGTTTTTCCTTTATTTTGTGGGCTGGGGAACGGTCCAGGGACATCACCCTTTCATGCACATCGGGCCTTCTCTTTGCTGTGAGTGATGGCATAGCCCCCCCCTGATCGCTCCTGACCCCCAAAGATCAGAGAGCCCTTGGAGAGCTCCAATCTTGGGGAGCTGAGTAACCTCCTACCTCCTCCTCTCTCCACCACAGCGCCCCCTGCAGGCCTTGGCCATAGGAGGGGCACTGCCTCTGCCCCGGCCCGGTTGGCTCAGTTCTCCAACTCTGGGCCGAGCCAACCGCTTCCTCAGCACGGCGGCGGTGAGTCTCATGACCCCACGGCGGCCTCTGAGCACATCGGATAAAGTGAAGGTCCGCACGCTGAACGTGGAGCAGCGGACCCGTGATGACAGTAGGTGCTGGGTGGGGTTGGCCAGGGCACCCCCCGCCCATTGTACAGCCACCTGGGTAGAGCCAAAACACACACCATCCATCCCCCCTGCCCCCCCCCCCCCCCCAGCTCCCAGCCCCACAGCCCCGCCACATCCCAAAGGCCCAGCTGCGGGCAGGAAATCCAAGAGAGAACCAAGATGACCCAGCTCTGATCTCCCCCCTCCCCTACTCCCCAGTTGAGGGCAGCCACTGGAACGAGGGCCTGCTGCTGGGGCGGCCCCCCGAAGAGCCTGAGCAGCCCCTCACCGAGAACTCACTGCTGGAAATCCTGGACGGCGCCATCATGATGTATAATCTCAGCGTCCACCAACAGCTGGGCAAGGTCTCCCCCTCCTCTCCACACACCCCCCCCCCGCCCCGTAGATTGAGGAGCATTGGAGTGAAGGTGTTCTGCATGGGAGCATACCACCCCCCACAAAGACAGAGCTCCCGACATGGTTATCTGGGGGGAGGAGGCTGTCCTGGGCTCAAGGTTGGGAACCTGACAGGACTGGGGTTCAGGCTGGGTTTGAGGAAGCCTGGTGGAGGGGCCCAAGGGTCACCCTAAATGTGTGGTGTGCACTGCTCTAGATGGTAGGTGTGTCTGATGACGTCAACGAGTACGCAATGGCTCTGAGAGACACAGAGGACAAGATCCACCGGTGTCCCAAGAGGGTAAGACCTCGGTGGGCAGATAGGTCTGGGGATGGGGCACCCCAGGGTACCCCTCAAAGGAAATCTTGTCGTGAGGCTGCCTTGGCAGTTGTTGTGTGTGTTTGTGTGTGTCTGTCCATCTGTCTGTCCTGGCCTTGAACTCGGGGCCTAGGCTCTGTCCCTAAGCTGTGGTGTTCAAGGCTAGTGCTCTACCACTTGAGTCATGGCTCCACTTCTGGCTTGCTTTTGGACACAAAGAGTTTCTACCCAAAGCGGGGCACTGGTGGCTCACACCTGTAATCCTAGCTACCCAGGAGGCTGAGATCTGAAGATTGGGGTTCAAAGCCAACCAGGGCAGGAAAGTCCATGAGACTCTTATCTCCAATAAACCACCAGAAAACCGGAAGTGGCGTTGTGGCTCAAGTGGTAGAGCACTTGGCTTGAGCTGTCGAGCTCAGGGACAGCGCCCAGGCCCAGAGTTCAAGTCTCATAATGGACAAGAAAAAGTCTCACGGACTTTTCTGCCCAGGCTGGTTTTGAACTGTGATCCTCAGCTCTCAGCCTCCTGAGTAGCTAGGATGACCGGCGGGAGCCACTGCCCCCCCCCGCCTTGCCTCGACAACTCTTGTCCCCCCATCCCTGCTGTGACCCTACCACCATAGTGCGAGTGAGCCTGACACCAGCCTGAGCTCCATCCCCCAGCCGCCCTCTGCCAGGGTGCTGCCACCCCAGCCCACTAAGTGCTGATGCACAGTCCTCATCAATTATGGATGGGCCTTGAGTGCTTCCTTGGCTACTTGCAAAGTCAGCAGGAAGTAGGACTTGGCCCCCCCTCCCCCGGGGCCCCGGCTGCTGCGGCTTTCCTGGCCTGGGCTTGGCTTCCCTGGAAGGCTGCCCCACCCCCACTCTTAGCAGCATCCTCCTGAGCCACAGCCCAAGCCGCCAATTCAGACCCCAGGCCGGGCCTCACAACACACCCTTGGCCTTGCTCAAGGTTACCACCAGCAGAAGAGTTAGAAAATGGAAGGTGGACACTAGCAGCCCACACCTATCAAATTGGCTACTCACAAGGCTGAGATCTGAGGATCATGGTTCAAAGCCAACCTAGGCAGGAAAGTCCGTGAGACGCTGATCTCCAAGAAGCCACCGAAAACCAGAAGTGGCACTGTGGCTCAAAGTGGTAGAGCGCTCGCCCTGAGTACAAAAGCTCAGGGTCCAGTGCTCAGGCCCTGAGTTCAAGCCCCAGGACCAGCACATTAAAAAAAAAAAAAAAGTGGGGGGTGGGGAGCGGCACCAGCAGGGCCTGGGCAGAGGCTGGTCCTGAGCGTCTTCCTCCCCCCCTTGTGTGGCAGAGAAAGGACATCCTTGAAGAGCTGACCAAAAGCCAGAAAGTTTTCTCGGAAAAGCTGGACCACCTGAGCCGTCGTCTCGCGTGGGTTCATGCCACTGTCTACTCCCAGGTGAGCAGGTGCCACCCAGCTGGCTGTGCTCCAACCTGAGGGTACCACTGCCTGGCGACAAGGAGCGCTGCAGGACCCTGGATGCCCCTGTCCACCCCCTAGACCCTCCCCTCCCTTCCCTTCCCTTCCCCTCCCTTTCCTTGTCATGGGGCTTGAACTCAGGGCCTGGGCCCTGTCTGAGCTTTTTAAAGCTCAGGCTAGCAGTCTAGCACTTTGAGCCACAGCGCCACTTCCGGTTTTCTGGTGGTTCATTGGAGGTAAGAGCCTCACAGACTTTCCTGCCCGGGCTGGCTTTGAATTGTGATCCTCAGATCTCAGCCTCCTGAGTAGCTAGGATGACAGGCAGGAGCCACCAGCATCCAGCTAAATGGGGATCTTTTTCTAGATCTTTAGTACCCTCCAAATCATGGGGCAGTGTCTACCTGCCTCTTCTTTGTTGAGGGGCTCTTCGATCTCTCCTAAAACAACCAGGGCTGTGTGGACTTCCCTGTGCTTCATCCACTCTTCAGCAGCTGATTCATTTAATAACACATACCCAGAGGTTCACCTGTGCCAAATGCAATCTCAAACACAGGAGACACACAGCATGAACCAGAAAGACCTGACCCCAGCTCCTCCCTAGTTTCCTTTCCCTGCCTCCCCAGCCCGCTCATGGTGCCCCAGGGGCTGTGAGCAGGTGCCCATGTTAGGGTATCTGTTTTCTTCTTGGCCTTGTGCCTCCCAACAACTAGACGATTGAAGTTCATATCTCTATCCTGCCGTCTCTTCCTGGTTTATTCTAACAGCTTGTGTTCTTAATCTTTAGGGTTTTCTACACATAAGACTGTGTTTGCAAGCTTTGAGCTCAAACATGCCACTTTCCTTTCCCACTCAAATGCCTTTTGTTTCTCTTTCTTGTCTAATTTGTTCTGGGTACTATGTTGAATAGAAATGGGCAAAACTCAGGCTTCCTCGTCATATCTTCAATTCCAAGCCTTTGCTGTTGACTATGATGTTACACGATGCATGCTTTTCATACATAGCTTTTATTATGTTGAACTGCCTTTTTTCTTTTTTTTTTTTGATGGTACTGGGATTTCAATTCAGGGCTTCATGCTTGCTAGGCAGGTACTCTACCACTTGAGCCACACTCCTAGGCCTGTTTTGCTTTAGTTATTATTTCAGATTGGGTCTTCTGTTTTTGTTGGGGGATAGCCTCAGCTGACTGTGTTCTTACCGAAGTCTCCTTCACAGCTGACATCACAGGCACAAGCTGCCTCACGTGGTGATTGATTGACACGAAGGTCTTGTGGACTGGAGGCATGGCTCAAGTGGCAGAGTACCAGCCATGAGCAAGAAAGCAGACTGAGAGATGAGGTCTTGCTAACTTTTTTGCCTGAACCTCAATTCTCTCTGCTCCCCAAAACTATAAGGATGAGCCATCATGCCTAATCCATTCTTTTGCATCTTCAGTAGCCATTCATCTATCTGCTTTCAGAAATGTTTCCCATTATCAGAGGAGAAAGTGTCTGAGACCTTTCCTGGACTCTACACCTGTCCCTCAGGTCCCTATCATCTCCTTTACCTGTGTCTTTTTCTGGTCCTGGGGCTTGAACTCTGGGCCTGGGCGCTGTCCCTGAGCTCTTTTGCTCAAGGCTAGCGCTCTACCCCTTGAGCCACAGCGCCACTTCCGGTTTTCTGTGGTTCATGGAAGATTAGAGTCTCCCAGCCTTTCTTGCCTTTTCTAGCTTCCCACTGAGATCCTCAGATCTCAGCCTCCTGAGTAGCTAGGATGACAGGCGTGAGCCACCCGCGCCCAGCCTCTAAGCACCTTTGATCTGCATGGAGGCCCTGCCACCTCCTAAACATGACCTCCTCTTGCGAGCTTGAGCTCTGGGCGGGGTCCTAGCGCTGCTCTCAGCAGCCTCCTGTGAAAAGGTCTCACGGCTCCTGCCTCCGCCGCTGCGTCACCCTTGCTGGACTCGGGGTGTCAGTTCTGACGTCACTGTCCTGGGGAGGCCTTCCTGATTCCCCAGACCAGAACATGTCCCCGTGACCCTTCCAGTGACCCGCCCAGAGCAGCACCTTGTGTGCCTCCTGCAGGAGAAAATGCTGGACATCTACTGGCTGCTGCGTGTCTGCCTGCGGACCATCGAGCACGGGGACCGGACCGGCTCGCTCTTCGCTTTCATGCCCGAGTTCTACCTGAACGTGGCCATCAACAGCTACAGTGCCCTCAAGAATTACTTTGGCCCTGTACACAGCATGGAGGAGCTCCCAGGTGAGGGGAGCAGAAAACATTCCCCCCGCCAGAACCCTGATCCCCATACCCCAGAAGCACCAAGCAAGTCTTTGTCCCTGGTCTGGTGCCTGTAGCTACAGACAGAGCAGTTTTTCCCTGGGTCCTGGGAGGAGTGCAGATAGGTGTGGACGCCGACCCTCCCTTCTCTCGATTCTGCTGAGGAGCTGCCGTAGTCCCCGTGGGCTGCAGGCCTCTCGGCTTGAACTGAGATTCTCAAGTCTCAGCCTCCTGAGTAGCAAGGATGACAGGTGTGAGCCACGGGTGCTTGGCTGGCTTTGTCTTTAAAGACAGCTACGGGGACTGGGAGCTATGCTGGGTCATCCACCATGTACCAAGATGGGTGAGAGGCTGGGTCAAGGCTCTGGCTAGGACCTTCCTGCCCGCTTCTTCCCACAATGAATGTGAGCATTGATCGCTCTTCCTCAGCTGTTAGTGAATGCCTTGATTGATGTCCCTAAATACCAACATGAGTCCAGACTGGTCCCAGGAGCCAGTTCTAGGGCCACATACCCAAGCCCCCCTACCGTCCCTCCCCACTGCCAAGGGATGTGTTTATTCCCGGAGCTGTTCTCACTGTCCACCTTTGCAGGCTATGAAGAGACCCTGACACGGCTGGCAGCCATCCTGGCCAAGCACTTTGCCGACACGCGCATTGTGGGCACTGGTGAGGGCCCGAGGGGACAAGGACGGCCTGGCCTGTCTAGAAGATTGATTTCCATGCAAACGGACAGCCATGTGGTGTGAGGCGTGGGCTAAGTTCAGGCTGATTACCTGCTGAGACATAAGCTTCTCCCTGCAGATATCCGAGACTCGCTGATGCAGGCTCTGGCCAGCTACGTGTGCTACCCACACTCGCTGCGGGCTGTGGAGCGCATCCCTGAGGAGCAGTGAGTAGGGAAGGATCCAGCACGGGGGAGGCACCCCATCTTACAGAGCCCTGTCCCCAGACTCGCCCTGAGTCTGTCCCTGCCCTTTCCCGTCAGGCGCATCGCCATGGTGAGGAACCTCCTGGCTCCCTATGAGCAGCGGCCTTGGGCTCAGACCAACTGGATCCTGGTGCGGCTCTGGAGGGTAAGCCTGACCTAAGGTAGAGGTTGGGGCCAGTGCAGAAAGGGTGCCCCCCCCCAATCAACTCTCGCTTTCTCCACTCCCAGGGCTGTGGGTTTGGGTACCGCTACACCCGGCTGCCCCATCTGCTGAAAACCAAACCAGAAGATGCCAACTTGCCCAGCCTCCAGAGTGAGTATCGAAGTTGGTGACGTCTGAACCACCACCGGGCAGGACAGATTTGGGTGGCTCCATTTTCAGTTTTCTGGGAGTTAATTAGAGTCTCATGGACTTTGCTGCTCAGGCTAGCTTTGAACCGTGATCCTCAGATCTCAGCCTCCTGAATAGCTAGGGATTATAGGTGTGAGCCACTAGCACCCAGCTTCCACAATTTTAATCTTATCCCCAAGGTATCAGTGAAAAGAAGCTGGCTATTCATTTGGGGAGACAACTGTCTGTTGTCCTGTATACTTCCAGTCTTAGTTGAACAGTGTTTTGTTGTTTTTTTAATTGACTGGTGCCAGACTCAGGGCTTGGTTTTTAGGCCTGGGATCTTCGAGTCAAGACAGGTACTGGAAATTGTTCAAAGCCCTCAGAGGGCACTCCTAAGGCTTCCTGGAGTGGAGTACTGGGTTGCGAGCAGAGTACCTCTCCTCCTCCAGTCTTGTGAGTTTGAGGGCCTGTACCGGGCCCAAGGCTTGGCGATGTGCGTTTTGCAGAAACCCTGCTACACATGACTCAAGGCGCACAGAGTGCTTTGCCCTTGCTGGCAGTGTTTTGAGCTGCAGGATTGTCCCGGGAGAGGCTAAATGCCTTGTGCAATTCCCACAAGTCTTTGCCAAATGCTTCTGTCCTCTACCTCGAGGACAGAACTGAGCTGCAAGTGGAGAGGGGCACCGGGGCCAGATACCATCCTGTGGCTGCAGGAACTATTGATTTGCATCAGAGAGCTCTGGTTACCACCGCCCGCCAGCCCAGACTTGGCGCCCACCATCTAGGCCATATGCCAAGGGCAGCAGAGGACAGTAGAGGACAGCAGGGCTCAGACTACTCTCTTGAAGAAGCTGGTCTTGACGCTAGTGGAGAAGGGTCTAAGTCCTGGCTATGTCTGACCCTGTCTTTTGGGGTGTGGGGCCCAGAGCTTGCTGGGGGTCAGGCTGCAGCTGCGACACGGGGAGTGGGAAACGCCTCCCACCCTCTGGTTGCCTGGAGGAGGAAACAGATTTAGTTCTAACCCCTGGGCAGTGTGACACCCTGTTCTCCATGATTTGTATTTCCAGAGAGCCATCTATTTTATTTTTAGTTTTGGTGCTGGTTCCAGGGTTGAACTCAGGGCCAGGGAGCGCTCTCTGGGTTTCTTTTGCTCAAGGCTAGTGCTCTACCACTTGAGCCACGGCTCCACTTCCGGCTTTTTGGGTGGTTAGTTGGAGATAAGAGTCTCATGAACTTCCCTGCCTGGTCTGACTGAACTGCGATTCTCTGATCTCAGCCTCCTGAGTAGCTAGGATGGCGGGCGTGAGCTTGGCCATCTGTCTTTATACCCAATGGATGAAGACAGGTAAACAGGCCTGCTAATGCTGCTTCCCCCCCCCCCGCCCCCAGAGCCCTGCCCCTCTGTCCTGCTACAGCAACACATGGCAGATCTGCTGAGGCAGGGTCCTGACGTGGCCCCCAGCTTCCTCAACAGCGTCCTCAACCAGCTTAACTGGGCCTTCTCCGAGTTCATCGGCATGATCCAGGAGGTGGGCCACGGCGGGCCACGGCGGGGCTGGGATCCAAGCATAGAGCCCTGCAGGGCAGCTAGGCCTCTGACGCTTGCCTGTCTGCCCTGCTGGCTGCTCAGATCCAGCAGGCTGCCGAACGCCTGGAGCGGAACTTCGTGGACAGCCGGCAGCTCAAGGTCTGCGCCACCTGCTTTGACCTGTCGGTCAGCCTGCTGCGAGTCTTGGAAATGACCATCACACTGGTGCCTGAGATATTCCTCGATTGGGCCCAGCCTACCTCTGAGATGCTCCTGCGGCGTCTGGCACAGGTGTGTCCATCTGGGCAATGAGGGGGGAACCCCGGTGGGGGGAGGGGGAGGTGGGAGGGGCGAGGCTCCAGTGGTGAGCTCGCCCATCCACCAACAGGCTCCCGCCCTCACAGCTGCTGAACCAGGTGCTGAACCGAGTGACGGCAGAGAGGAACCTCTTTGACCGTGTGGTCACACTGCGGCTGCCCGGTAAGGATCTAACCGCTGTGTTCCCGCACACCACGCGCCATCGCTTCCCACTCCCAGCCTCAACCTGACCTACTGAAGGAAGGACAGTGGGAAGGGTGGATGGCATCAGCCCAGGAAGCCCCTGGCATGGAGCATGTGAACGGTGCAGCCTCCTTCCCTCCCCTTAGGCCTGGAGAGCGTGGACCACTATCCTATCCTGGTGGCAGTGACAGGCATTCTGGTGCGACTTCTGGTGCACGATTCAGCCTCGGAGTAAGTGCTGGCAGCTGCTGGCTCACAGGGGAGCTGGAGTTGCCTTTTGAGGGGGGACAGGGCAGGCCTGAGGTGCCTCGAGACTAGATCTCAGTAACTAGGAGGCGGCGGACCAGCGGTGGCCTGTGAACTGCCTAAATTAGCGCCAGAAGCAGCTGCGGAGTGGGAGAGTGTGTCTTAGCTTGTGAGGCTGTGTCTCTACTAAGGGATCGGGACGGGGTGCACTCACGCATGTGTGCATGCATGCATATGTGTGTGCGCGCGCGCGCGTGTGTGTGTGTGTGTGCTAGCCTGTCGTGGCCAGGGCAACACAGCTGGATCAAAAGCTGAGCACACAACGCTCCCTGTGTCTGTGAAGGCTCCAGTGATGCGCACGGACAGTCTTTATTGGGAAACACCATTAACAGCGTGGCCTGGGGTAACCATGGGGATCCCCAGCTCAGCCCTGACACCTGAGGGGCCCCTCAGTGGGGATGCTAAGATGCCTGTGGAGCCAGAACACCGCCTTAGCTATTAGGCTGAGACTAATGCCAGTCCTTCAGGGGCTCCTGTCCTCTGGGGACCTTGAGTGCCAGCTAAGGCTCTCTTCGTTTTCTACACTTGCCAGGCCGGAGAGCAGAGTCCCCCCGGTTCAGGCTAAGGCTGGATCCCCCAGGGGTCTCTTGGAAGTGTCCCTGACTCATGCTTGCCCACCAGCCTGAACGTGAAGCATTGTGCTTGCAGACTGCAGACGGGGCTCGTTCACTAGAGGGCGGGCTTGTTTTCTCCTTCCACCTGGGGAGGGTGTGGATTTTGAGCCCTCCTCCTTTTCTCCTACCCTCTGGGACATGGTTGGAGAAGGTAATGTGATTCCATTCCTTGACATCTGCTTCCGCCTGAAGATGGCGGTCCCGGGGCTCTTAGGAGAAATGCTTATTCCCCAGCCCTCACCCCACACCTAAGCCCGAGGAGGTCCTAAGAGAAAGCAGGCACTAGTGGGCCCTATGCTAAGCTGTGGGCCTTGAGGTCTCGTGCTAGGCAGAGCAGGAGGCAAGTTGGGGACCCCAACCCCATTACCAGTGGGTTGACTGAGGTTAAGGCCTATAATAAGGAGCAGGCTTGTAGGGCTTCGCCACCAGCACCTGGCAAGGCTCTGGACTAGGGAGGAAGGCAAGTAGCAGGAGGGCTATGGGCGGGGCCAGGGGGCCTCAGGCCGACTGAGTCATCATGAGACCCTCTGAGCCTGTGGAGCTGGCCGTCTCGGAGCCAGCCTTGAGGGGCAGGTCCACAGTGTTGCAGAGATCGAAGTCCTCGGCCACTGCCAGCTGCACACGCCCATTGAGGCCTCTCCGGCTGGGTTCCAGGAAGACCACATGTTTGTGGACACTGGCCTTCCGGCTGGGTGCGTCTGGCGGCGTGGTGCTGAGCATGGAGGACTGGGCGCTCAGCTCCTGGAGCGGGCTGGGTGTGCGCGGCCAGCGGCGGCGGCAGGCGTGGCAGCAGCGGCCGCAAGCCCTGCAGGGCGGCGCAAACAAGTAGAGGAGCACCAGCACCAGGCCCACAGCACAGCCGAGCAGGGTGGTGAAGCCGGTGTTGAAAGCCTCGGGCTCGGGGCGGGGGAAGTGCACGCTCACGTTGTACTCCAGCGTCTGGTTGTGGTGCAGGTGGGGCCCGCTGGCCAGGCACACGAAGACCCCCGCGTGCCGCTGCTGTACTTTGGCGATGGCTAAGCTGCCGTCGGCCAGCACCACGATGCTGCCATCGCGAGATCCCGGAGCCACGAGCAGCTCATTCTGGGGCGACACCCAGGCAATGCGCACGGCCGGGGCGCTGGTGTTGCAGTAAAGCCTCAGGGGCCGACCCACCTGCGTGTCCAGCTGCTCTTCCGGCTGCTCCAGGTTGGGAACCGAGGCCGCCGAGCAGTTCTCGAAGACGCGGCTGTGCTCAAAGAAGCGCACTTGGGAGCCGGGCACGGGGAAGGCCAGGCAGGTGTACTGGCGGGCAAAGTCGCGCACGGCGCCCAGGCCGCGCTGGCGCCAGCGCCGCAGCAGGTGGTAGAGGCGGCAGTCGCAGGGCAGCGGGTTGTCGTGCAGGTAGAGGCCGTTCTTGAGGAAGGTGGGCAGGGCCGCCAGCTCGCGCACCGAGAGCGGCCCCAGCTGGTTGGAGGACAGGTCCAGCGTGCGCAGGTGCGCGGGGCCCAGGCCGTGCAGGTGATCGAAGGAAAAGGAGGCGAGCTCGTTGGAGCCCAGGTACAGGTGGCGCAGCGCGGGCAGGCCGTGGAAGCTGCGCGCGTCCAGGTGCACCAGGCAGTTGTTGAAGAGCAGCAGCCGCTCCAGCGCCCCGAGCCCGTCCAGGTCGTGGCGCCCCAGCGCGCGCAGCGCGTTGGAGGACAGGTCCAGCAGCGTCAGGCTGCTGGCGTTGGCGAAGACGTGGCGCCCCAGGGCGTCCAGCCGGTTGTGGCCCAGGCGCAGCGCGCGCAGCC
>NW_012267323.1:3239829-3269851 GCF_000151885.1 Dipodomys ordii | reverse complement strand
AGCGCGCACAGCAGGGCGCCCAGCGGCGCCAGCCAGACCATGGCGGCGACCCCGGGAGGAGCGGCTCCGCGCGGACCCCCGGCTCCACACTCACCCACTGCTGCTCTGGCCAGCTCCGCTCGCCTCTGGGTGGCCCATGGCTAGGGGAAGGGAACGGCAGGCTCCTCTCGGCGTGGATGGGCTGTGAGGCGGGCTGCGCTCCGCTCCCTGCCGCTCCAGCCGCGCGCGGCGCCCGGAGCCCTCACCCCCGGGACGGCCTAGGGGCGTGGACCTAGGCGCCTATTGGCTACTGCCGCAAGAGGGCGGGGCGTCGGCTTTCCCCAAGCTTGCCCCACGTGGTCACCAGAAAGGGTTCCCACAGGGGGCCAGCAGCCTTCAATCTCAGCTAAAAAGGGGACTCTAGGGAGAATGTCTTCAAGCTGCTCTTTGTTAGGTGATGTTGCTCTGGTGTCTCGTATTCTGGGCTTTTGATCTGGGCTGTATGGGATCTCACTGGGATCCAGGACTCAACTTTCAGGCAGACCCCCCCCCCCCAAGCTTTTTGACAACCCATGCAACCCTCCCCTACATAGGACAGAGAGAGCCACGTCAGTGCTCCTGGCTGACCCCTGCTTCCAGCTCCGTTCCATATGCTATCTCCTGGGGCAGCCAGAGCCCCCAGCACCTGGCACTACCTTGCCTGCCCCTGACCGGAAGCGCTTCTCCCTGCAGAGCTGTAAGTGGGCAGGCGTGGGTTAGGGAAGACGTTTGGGATTGGCTGGATTCACGACCCTCCAGCACAGCAAACTCCCAGGCTGGGAATAATTCAAGAGGCCACATGGAGCCTGACACCACCTACCACTAACCCAGATACCGATTATATCAGCGCTGAGGAGCTGGCCCAAGTGGAACAGATGTTGGCACACCTGACAGCTGCATCCGCCCAGGCCGCAGCTGCATCCCTGGTGAGCAGAGCGCCCAGCTCCCTGCCACTTTTTTATTGGGGAGGGGGGTCCGGTTGTGGGGCCTGAACTCTGGGCCTGGGCGCTGTCCCTCAGCTAGCGCTCTACCACTTGAGCCACAGCACCACTTCCAGCTTTTTCTGCTTATGTGGTGCTGAGGAAGCAAACCCAGGGCCTCATGCACACAAGGCAAGCACTCTACCACTGAGCCACCTTCCCAGCCCACGGCTTTTAGCTCCTCTACTTGGTCAGTGTGGGCTACAGCTCATTGGAGGCACCTGCCCACAGACTAAGAGGAGGGAGTTTTCTTTTTGCTTATGTGGTGCTGAGGAATCGAACCCAGGGCCTCAGGCATGCAAGGCAAGCGCTCTACCACTGAGCCACCTTCCCAGCCCATGGCTTTTGGCTCCTCTACTTGGTGGTCAGTGTGGGCTGCAGCTCATTCGAGGCACCTGCCCACAGACTAAGAGGAGGGATTTTTTTCTTTTTGCTTCTGTGGTGCTGAGGAATTGAACCCAGGGCCTCAGGGCATGCAAGGCAAGCGCTCTACCACTGAGCCACCTGCCCAGCCCTCCATGCCACTTTTAAGACATGTGTGCGCACACGCACACGCACACAGGCATAGATATCCAGCCCACCACCCTACCCTTCGCTCCTCCCTGTAGCCCACCAGCGAGGAGGATCTCTGCCCAATCTGCTATGCCCACCCCATCTCTGCTGTGTTCCAGCCCTGTGGCCATAAGTCTTGCAAGTAAGTGGGCCCCCTGGAGTGGGGTTGGGGCCATGGGAGCACCCCGGCAGCCTCCTCCCTCCTGTCGTAGAGCCTGCATCAACCAGCACCTGATGAACAACAAGGACTGCTTCTTCTGCAAAGCCACCATCGTGTCGGTAGAGGACTGGGACAAGGGAGCCAGCACAAGCACCACCTCAGCTGCCTAGGTTGCCTAATGCACACAGCTTACAGACCAGCTTCCACCCCTGAACCCACCCAGGCGAGCCCTGTTTAAGAGCTCCCTTGGCTCTGTCCCCATGGCCCTCATCCCGCCCATCCGCCTCCTTACCTGCGAGCAGCCTCAGTGGAACCCCAGCCACGGCCCTAATTATGCCTGAGCTTGACTTTCAGTCAGGGGTGCAGTGAACATTAAATTATTATTCCATATAACCCTGGCCCCGGCCCTTTTTGAGGGAGAGGGGTTTGTGGGGAGTGCCCAGCAGGTACCCTGCCAGGTTCTGTCCACATGAGAAGGCAGGTGTCCCATGGGTGCCGCCTCATCCAGTCCTCCCCAGACACAAGTCCAGGGCTTTTGCTGTGTCATGACAGTGTCCCCCGCCCCCGCTGACAAGGAAGTGGGGGCTCTCCACCAGCCCCCCCACATACTCCCTCACATGATGATACGAGGCTCTGGCACTGATTCACCAATAGACTTGTGGGGCAGCACACTGGCTCCATTGAGGTAGAGTTCATCGTTAACTATGACATCCTCACCCAGCACTGTTACGTTCTCCATGCGCACCTCGAGGAGGGAGGGGGGGAAAGTAGGCCTGTCAGTCAGGCAGACATATTCCCTGCCCACCTCCCCAACCTGGTCTAGCCCGAGACTTACCCACTGGCCAACACGACAGCGCCAGCCCACAATACATGACTCTAGCCAGGAGTGGGAGCGGATATGGGCATCCCGAAGCACCGTGCACCGCCGTATGCACACACCATCCTCCACCACCACGCCAGGACCCAGGCTCACATTGGGGCCAATGCTGCAGTTCTGGCCAATCCGGGCACTTGGGTCCTGAGATTCATGGGGAGATAAAAGTGGGCCACTTAGCTGGCTGCAGGTGCCTCCTGCCTGTAATCCTAATCAGGAGGCTGAAACCTGAGGATTGTGGGTTGAAGCCAGCCCTGGCAGGAAAGTTCCTGAGACATTTGTCCCCAATAAACTACCAAAAAAGGTGAAAGCAGGGCTGTGGCTCAAGTGGTTGAGTGCTAGCTCTGAGCAAAAGACGCCCAGGGACAGTGTCCAGGTCCTGAGTTCAAGTCGCAGGACAGGCACTAAATAAATAAAAGTAAGCATTTGCTTTCTAAATCTGAGGGGATTCATATCTTGCTTTTGCCCATGCTCTGAGTTCAAGCCCCAGGACTGGCACTAAATAAAGAGAAGTGTACCATTTGCTTCCTAAAGCTGAGGGGATTCATGATCTGGGCAAGGGCCTTACCACAAGCACATTGCCCACAATGCCAGGGCCTGAGCACAGCCGGTCTGGTTGCTTCTGTCTCACTGATTGCAAGAAGAGGCACATGCCGGTGAGGAAATCCTTGGGTTGCCCAATGTCCATCCAAAAGCCTGTAAAGGACACATCAGGAGGCTAAGAGCCAGCCACAGACCACCCCCACCCTGAGGACCTCCTTGACTCACCCTGCAGCTCCATTGCATATAGCTGCCCTTCCTTGGCCATAACAGGGAAGACCTCCTTCTCAATGGAAGTTGGCTGCAGCTGTGGGAATAGGCAGCTTGTGAGCAGAATCATGGCAGCAGAGGCCCACTCTACCCTAAACCACCACGCAGCTGCCTCCTATATATACCTGGATGCGTCGCAACACAGCAGGGCTCAGGATGTACATGCCTGCGTTGATCTTATTCGACACAAATACCTGTGGCTTCTCCACAAACCGGTGAATGCGGCCCGTGTCAGCCTCACATACCACCACACCATACTTGGAAGGTTCTTCCACCTTGGTCACCTGAACACAGGGGAACCACAAGCCTAGTAATGAGCCTTGATATTCAATATCCGCTTAAGGATCCTAACCTAAACACTTAAAAACATAATGCAGGTCTCTATACACACACACACCCTCAACAACATACTGAGAGTGTTCAAGGCTAGGGCCTTGTGAGAATGGCAAAGGAGAAGGAAAACTTAGTCCCTTACCAAAATGGTGCCCTCCTGGCCATGGTGCCGATGAAACTGCACCATGGCTTGAAAGGGAAAATCACAAATGACATCACTGTTGAGGACGAAGAAAGGGTCTGAAGTCTCACAGAGCAGGTCTCGGGCTAGTGCTAGGGGTCCAGCTGAAAGGAGCAGATCATCAGCTTGCTGGGGGGCTGAGAACCTGAATCCCAGACTTAGCAGACCCCATTCTAGGCTAGATCATATATTCTGCCTAGCCTTAGACCCTATCCAAGTCGTCTCCCTGTCTGCACTGACCTGTCCCCAAAGGTTCCTCTTCATGGGACATGGAGATTCGGATTCCCAGCTGGAAGGAAAAAGCCACCCCATGAGGTTCGCCCTTCAAGGACTGAAGCTGAGCAGAGACCAAGGGAAAGGGCTGGGTCCGTGACTCACCCTCTGCTCCTGAGCCTTCATTTCCTTCTCCAGCACCTGTGACATGTAGCTCACAGCCAGGATCACGTGGTCCACGCCTGCCTGTCGAACAGAACGAGACTCAGACAGGCTCCAGGCGGAAGGTATACACCCCTCATTTCCAGGCGCCGTTCGTCGCTCTTCCCACCAGGTCAGACCCCGAGCCTTACCGCTGCAAGCGCCTCTACTTGGTGCAGCAAGATGGGCTTATTGCAGAAGTCCACCAGTGGTTTCGGGGTGCTCAACGTCAGCGGCCGTAGCCGCGTCCCGTAGCCGCCCACCAGGATGAGCGCCTTCATGGCGCCTGCGGGCGGCGGGATGGGGTCCCGGACGCCGAGGTGCCTGAGCCCGTCCGGTCGGCCTCGGCCGAGCAACTTTCGCCGCCGTGCTCGGACCTGTTCCTCTTACCAGTTAGACGGAACAACTCGAGTCCCGGCTCGTCCTCCGGGTCAGTCCGGACGCGGGGCACGGCCGCCAGCACCCCGAAAGCGACGCGAATTGTAGGGCCGCTAGCCCGGAACTTCGGCCGGACGCGGCGCGGGCAGTGACGTAATCCGGACGAGCCAATCGGATGCCGCCTACGTGGCACAGCCGCCGGCGCCGGATCTGCGAGCGCAGCGTGGCTGCAGACGTAGCCAATGAAAACGCGAACGCTCCAGGTTGCCGTGGGGACCGGGGTGAACCCGCGGGTCAGCTGCTCATTGGTGCATCCGAAGGCGGAGCTGGCGCCAAGGGTGAGGCCGGGTTCTCCGGCCCCACGCGGCAGCTTCCGGCCCCAGCCAGCCAGCCCGCCAGCCCGCCAGCCCGCCAGCCCGGGCCTCGCCCAGGCTCCCCGGCTCCGGGAGGCGGCTCGCCCGGACCGCCGGTGGTTCTGAACCAGCCCACCCGGAAGCTGTGGGATTTTTACAAAAACCCGAACAAACTTCAGTTTCTAGCGGTTTTATTTGGACGTATACGACCTCAGACACAAGCGGGCGGGCAGCACTAGATGTACAGAAAGGGGTAGGCTCCGCCCGAACCCCCTTCCAAGATCTGGAGGAAACACAACTGTGCCTAAACGCAACCGAAGCCACGAGGAGTATCCGGGTGCAGGCCTACGGGCGCGGGACGGACGGCGGGACAGGCTTAGCTTCCAGGAAAGAGAAGCAGGGAGCGAGGTCTTACATTTCCCCGGAGAAGCAAAAGGACCAGGTCCTTCCCAGGGCTCTCCTCCCCCCACCCCCCGACATAACCACATTGTACAGCTGCAAAGTTCAGTGCAATCTGCATCCAGGAAACGTGCACGTGGCCAGGAGCGAGCGCGAGCGGCGCTAAAATCCCCACCCCCATTCCACTGGCCGAGAATGGCAGAGGTGGGGGGTCCCTGGCAAGTTGCTACTACTGGTCCCATCCCCCTGTAAGCACCACCTACCCCACCCCATTCCCCTCACGCTGGACTGGTGTCGGCAGGGGCTTCGCGGAAAACTTGCATGGGTGACCTGGGCTCCCCAGCCCATGATCCCGAGTTGCACTTTGGTCCCAATTTGGGGCTGGGAAAGCAGGCCCTGGAAGGGACAAGGCTGTAGCCTGGATCAGAGAGCAAGTAAGCAGTGGCAGAAAATGTGTGCCCACACATTTGCCACCACCCAGCAAATCAACAAGGCTGCATCACCAGGTATCAAAAGTGCTGAAAAGTGGGGTCCTGTCCTGGAGAAAAGCAGTGAATCCCAAAGGCAGAATAAGTGAGTATAGCTTCCCTTACTATGACCAGCACAGAATGGGGCAGCATCTGCTCCCCGATTTTAAGGAGGCACAGCACATCCCCAGCTATCTCCAGAGTGGATAAGGCAAACTTATCCTCTATCCTGCCAGGGAAGACTGGGTCAGTAACAACTGTCTTCTCTGCCATATCATTCTGTGGCTTCAGCCACAGGGGATGGGAAGACAGCAGCTCTTCCTTAGTGTAGACAAAAGACAAAGCTGTACCTCCCAGGCCCAAGCAATGGGAACCTGCCCACCACTGACAGGGGAGTCTCAAGTCCAAGAGATTGAATCAGTCAAGGATGGATCTGTACGGACTGAAGAATTTGTCCATCATTTACCAATGCCTCTCACAGACACAGGCTGGCAGGCTTACCTTGAATGCCCAAACAGGGACATGTCAAAGTGAGACAGTGGCCCTAGGCTTGGAGGGTGCTAACCTTGACAATGGCTGAGTGTAGTGTAACCACTGTTGCCTGTGTTACAGACAGCAGGTTTTGTCACAAAAGGGCTGGCAGCAAAAAAAAAAAAAAGACTAGAACCATGGGATAAGATCGCTCCTTGAATTTTCACTGTCCCAACATCACTACTGAAAGCCATACTCCAGACCCATAGGGAAGGTGTTAAGTAAGCAGGGAAACTTTACCTGCAATTCATTCTGTTACCAGGACTTTATAAAAAGGTGGTATCTTCTGAGGAAGGGCATAGGGGCAAAAGCTCACTCACATCAGAAACAGGAGTATTTTGCTGAGGAAAGCATGACGGAAATCAATATATACTAACAAGCAAGGCTACACCCTAAGGGAAGGCTCCCCATGAGAAGGGGGCTGGCAGGTGGACAAATGAACAAACTGACTAGGATTAAGCAGACAAAGCTCCCATTAGCAGAATCTGGGCACTTGCACCAGGGCCCGATGTCCTAAAAGCAGACAAGGTTAAAGTTCTCCCTTTCCAAGCTCAGGGCCTGGAATGCTCCCCATAATGGGCTCCTGCTTTGAGCTTGGCCTGGGGAAGTGTACAACCCTGAGCGGACCACAGCCCTTGAACCCTAGGAGAAGCAGCCCATCCACAGGCAGCACAGCTGCCCAAACTAGATGGAGGGACGGAGGGAGACTCCCATCCACAAGCACAAGAACTGAAATACTGTCTGGGCCAGAGCCCCTAGAGGCCCTGAGACCTATGGGGACACCAACTCTCCTCGGAAAACAGAGCTGTGTCCCCGTGAAGCAGAAGGGAGTAGCCTCTCTTAGCAAGAGATCTTGGTGAGAAAGGCTGGCTGGGGCTGTGGGGCAGAGGAGGAACAGGTTCACGAGCCAGTTGGTGGCTAGGGAACCCCAGGCTTGCCCTCTTGTCAGTTGGCTTCAGCTCAGTTTCATAAATCCAGCCCCATACCAAGATCGGACCTAAGCATGGGTCCAGCTTTGTAGTTCGCCCTGGGGTATCCTGAGGGCCTCTGTTCAAGAGCTAGCTGACACCAACATGAGACCGGCAAGCCTACAAGAGATAGGCTCCCCAGTCCCCTCTACTTCTGGGAAACAAGAAATGGAAGGACCCTGTGCCAGCCCAGGGCTTCATCAGCAGCAGGGCCCTGCAACCACAGACCCCCCAAAGACTAGGCAAGAGGAACCAAAGTCCAAGGGTATCCTGTCTCCGCTGCCAAGCCCACCAGGGGCACCTCTTCTTTCCTAAGTCAGCCTGGACACAGCAATCAAAGCCACCGAGCTGAGGAGCCTGGCTGAGAGGACGGATGTTTTCTGCCCTCCTTCACTTTATATATATGGATTCCAGGCTACAGCTAAAAACATTTCTTTTAGTTTACACCAAAGAGAAATATAACCCTTTAAAAGCAAGTCTGTGTGTCCTCACGGCACATTCAGAGCAGTGGTCCCTGCCTGCGGTGGAGAGGAAGGGGGCCTGGAGCCCAAGACGGGGCCTACTGGTTCTCGTCCCGCATCTGTTCCATGATGCTGATGAGATTCTCCAGGCCAAACACATAGCCTCTGTCTGGCCCATCATGCACAGTGGGGTCATCCCGGAAGCCCTTGAACGTGCTGTGTGCAAAGTCAATCATGCGGACATCCACTTTGGGTGGAGAGGAGAGGCCAGCCTCAGGGTTGGTGCTGCTGGGGCTGGTACTGGGCCCACAGAGTGGTGCCCCCTCCGAGAGCCCCATGTCCGGGTGCTTGAGACGCAGCTCAGATCGGCATTCCTTGCCATCATAGATGACAAGCAGAGAACTGGAGTAGAAGCGGTAGGAGGCCTGCCGCTCCAGCACAGCTTTGAGGCCCCGCAGTTTGCTCAGGATAGGCTCAAAGAGGTCACGTCTCAGGTCCAGGCCATTATGTAGGTACTGATAGAGGGCATTGCGGAAGCCTTCAATGGAGAGCCCACGGCCATAGTACTTGTTCCTGCAGAGGTAATGACCTGTATCCAGCTGGTACACCTGAAATTCCAGGAGACAAACAGGGTGAGCACCACCAATCTTGGCCCTGCAGCTCCTCCACTGGAACAGGCGTAGGCTACATTTACCCAGGGTTTTCCCATCACAATTACACAGGCCAGCACTGGCCTAAAGCCTTTATCTTTGAAGTCCTACTCTAAGCAGCTGTGGGGCTCACTTGCTAGACGGTTTTTTGTTTTTTTTTCCATGCCAGTACTAGGGCTTAAATTCAGAGCCTGGGTGCGCTGACCTTTTTTACTCAAGGCTAGCCTTCTACCACTTGAGCCAGATCCACTTTCAGCTTTTTGGTGGTTAATTGGAGATAAGAATCTCTCTCACAGACTTTCCTGTCTGGGCTGGCTTCAAGCCCCATCCTTGGAGCTCAGCCTCCTGAGTAGCTAGAACGATAGGTATGAGCCATGGGTGTCTGGCTTCAGCTAGAGTCTTTACTAGCTGCTGACCAGCAAGTCTTAACGTGTCCCCAGGTCAAGCTCTCACAACAAATCTGCACCTGCCAAATCTGCATCTGTCAACAGGTAAGACTGCAGGACTCAGGGATCCTATCTACAAGGACATGCTCAGCACCCTGTGGGGAACTCACCCTCTCGAGGAGCCTCTGGAAGAGTGGGGCCAGGACACTTGGCATGGGTGGCAGGCAGGTATGGGCCCAACCTAAAACATGCAAGTGGTAGCGCTAGGCTTTCAAGTGGTGGTGACTTACCTGCATGCCACAGACCCTGACCCCCAGTGTAGCAGATGTGCTCTGCTCGCACTTCCTCATCTGCCGGGCTGCTTTCTCAGCAGATGCGTCATCTCCATGCTGCCGAGTGCCCATCTTCAAGTCCAGTACACAGGGGTACTTGAAGTGGTGTACCACATTCTCAAGCAGGAGGAATTCTGGGCCATAGTCAAGAAGAATGACAACAAAACTCATTGTACATCCCACCCAAAAAAGCACAACGAAGTTTAACACAAACTAGATTTACTTCATAGACTCTTAAATGAGGATTTCACACCTCTGGCTTTAATTTCTCAACAAATTTTGTGGTTAAAACAATTATATAGATACTTAGACACACACCAACATCTAGACATGAACTACCAGTGTCCAGCCCTACTGATCTCTTTAAATTAGTTTGATTATTTAGGTCTTCTTTGTAGGCAATAAAGAAGATCTGGCAGATTTTGTTACATCCTGCCACCATCAGTTAACCTGTCCTCCTTAAGCCAGAACTTTACACAGGCCGAAGAAATGAGTGAAACATCTTTATAGCACTACTACAAAAATGAGTAAATCATGATAGGAGCTGGTAGCTCACACCTGTAATCCTAGCTACTCAGGAGGCTGAGATCTGAGGATCATGATTCAAAGCCAGCCCAGGCAGGAAAGTACATGAGACTCTTACCTTCTATTAACCCCCAGAAAACTGGAAGTGGAGCTATGGCTTAAAGTAGCAGAGTGCTAGCCTTCAGCAAAAAAGCTCAGGTACAGCACCTAGGCCCCAAGTTTAAGCCCCATGATTTTTTTTTTTAAAAAAAGCAAACTAAATTCTAACGGTCATAATTGAAAATTTTAGAAAATGCTTGACTTAAATATCTATAAATAAATAAATATCTTGGAGTTGGGCACAGTGGTTCATGCCTATAATACTAGCTTCTTGAGAGACAGATTGAGAGGATAGAGGTTGGAAGCCTGCCTAGGAGTAAGACTCCATATTTTAATAACTAAGCCAGAGGGCTGGGGATATGATTCAAGTGGTAGAGGACCTGCATAGCAGGCTGTGAGTTTAAACTTTACTACCATTGAAGAGAAGAGGAAGGGAGGGAGGGAAGTGGGAAGGCAGTGAGGGGGAGGGAGAAGAGGGAAGAGAAGATGAGGAAAGGGAAGGGAGGAAAAAGCAATTAAGTCAGGCATAGTGATGTACTCCAGTGACCCCAAATACTCAGGAGGCAGTAGGTAGGAAGACTATGGTTTGAGAATGCTCTGGGCAAAGACACAAGATCCTACCAGAAAAATAAAGAAAAAAAGGTTGTGGGTATATCTCAGTGTTCAACATGCAGAAGGCCCTGGGTTCAATCTCAAGCACCAAAAAAAATTTTTTTTTTAGAATTTAATATTGACATTTTCTCAGGGTTTCAAACTAGTGGACCATTTAAAAATATCCCACAGCACTGTTACAGACTGCCAAATTTTAAGCTTTATTCTTGCCATATCAAAAAGGCAAAATAAATAAATATAAATAAATAAAAACTACAGTAATCAAAGTAAGAAAAAGGCTGGGTACTGGTGCTGATGCTTGTTATCTTAGCTATTCAGGAGGCTGAGATCCAGCCTGCGCATAAAAGTCAATGATTCTCTCCTTACCAATTAACCAGCAAAAAGCTGGAAATGGAGATATGGCTCAAGCCTTGAATGCAAAAGCTATTCACAAGGCCCCGAGTTCAAGTGCCAATACAAACGAACACATGAACACACACACACACACACACACACACAAGATAAAGAAGATGAAAAATCTATTAAATGAAGAGAACTTCAGTCAGGCTCCAGAGATAGCCATGACACAGGCTCCATAGACCTGAAAGCACTACTGAAGGAGACGTGACAAGGATACTGTAGAGCTTTCGGTCCTTAGACTCTGAGCGCATGCGGCTCAGCTGCTGTTTGTGACAGCGCAGGCTCCAGGGGTTATGGCTGATCTTCTCAGAACTCACACCACTGTTGCCATCTAGCATCTGGAAAGGGACATCTGAGTGGCTGTGTAGCTCCACCTTTGGACTCTTTGCCTCCTGGGAGCTAGAAAGGAAGAACACACATACAGACACACATCACTAAGGGACTTAGGCCAGTTATCATCAGGGAGACAGGGGAGAGGAGGGTCAGATCAAGTCTAACCTGCCTCCTTCAGGCTCTGCTAACAGGTGGCACAGAGGCCCAGATACGTGAGACAATAATCTGGAGTAGTGCTCTTGTGTCTCTGAAAACTGCCTGAAAAAATAATTATTTGTATAAAATTACATGATCAACATTCATATCTTATGACAAAAACTATACAAGGCAAGATGTAGATTCACAATAAATACACAGGGTAGAGCATGGAATTTTCTTGTTAAGGATGGGAATAATTGTCCTGTTTTGGTCTACATAGAACATTTAGAAGATCTTCCTTTAATACAATTTTTTTTTAAGTATATGCTATCATGCTTACAAATGTCTACCTGCAGCAATGCTTTGTAGAAAGAGGGGAAAAAAAATAGTAATTCCATTTCCTTTGTGATGAGGAGGAAATGCTTCTCCCTACTTTAATTCTGTCATACTAAAATAAATCCTTGCTACAACTTAAAAAAAAAAAAGTCAAGATGGACTACCCTGAGCAGGCCAGTACCTGTGTTTATCTAAGTAAGGTTTGCTGGAAAGCTTGAAGCCATTAGAGGAAGAGAATTTTATTCTGAAAATAAATCAAACCAAGAGGTTTTGACAGAAAGATGACTCCAAATGAAAACAGTGAAACTATCACAATTTTGTTATGCTCCAACCAAACCTTTTGAAGTAACTGGCATTGCTGGTTTTCACACTGGTAAGCCTACAGCAGCACTCCACTGCTGAAGCCACATGCCCTACAACTGTGGAGCAAGCCTGTGGCTCAGAGCAGCGGGGCAGCGCAACCGCAGTATCAAATGCCACTCTGCCCTCCAGAACTGTGGGACGAGTCACATGGACTCTGTATGAAGTAGGGCACTGTCTTCTTGATACAAGGGACCTCTTCCTGGTGGGAGTAAGAACACCAGGATGCTCTGGGTCCTGAAAAAGCTCTGAGAGCTGGGATGGGCAGTATGGATCAATGAACTGAACCCACTACCACATCTAACATGTAAGAAAATGCCCAATTTCAACTTTATCACTTTTTTTTTTCAGTGCTAGGTATGGAACCCACAGTGGCTCCATGTATGCCAGACAAGCATTCTACCACTGAGCTACACCCACAGTGCACACCCTAAATTCAACTTCCAAACACATCGCAGAATACTTTATTTGCTAAGACTTTTTTAATAAAATTAACTGTATAATTTTTATTTCACTTTGGTTTGGAAGCTCATATTATTGTTAGTCCACATGATTTTACCATTTAGTGGGATTTTTTTCCCCCTTCGGTATGGATATTCACAAGTTTGTAATTTTCAGAATCATTTTTCACCCCAAAAGCAAGCCCTTTGTAATTAGTAGCCACCCTCTTTTACACTAACTCTAATGATCCTTTACCAACAGAAAGCTAACACTCGCCTGCTCTCTTTATATATGGGTTTGCCTGTCCTAATTATTTTATTTATTTATTTTCAGTAGTGGGACTTGAACTCAGGGCCTGGGCACTATCCCTGAGCTTTTTTGCTCAAGGCTAACACTTTGAGCCACAGAGCCACTTCCAATTTTCTGTGGTTCACTGGATATAAGAGTCTCATGGACTTTCATACCCAGGATGGCTTTAAACTATGATCCTCAGATTGAAAGCCTCTTGAGTAGCTATGATTACAGGCATAAACCACCAGAGCCTGGCTTCCTAATCTTTTTAAATAAACAATCATACAGTAGAATGTGGTGTCGTGTCTATCTTCCTTTACTTAATGCTTTCAAGATCTGTTCATGTTGTAGCGTATCAGTACTCCAATCCTTTTTTTAATGGACGAATAATTTTCCATACTATTTTTTCATCCATTCACCAGCTGATGGACATTGGATGTTTCCATCCATATCTTAGGTTCATGCTAAGCACATCTCTGTGCACTGTATGGATAGATACTCAATTCTCTAGGGCACTGCATTTTGTGGTGGTGCGCTTGCCTCTGCGCGCTTATGCCCTCAGAATTAGACCTGCACCCGCAGCTTTGTTCCCCCTTCTCTCACCTCTCCGAGGTCTCAAGGGACAGGCTGGCTTTCTCCTCCTTGTGGTCACTGCCACTACCTGAACGATGCAGGCTCCGGCGGGAGTGTTTGCGCCGAGGTTGCTCCCGATCGGGCGTGTCATCCTGCTCCACAGTCTCACTCTCCACGTAAGGGTAGGCCACCAAGTTGATGTAACCATCACTATCCCCCTCAAAACAGACTGAGACCACTCCTGTTGATAAAAAACAAAACAGTCAGTCACTAAATCTCAACACAAGCCATCCTGGGAGCTGGGAGACTGTCAGCACTCATTTTGTACAGCACACAGACCTACAATCACATGACAAAACCAGGACAACCGAGCCAAGAAAGCATAAACCCAAACAAAGTTGCTACTCTCATGGAAATGCCGAGTGACTAACCTTTGTATTCAGGGGTAAACTCTTTCATTTCAGGAGGGAGGGACTCGTAGAAGCGCTGTTCCCGGGAGATGAGGGGCTTGCACACAGTGTGGTCGTCGTAGCGCATCATGCTGCTGTGTCCGCCCACCTGGTGGATGAAGGGCTCCAGGAGGACTCCCCGGTTTCCGGCCCGACCTGCGTTCTTGCCATACTGCCCCACTTCCATGGTTTGACAAACACACATTGCGTTGGGGGCCGGTTGCACACTGACGGCTAAGGATGCAGCACATGGGCCACAAAGAGAGAGCTAGGTAGAAGATCCTGGTGAGTGGAAGGCCAATGGTCAGAGCTTGCTCAGCTTATTATTTGGTCCTAAGGAAAACGAAAGAGGAAAAAGGAATTGAAATGTCTGGCAATGGCTGATGAAATGGTTCAAGTGGCAGGGTGCCTTCCTAGCAAGTACAGGACCCAGAGTTCAAACCCCAGTGCCACACACACACACACACACAAAAGCAACATCTGGCAAACTAAGAATGGTGGTGCACACGTATAATCCCAGTATTTGGGAGACTACATAGTGAGACCTTGTCTTGGGGGGGAAAAAAAATCTGGCAAGTCACAGTCTCCTGGGGCTCCCTCATCTTTATTCCTAGTGCTCAGAACCCTTCTAAATTCTCCAGGGATTTTATTTTAGAGTTATAGTATGTTACAGCTATTAAAAAGGCAATTATCTGGAAGGCACTGGTGGTACATACCTATAATCCTAGCTGCTTGGGAAGTAGAGATTAAAAGATTGCAGCCTGGGAATAAAAGATCATACATCTCAACTGGGCATGGTAGTGCATGCCTTTCATGCCAGCTACAATGGGCAGCTTAAGATACATGGATCAGCTGGGCACCGGTGGCTCACGCCTGTAATCCTAGCTACCCAAGAGGCTGAGTCTGAGGATCATGGTTCAAAGCCAGCCCGGACAGGAAAGTCCATGAGACTCTTATCTCTAATAAACCACTAGAAAACCCGAAGTGGCGTTGTGGCTTGAGCAGTGGCCTTGAGCTGAAGAATGCAGGGATAGTGCCCAAGCCCAGAGTTCAAGCCCCATGACCAAAGGGGGGGAAAAAAAAAGATACATGGATCAGAGTCCAGGTATGAGCCTATCTCAAAAATAACCTGGAGGTGTGGATCACTGGTAAAGTAGCAAGTGGTCTAGCAAGTACAGAGGAACTGAGTTCAGACTCTAGTACTGCCAAAAAAGGTCAATTGCCCAGTTTACTTCAAATTTCAACACTGAAATAAAGATTTTTTTCTCTCTCTCTTCAAATATCTACCTGATTCAAGGGAAGGATTATTGCCTGAGAAATAAGATGTGACACATCAGACGGTAGGGAGCCAGCTTTACTTGAGGCACTGGGGCAGGAGTCAAGCTGTTAAATATTGTTAATGTTAAGCCTTTAATAAGCCTTTTTATTTTATGCTTTTTTTTTTTTTTGTCGGTCATGGGGCTTGAACTCTCTGAGCTTGGGCGCTGTCCTTGTGCTCTTCAGCTCAAGGCGAGTGCTCTACCGCATGAGCCACAGTGCCACTTCCGGTTTTCTAGTGGTTTATTGGAGATAAAAGTCTCATGGACTTTCCTGCCTGGGCTGGCTTTGAACTGTGATCCTCAGATCTCAGCCTCCTGAACAGTTAGGATTACAGGCGTGAGGCACTGGTGCCCGGCTGCTTTTTTGTTTTTTTTTAAGTCAGTTGTAGGGCTTGAACTTAGGGCCTGGGCACTACTGCTGAGCTTTTTTGCCCAAGGCTAGTGCTCTACCACTTCAAGTCACAGCTCTACTTCTATTTGTTAGGTGGTTAATTGGAGGTAGAGTCTCATCACCTTTCCTGCCCAGGCTGGCTTCAAACCACGATTGTCAGACGAACTTAGCCTTCTGAGTAGCTAGGATTACAAGAGGGAACCACCAGCACCCTGCTTTTATTTTTTACCTTTTCTTTACATAAACTATGAGGTTGAGGACTGAGAAGACTTCATTCCCTAACTGACAGCTGTTAGAGCCTTTTCTGGTGTCCCAGCGCCCTTGAGCAAAGTACAATCAGCCAAGCAGCCAGCCAGACTGCCCTCAAGCCAGCACCAGCTTCCACGAGCACGCCACAAACATGTCGAGGAAGCTACATGATGAAGTACAACTCTCGTTCCCAAAGGAACTGCATTTTCTACCTTCACAAGACAGTGAACTTTTGACTCTACAGCCATTTCTATCCAGACCGCAGCAGCAGCAGCACTTCCTACTATGGCCCAGTAGGGAGGTTGGTGACTGATGCAAACTGATGACAGGTCAGTGCCCTTCATGTGGCATGACTGGTGCCAACAGTCCTTCATTTGGATGAAGGAATGGTCATAATTGGTGGAGACAATCTTGCCACATCCCCTTTTCTGGCTGTAATATAAGCAAGGCTGGTTCACCTCACTTTATGAGTCAGCCAAAAGACACTCTCCTGTGCTGTTACACTCCCCTAACTACCGGTGTTGTAACATTTCGTCCTGTAAAGACTTCTCTCTCGTGGTCTTTGTCGATTTTAATTTCCTTCATTAGTAGAGCAGATGAGCTGTGAAGATGGAAAGAAGAACAAGTACAAGCTGTGGCGGCGCCGGCAACCGTGGCCGAGGCAGCTGACTGGGGAGCTGATGGTGATGGCAGCTATAGTGACTGGGGAGCTGATGGTGATGGCAGCTATAGTGACTGCGGACCTCCCAGAGCCACCATCCAGCAGCAAAGCGACAATGCCCACAGTAGGAGCAACAGGAGGCACAAATGGCAGACACAATGAGGAACAGTCAAAGTAGACAGAAAATGAGAGCTGAGGCTAAAGAAAGTCCGAAGAAAAGGCTAGGGAGCCAGAAAGAAGGAAATATAGACCCGGGGCACAGGAAGAGAGCTTTAACACATGCCCATGCTTCTAAAGTCAAGTGCCCTGGGACCTACCCCCTGAGGTGCAGAAGCTGCACACTTTTTACAGACCTTCACCAAAGCTAAAGGTTACCACCTACTGCAGTCTCCAGTCATCCTCCAGGTGCTACTTGCTAAGGACTACAACAACATGCTGAGGGCCCAGAATAGCTCCAGGAGCTTCTCCTCCTCTACCCATGATTCCTATCCAAGTAGAGCAGAAGGCTCCCAGCCAGCTGAATGCTAACGAATCTTCCAACTTCAAGGGACTAAGGCCCAGAAGCCATTCCTTTGTGTTACAGAAGCATTAAAAATAAATAAAGAGCTGGGTGCTGGTGTCTCACCTCTGTAATCCTAGCTACTCAAGAGGCTGAGACCTAGGATTGAAGTTGTAATAAGGCCAGACACAAAAGTCCAGACTTCATCTGCAATTAACCAGCAAAAGAGCTGCACGTGGAGGCTTAGCTCACGGGATACAGTACCAGTGTGAGCAGAAAACCCAAGCCCTACACCAGCACACACCCCCAAAAAGAGGATGGGTTTATATTTTTACAGATGATACTTTTTTGGGGATGGGGCTGCCATCCTGGGGCTTTGATTCAGGGCCACAGCTCCATTTATGTTTTTTGTTTTGTTTTGTTTTGGTGGTTAACTAGAGATAAGTGTCTCATAGACTTTCCTGCCCAGGCTGGCTTGGAACCATGATCCTCAGATCTCGACCTCCTGAGTAGTCAGGATTACAGACGTGAGACATGGGTGCTGGGCCAAGTTTGTTTTTGTTTTTAATATTAAGCCTTTAAACCAAAAAGCTTCAGAACAAAAAGGTAATGTGGCTTTACAAAGAACAAAGTATGTTGGTCATGTGGCAGAATTCCAAATCAGTAAATAAAGAGAACATAAAATTCCTTTAGACTCTCAAAAAATATTTGAAAAAAATTTTTGATATAAGAAATGCCTAATTAGGGCTGGGAAGGTGGCTCAGTGGTAGAGTGCTTGCCTTGCATTCATGAGGCCCTGGGTTCAATTCCTCCGCACCACATAAGTAGAAAAAGCTGGACGTGGCACTGTGGCTCAAGTGGTAGAGCGCTAACCTTGAGCTGAAGAGCTGAGGGGCAGTGCCCAGGCCTAGAGTCCAAGCCCCACAACCAACAACAACAAAAAAAAAAGAAATGCCTAATTAAACGCACCTAGAAAAGAACAGCAACAATAAAAAGCTTAAAGTATGCAAAAAAAGAACTTAATGAAGATTATTTTGTAATCAAAGATACAAGAGAAACAAAAGCAAGAAAATTAAGCAGACACAAATAATTTCAACAATAATCAATGAGCCAGATCAAAGTCCATGTTAAACTTAATTTAGACAAAGGAAAGTATAAGGAATTTTTGGTTCTGTTTTTACTTCTTTAACATAGAAAGTCTTTAAAATGGCACTTAATAAAAAGTCTTGGCAGGACAGGGAAGTTGGCTCAGTAGTAGAGTGCTTGCCTTGCACGCATGAGGCCCTGGTTTCGATTCCTTAGCACCACATAAGCAGAAAAGGCCAGAAGTGGCACTGTGGCTCAAGCGGTAGAGTGCTAGCCTGAGCTGAGGGACAGCGCCCAGGCCCAGAGTTCAGGCCCCAGGCCTCATGACTGACCAAAAAAAAAAAAGTCCTGGCAAATTAGAATCAGCTCTGGTGGCCAAACAAGGTCACAGTCTCCACAACAATTCCAAGAATATATCTGGCAACATATTCTTTAGTCAGGCACAAACAAACTGAAGAGCAGCAGGTATGTACTTACTTAAGCTTAATTAGAATTCCAAATTCTATGGCCAACATTTATGGCCACAGGTTAATCACTGGGATTTTTTTTTTCCAGGGCTGAGGACCGAACTCAGGGCCTTGTATGCGCCAGGCGGGCGCCCTTCCACTGGGCTAAACCCCCAGCCCCAATCACTGGGATTTTTTTTTTTTTTGGATCAGGTCGTGGGGCCTGAACTCTGGGCCTGGGCACTATCCCTCAGCTCTTCAGCTCAAGGCTAGCACACTACCACTTGAGCCACAGCGCCACTTCCGGCTTTTGTCTTTTTGCTTATGTGGTGCTGAGGAATTGAACCCAGGGCCTCGAGCATGCAAGGCATGTGCTCTACCACTGAGCCACCTTCCCAGCCCCAATCACTGGGATTTTTAAATGCAATTATTTTTCCTTCTTATGTTTTTGTTTGTATAGCTCTTTTGTTTTTGCTGTTTCTGCAATATTTTTTATAAAGTGAAGGATGTCTTCACATTTCACAGGAAATTTGCTAACTGCCCTCAAGATTTCATAAAAACAGGATCATAAATATAGTATTATTACCTCTTTTAAAGGTCAATATAGCATTCTGTGCTCACAATTATGCTAAGCAAGACCCACAGGACTACTTGGGCTGTGACTTTAACTAGCAAGGTAAAGCATCACAGAATCAGTCAAATCTTGCCTAACCCAAGTTCTACGTAGGGTCAAATCTGGGAAGCACAGCGTTAGATGGATGCAAGAAATGCTTCTGAAATAAATGAGAACGTCTAAACTGCCACCAATCCTACTGAGGACAAAAGCTAAAGAGAAAGTTTCTATACAACTGGAAGACAGAAGGGACAGTACCAGGCTTGGTCATATTGTAGCTAAACTAAAAATGTAGCTGAGCTTGGTAGGAGCAAGCTGACAAGACTAAAGAAAACAAACTCTAAAATGACTTGGGAGATGGCTGCACACACCTCCTCACCAGGGGTGTTTCCCGTCATACAGCTTTTGCATAAAATCCGCTTGTTCTATTTCTAAGCAGAACAATAATTCATACTAATAACTAATAACTCATACTAATTTCAATTATCTATATACTAAGTTTATCAGTGGATTGCTACCTTATACAGTAGTGATTTTCATGTATGTCCTACTAGTAAAACACAGATTAAATGTATGTATGTAAAACACGATAGTGAAAACCCCTTGGTACAATTAATACGTACTAAAAAAAAATGACAGACAAGTAAAACTGGCTCTGTGGAAAGGGTATCAATGGGGAAGGGGCACAATAACCCTCCCACAGGGCCAGTTTTACTTTCAAACAGAAAGGGTGAACAAGGGGGCTGGGAAGGTGGCTCAGTGGTAGAGTGCATGCCTTGCATGCATGAGGCCCTAGGCCCTCAGCACCAAATAAGCAGAAAAAGCTGGAAGAGGTGCTGTGGCTCAAGTGGTAGAGTGCTAGCCTTGAGCTGAAGAGCTGAGGGACAGTGCCCAGGCCCAGAGTTCAGGCCCCACGACCAGCAAAAAAAAAGAAAAATAAAAGAAAAAGAAAGGGTGAACGAGGATGAATATGGTCAAAGTATGCAAATATGAAAACAGAACAGTAAAACATGAAATTCTTTTACAGGGGGGAGGAGAACAATGGAGATACAACATGCACATACGAAAATGTCATGATGAACCCTTTTATTTTTTTGGGGGAGTATGGTCATGGGGCCTGAACACTGGGCCTGGGCGCTGTCCCTCAGCTCTTCAGCTCAAGGCTAGCACTCTACCACTTGAGCCACAGTGCCATTTCTGGCTTTTTTTTTTCTGCTTATGTGGTGTTGAGGAATCAAACCCAGGGCCTCAGGCATGCAAGCGCTCTACCACTGAGCCACCTTCCCAGCCCATGATGAACCCTTTATACAACTAATATATGCTAATAAAAATTGTTCAAAACAATTTACTACATTATACTAGTGTTTTTCATATACATTCTACTATTAAAAAGGTAAAATATGAAAATAAAATCTTTTACACCCAGGAAAGTTGTAGTTAATCATAAAACTGATCTTTTTAGATTATCTTGGGGCCTCATTTTAATTTCCCCAAGGAAAGGAGAGCAATAGAAGGGGTGAGATTGATTGGACTATAATGTAAATGTGTGGAAATGTCACAATGAAACCCCATCCATATAACTAATATATACAAATATACTAATACATACACACATATTAATGGTTACTAATTTAGAATCAGAAAAATCCCCAGCCCCGTATCTACTAAAAAGAGAACGGGTTATCAAAAATCTTCCCAAGTGCCAGGTGCCAGTGACTCATGCCTATAATCTTAGCTACTCAGGAGGCTGAGATCTGAGGACAGCCTAGGCAGGAAAATCTGTGAGACTCAAAGTGGTACAGCACTAGCCCTGAGCAAAGAGCTCAGGAACAGCACCCTAGCGTTGAGATTATCCTAAGTGTCATATAAGACCCTGTCTCAAGGCTGGGAAGGTGGCTCAGTGGTAGAGCGCTTGCCTTGCATGCCTGAGGCCCTGCGTTCGATTCCTCAGCACCACATAAGAAAAAAGCCGGAAGTGGCACTGTGGCTCAAGTGGTAGAGCCTTGAGCTGAAGAGCTGAGGGACAGTGCCCAGGCCCAGAGTCCAGGCCCCACGACCGGACCCAAAAAAAAAAAAAAAGACCTTGTCACAAAAAGAAATAAACAGGAAGTTAAAAAAAATCATGAAAAAAAAATCACAGCCAGGTGCCAGTGGCTCAAACCTATAATCCTAGCTATTCAGGAGGCTGAGATCTGATGATCATGGTTCAAAGCCAGCCCAGGCAGGAAAGTCTGTAGAAAACCTGAAGTGGCGCTGTAGCTCAAGTGGTAGAGAGCTCACCTTGAGCTGAAGAGCACAGGGAAAGTGTCCAAGCCCAGAGTTCAAGCCCCACGACTGACAAAAAAAAAATCACATGGAGCTGTGTGGTAGATGGGAGGACTCAATATTGCTAAAGTGTCAATTCCCTCCAAAAACTTAATAGATTCAGTGGAATCTCAATGCCAGCAGACTTCTTTCCAGAAACTGGTAAATTAACTTTAAAATGTATATAAAGCATACAATGAATGGAGAGGGGAGGGGAGGAGAGGGGAGGAGAAGGGAGGGGAGGAGAGGAGAGGAGGGGGGAGGAGAAGGGAGGGGAGGAGAGGAGAGGAGAGGAGGGGGGGAGAGGGGGAAGGAGGGAGAGAGAGAGAGAGAGAGAGCGCAAGCGAACGAGAAAGAGCACCTTGAGCATGCTAAGCATATGTTCTACTTCTAATCTACATGCCTAACCCTGCTCCCCAATCCCCTTTCCCTTCCTTCTCCTTCCCTCCCCTCCTTTCCTGGAAGTACAGGGACTTGAATCCTGGGCCTTGCATATGCTAGGCAAGCAGAAGAATCTGGAATATTCAAATCAATGCTGATAAAAGGGATAAAACTGAGCAAGGCACCAGTGGCTCAGGCCTATAATCCTAGCTACTCAGAAGGCTGAGATCTGAGGATTGTAGTTTGAAGCCAGCCCAGACTGGATATGTCGTGAGATGTTTATCTCCAATAAAGTACTCAAAAAAAAAAAAAAAAAGTACTCAAAAAAGTCAGAAGTGGTACTGTGGCTCAAGTGGTAGAGCACTTGACTTGATCAAAAGAAGCTCAGGGATAGCACCCAAGCTCAGAGTCCAAGCCCCTAGGACTTGGGGTGTGGGGAGGTGCAGGATACAACTGGATGATTTATACTACTGACTCCATGATTTGCTATAAAGCTACAGTAGTGGGTTACTGGGAAATGAGATAAATAGATTAGTGGAAGAGAATAGTTATTACAGAAATAAGCCTACACTTACACAGTCAATTGTTGTGTGTGCATGTGCCCGTGTGTGTGTGTGTGTGTGTGTGTGTGTGCACGTGCGCACAAGCACACGCATGCACACACAGGTAGTGGTCTTGAACTCAGGACCTCAGGTTCTCCCTTAGCCTGTTCATTCACCACTTGAGCCACCTCCACTTGTGTCTTTTTGCTGGTTAAGTGGAAATAGGAGTCTCATGGATTTTTCTGCCCTTGCTGGCTTCAAACTATGATCCTCAGACCTTAGCCTCTTCAAGTGGCTAGGATTATAGGCATGAACTACTATCACCCAACCTAGTACCTTTAAACTGTTTCAAATTTTTGACATTTTTCACTTCCTATGTAGTGCCCTCTTCTCTACAGGATAGGCTAAAGTGAAAAACATGACAGCAAGCATGGTGGAACATGCCTGCACTCCCAGCTACCCTGAAGGCTGAGGCCAGTAAGAGGCTCACTGAGCCCCAGGTGTAAAGTGCTTGTCTACCGAGCCCAAAGCTCTGGGAAAGAGAGGGAAAGGAAGGAGAGGGGTGTAATGAATAGGGAGGGAGGAAGAAAAAGTGAGATGACTGTAATTTGGTTAAGAAGGCACCATAGTTTCTTCTGTATTCTGTTTTAGATCATTTGCCCAAGAGGTGAAACTCATGTCATAGGACTTCCAAAGAAGCTCCAGTGCAGGTACAAAAGAACTGAGCCCTCCAGCCAACAGCCAAGTCAATCTTGAAAAAGACCCTGTGGCTGCAGGCAACCCTTCGATGTTTACAGCCTGAGAAGGCATCTTGACTGCAGATTTCTTGAGCCAGACCACTCTGCTAAGCCATTCTTTTTTTGGGGGGGTGAGGCAAGTGTTTTACCACTTGAGCCATAGTGCCACTTACGGGTTTTCTGGTGGTTCATTGGAACTAAGAGTCTCATGGACTTTCCTGCCTGGGCTGGCTTTGAACCATGAATTCTCAAATCTCAGCCTCCTAAGTAGCTAGGATTACAGGCGTGAGCCACTGGGGCCCGGCTCCATTCTTGATTTCTTAACCCTCAAAAACAAAGGTTTGCTTTTTAAATGGCTACATTTGGGAGTCAATACTAAATACAAAAACAACAAATCAATGTTGCTGGTACTGGAACAAGTAGATAAAATCCTTGTGGAGAAGATAAATCTCAATTGCAATTTCATACATCCACATAGATTAATTCAGGGACTGGAATGTGGCTTGTTTAGCATGCATGAAGCCCTCAGTTTGATTCCTTAGTACCACATAGACAGAAAAAGTCGGAAGTGGTGCTGTAGCTTAAGTGGTAGAGTGCTAAGCCTTGAGCAAAAAAAAAAAAAAAGCTCAAGAACAGTGCCCAGGCCCTCAGTTCAAGCCCCAGGACTGGCAAAACAAACAAACAAACAAAATACCCAAAGACTAGTTCAAGATGAATCAGAGATGGAAATGTAAAAGCTAAAACTATAAATTGAAGTGAAAACAGAAAGTTGTGGTGCTGGGAAGGTGGCTCAGTAGTAGAGTGCTTGCCTTGCATGCATGAGGCCCTGGGCTCGATTCCTCAGCACCACATAAACAGAAAAGGCTGGAAGTGGTGCTGTGACTCAAGTGGTACAGTGCTAGTCTTGAGCTGAAGAGCTAAAGGGACAGCACCCAGGCCCAGAGTTCAGGCCCCATGACTACTACCACCACCACCACCAACAAAACCCACAACTAAAATTAAAACCCCTAAACCAGGTACCTACTGATTATAATCCAACAACTAAGAAGGTTGGGATTTAAGAGAATTGTAGTGCAAAGCTAGCCTAGACCAAAAAAAGTCCATGAGGAAATTCCATCTCCAAAATAACCAATTAAAAAACCTGGCTGGCTAGGCACCAGTGGCTCATACATGTAATCCTAGCCACTCAAAGAATCAGATATCTAAAAGATGGCAATTTGAAGCCAGCTGAGAAAAAAAAAAAAAGAAAGAAAAAAAGTCTGAGACTGTGGTCTCCCACCTCCATTTACCTAGAGGGCTCACATGGTAGAGTATCAGCAGTGAGCAAGAAAGCTGAATGAGAGCACACAGTATTGAGATCAAACCCTGGACGGACAAAAAAATAAAAAGTAGCTAAGTATGGAGGTGTATGCCTATCAGTCCCACTCTTATTTCAAAGAGTGGCTGAAGTGATGGAGTACCTGTCTAGCAAGTATAAATCCCAGTACTGTACTGCCCCCCCAAAGAAAAGTTACCAAATTTTGCCCACTTTATACATGTTTTATGTCCCCCAAAGAGTTATCTGAAAAGAAATTTTGTTTTAATTTTAAAAGAAAATTCTAACATGGGCTAGTGTTCTATGTAGCCAAAAGCTTGGTTATCAGAATTCTCATTTAAAGCTTCTCATACCAAACACTGGGGGCTCAGACCTGGAATCCTAGCTATTGAGGCTGAGACCTACAGGATAGTAGTTTGAGGCAAGACAAGACAGAAAGTCTGCAAGATACCATCTCCAAAATAACCAACAAAATATTGTACTGCAGGTGTGGCTCAAGTAGTTGAGCATCAGTCACAAGAAAGCAAGTTAAAGTGCAGTCAATTTAAAAGCTAGTAACTGACTCTCATCCCCCTAAAAATACTTTCCCACATTTCTTAAGGAATTAAACTAATTAGGGCTGAGAATGTGGCTCAGTGGTAGAGTGCTTGCCTTGCATGCATGAGGCCCTGGGTTCGATTCCTCAGCACCACATAAGCAAAAAGAAAAAAGCCGGAAGTGGTGCTGTGGCTCAAGTGGTAGAGCACTAGCCTTGAGCTGAAGAGCTGAGGGACAGCGCTCAGGCCCAGAGTTCAGGCCCCACCACTGGACCAAAAAAAAAAAAAAAAAAAAAGGAATTAAACTAATTATTAAAGAATAGATGAAATTTCATGTTTCTGAAGTTCATCCATATTGTAACATGTCAAAACTTTTTTATTGCAGAATAATACACCGTTCTATATCCATACCATATTTTATTTATTCATCAGTTAACACTGATAAGCTAAATCCAAATAAAAATTTTAGAGATGAGATCAGAGCAGATTTTTCTAAGGACTCAACAAAACACAGTCCCTATTGGGATCCAGCAAAGATGTGAACATATATTACCAACAAAATTCATTTATAGTGCCTCCTACATAAAGCAAGTTCAAACCATAACAACAAAGTCTTTTTTTATCATTTTTTATAAAAGAACCAAAACCAGCCAGGCACTGGTGCTCACGCCTGTCATCCTAGCTACTCAGGAGGCTGAGATCTGAGGATCACAGTTCAAAGCAAGCCTAGGCAGGAAAGTTCATGAAGTAGAGCTGTGGGTCCAGTAGTAGAGTACCAGCTTTGAGCACCAAAGCTCAACACCCTGAGTTCAAGCCCCAGGACCAGCAAAGAAAAAAAGAACCAAGATATCTTAAATTTTCCCACCCAGAACCCAATCCTGTTGTAGAAGAAATGAAAATCTGCATTTAAAAATCAGTGCAAAAAGCTGGGTAGCACTGGCTCATGCCTGATATGGCTATTCTAAAGGCTGAGACCTAAAGGATCAAAGATTAAGTCCAGCAGAGCAGAAAAATCTGCAAAACTTCCACCTCCATTAGCCAGCAAAATGCTAGACTTGAGAGGCATGGCTTAAGTGGTACAGTATGCCACAAACAAGTAAGCCAAAAGCCAAATGAGAATGTGAGACCCTGAGTTCAAGCCCCAGTACTGATACCCCAAAAAATAGCAAGTACAAAGAAGCAGGCTTGATGGTTCATGCTTATAATCCTCACTACTCAGGAGACAAAAGATGATGCCAACCTAGGCAAAAATAAATTTGTGAGATCCCTATCTCAACCAATTTTTTTTTTTTTGGTCGGTTGTGGGGCTTGAACTCTGGGCCTGGGCACTGCCCCTCAGTTCTTCAGCTCAAGGCTAGCGTTCTATCACTTGGGCCAGTGTGTCACTTCCGGTTTTCTAGTGGTTATTAGAGATAAGAGTCTCACTGATTTTCCTGCCCAGGCTGGCTTTGAACCTCGATCCTCAGATCTGTCTCCTGAGTAGCTAGGATTATAGGCATGAGCCACCAGCACCTGGCCCTCAACCAATTTTTTTAAAAAGTTGGTCATGTACCTGTTATCCTAGCTACATGGGAAGCATAAACAAGGGAGGCATAAGCAAGGTCATATGTTTATGACCCTTAGGCAAAAAGATCCTAGAGGTTGAAAGCATGGCCCAGTTGGTAGAGAACTAGCCAATAAGTGAAAGCGTCAGGTATCGAGTTTAAGTCCTCAACTCAGACCAAAAAAAAAGCGAGACCCTATATAGAAAATAAGGCAACAGGGGCTGGGAAGGTGGCTCAGTGGTAGAGCACTTACCTTGCATGCCTGAGGCCCTGGGTTCAATTCCTCAGCACCACATAAGCAAAAAGAAAAAAGCCGGAAGTGGCGCTGTGACTCAAGTGGTAGAGCGCTAGCCTTGAGCTGAAGAGCTGAGGGACAGCACCCAGGCCCAGAGTTCAGGCCCCACGACCGGACCCAAAAAAACAAAAAACAAAACAAAACAAAAAAAAAATAAGGCAACAAGACTCAGAGAACTGGGGAGTGGCTCAAGAATAGAGCATCTGCTTAGTAAGTATGATGCCGAGTTCAAATCCCAATACTATTTAAAAAAAAGTATTAAAAAATAATCAGTGAAAAGGCAGACTCAGTGGCATTAGCACACAAAATACCTGTTTATTTTCTAGCACCAAACCAGAGACAGATTACTAGGTAGTCTTTCCCCAGCTCTACCTATCACTGCTCCTTAACTGTGTCAGGGCAGCAGAAAATAGGAGGGAAACAGTAAATTAAGTGCATCGACACAAGCCCAAAACTCAATCAAAAAGAGAACCTTCCTTAGAATATTGAAGGTGGGGGGGGTAACAAATTCAAAAAGAAATGTACTCACTACCATACGTATGTAACTGTAACCCCTCTATGTGTCACCGTGACAATAAAATTTTAAAGAAAAAGTATTACTACACCATGCCAAGATCATTTTAGCAAGGAAAGAAAGTGGGCCACACGGCCCAAAATTTTGTTTTGTTTTTTAGGCCTTAGTTCTGCCCTTTGGGCAAGTTCTGCAGCGCTGAGGATGGGCCTCCCTCCACAAGGCACTAGAGACAAGCTATGCAAGCACTTCAGGCACAGTAAGAAGTAGGAATCAGCAAATCTTCATTTCTACTTGTCCACTTCAGCCATTTCCCTGTTTGATTAAAGATGCATCCAACTCACACATCTCATATTTGACAGGGGACTGTTATCTTACATCTTGACTATAAAAGACCCAGAAAGAGAGCTAGACGCCAGTGGCTCACACCTTGCAATCAATCTCAGCTACTCAGGAAGCTGAGATCTGAGGATCGAGGTTCAAAGCCAGCCTGGGCCATGAGACTCTTCTCTCCAATACACTACTCAGAAAAAGTCAGAAGTGGCATTCTGGCTCGAGTGGTAACCTTGAGCACAAAGAGGCTCAGAGACATCGCCCAGGCTGAGTTCAAGAAAAAAAAAAAGGTACAGAAAGAAATTAGGTCCTATCAGAAAAAAAACCAAAAAGTTATTATTTTTTAAGCAGTATTTGAACTCAAGAGCCTCAAGCTCACAAAGCAGGCACTCTAGTACTTGAACCATGCCCCTAAGCCATTTTTTACTTAGTTTTCAGGTAGGGTAACACTGATCTACTGACTCTAATCCTTCCTACATAGGTCTCCCACATGGCTAAGATCACAGAGGTGCCCCACTATGACTGGCTTTTTGTTGAAATAGGGCCTCAAATTGAGATCATTCCAAACTCCACTTCCTACGTAGCTGGGATATAGAAGTACACCACTATATCTGGCCAAAAAAATTTATTCTTACACAAAACTATGAACACTGTATACATGTATGTGACTATATCACAATGAAATCCCCTGTATTGGTATTTCAAAAGGAAAAGAAGCCAAGTATGGAGGCACTTGTCTGTAATCTCAGCACTTGGGAGGCTGAAAGAGGCCAGCCTGGATTATGTAGCAATACACTGGTTAAAAAAAGAAAGAAAAAATAGAGCAAATACTATTATTTTGTTGCCTAAAAGCCATAATGCTGTGTGTTATTAGTTTAAGGAGGGAACAGAATATCCCCAGACTGAAACGTTCTAAGTGTGTCTTACAATGAAGATAGGCAGTACCTAATATGGACTCTGGATATAAAGGTAAGTAAAGGCATGGGGCATCCCAAACAGGGGCAAAGGTCATGAGTAGAGATTAAGAATGGAATGGTTATTGAGAAGTGGAATAAAAAGCCTAGGGAAGAGGGTTTGAGCTGGCTGGGCCACAGCTCCTTGAATGTTACATTATAATGGATACCAGTTCTCATTCCACAACCCCACAGAAACTCCTGACTTCAGATAGGATCCTATGTCTGTTAAGTTCCTACTTGTTGTCCATAATAGTCAAAAGTACTAAGCTATACAGGGTGATTAACACCTATAATTCTAGCACTCCAGAGGTAGAGGTAGGAGGATCCTAAGTTGAGGTCTGCCAGGGATAACAAAGCAAGTTCCAGAGCAGCCTCCAACACATGACAACAAAAACAGGTTGTTTCCAATTCTAACACACTACTGCATTTCCTTTCATCAAATTGACAGTGAGATCTTGCCTTGAAAATCAAAAGTGCTGAAGTACACAGGTAAATTTTGCAAAGATAAAGTGGCTACTATTATAACAAGTTTCATTCATTTGCACTTAAAAATGCTCAGTGCATAAGTATTGTTATTCAATGCCTTTGGGCACCTGTTTAAGCATCATCAACTACTCATAAACATTCATGAGGTAGTGAAAGCATTAAACAAAGACAATAAAGTTCCTGGGTATTTTGATTTCCTTAGGACAGTAGTTCTAATATAGGGCTAGAGCAAGTATGGATGTTAAAAGGCCCTTAAATTTCCTAAAACTGTATGCCAAAGCAATTGGTAAGAACTAAGGACAGACTACTTTTTCTTCTCTTTTTGTATTTTAAAGGAATCCAACATCCAAAATAGGGCTCTAACTTAGAATTACTGCTATTTTAACAAAAATAGCTACATTAACTTCTTAAAAGAACAAAAAGGCAGGAAAGGTTGGTTTGGGACAATTTTGAGAAGCTCCTAACATTTAATATCTCCCCCTAAGGACTACCCAAAGGGAAATGATGTTACCTAGGTCAAACTTCCCTAAAGAAGGGCTAGGAATGTGGTAGAGTGCTTGCCTAGCATGCATGAAGCCCTCAGTTCCATTCTTTAGAACCATATAATGGTAGAGGGCTAGCCTTGAGCAAAAGAAGCTCAGGAACAGTGCCCAAGCCCTGAGTTTTACTCCAGGACTGGCACCAAAAAAAAAAGTGGAAAAAATTAAAATCCTTCACTTAAAGGTTTTTTTTTTTTTTTTTTAAGTCAGTACTAAGCTAGGCACTGATGCTGAGATCTAAGAATTGCAGTTCAAAGCCAGCTGGGGCAGGAAAGTCCATGAGAATCTTACCTATAATTAAACTACCCAAAAAGCTACTCTTATCCACAATAACTACCAAAAAGCCTGATGTGAAGCTGTGGCTCAAGTGGTAGCATGTTAACTTTGAGCAAAGATGATCAGGGGCAATGTCCAGGCCCTGAGTTCAAGCCCCAGGACTGTTTCCATCTCCCACCCCCACTGGGGGGCGGGGGGGG
>NW_012267323.1:3204420-3237109 GCF_000151885.1 Dipodomys ordii | reverse complement strand
CGGGTGCCCAAGGCTCCCCACGGGAGCTGGGCCCCCCGGGCCTCCAGGTTTCGGCCCGCCCCCTGGCAGGCAGCGCAGGTGGCTGAGCCCCCGCAACAGCGGCCCCGCAGCGGCCGCTCGGTCCAGCTCCCGGCGCTGCCCACTGGGTACAGATCAACAACAAGATGGCGGCCAGCCGAGGGGGCGGGGGCCGGGCGTCATAGTAACCAGGACGGCAAAGAACCCGCCCCCGACTGAGGGGATTCCCCAATCAACAGCTGCTTCTCCCGAATCCTGGAGGACCGCTTCCCACGGACAGGTCAGTTGGTCCGTCAGTCACAGCCTGCCTCTCACGCCCCGTGCCGAATGCCCGGGGCACGTGACTGTGACGGCACGGGTTGGCGCATGCGCCGCGTTCTCGGAGCGTGCGGGCGGCGGCGCAGCTTCGGCTTGGTTACACGCAGGCCTGCGCGCGCGCCCTTGGCTTCACGGGGCTGCGTAGCTCCCTGGTGCCCAGCCCGCAACGGCTTGTCACCCTGGCGCGCACATTTAGCCAGCCGTGAGATCTATTGACTTTCTTTGTCTTTCACCCTTAGGGTTGACCCTCATTCATTGGGGTGCGCAGAAGAGAGGCCTGGCCAAGGTCAACTCAGTCCCTGGAAGTGGAGGTAACTGGGTCTCGAACCTCCTCCTTACGAGCCCCAGAGTGTCAAGAGCCTCTTCCTGGCGTCTTCCGCCCCTCGCTGATCCCGATCTGCAGCTTTGGGCCTCAGGCCCTTTGCCCCATGCTTGTTCTGCCAGGGGATGCCTGGCACACAGCGGATGCTCCCTTTTCTCTTGCCTTGAGTTTCTATGAGGGCATCTTTTGCCCTGAACTATCCCCACCTGTCCCCAAAGTGGATTGAATATCAAGGTGGTTATCAAACGTGTTCTCCAGAGCCACGCCAATTGCAGTCACGTGGCTTGATCTCACATCCAGATGCCCCTGGCTGGCTAACTCTTTGAGAATTTGGAGGCTTAACTACCTCTCTGAACTTGGGTTTCCTCACCTGTGAAATGAGAATCAAAGCTGAGCTGCTCAGAAATGTAGATTTAATGAGCCCTTACAACAGGCTAAAATCTATGCACAGGCACTTTTGAGGTGTTTGAACTTGAAGTCTAATACTAGCTTTAGTGATAGCCCCGTTAAGGGGTTTTGAGTGTTTTTTTTTCCCCCCACCTGCCAAGTATAGTGACTTATAATTCCAACACTAGGAAGGCTGAGGCAGGAGGATGTGAAGTTCAAGACCAATCTGGTCTTCATAATGAGACCATTGCAAAGGAAGAAAAGTTTTTGCCACAGAAGGCATTCCATTTCTTCTCTGAGCCTAGAAGACCATAACTAGTTCAGGAAGGGAGGTTGTCCACTGCCCTGAGAGGACTCAGGCTCACAGATCTGACCAAGGGGCAAAGACTTGAGAATTTAGATAACAAAAGGATAGCATGCTAAAGGCAACCTTTACCCAGGCATCAGGTCCTCCTGAGGGCTGACAACCTGAACTTGATGTCAGGCCAGGCATGGGAAGGGAAGTCAGCCTTACACACCATCAGACCAGTTGCTGTAAGCCACCTTACTATGTGTAATAGCTCAATCAGCACAGGGAGAGCTGAGCACTAAGGAATTCGAAAGAATGAGATCAGGAAGAAATGACCTCAGGAGGAAGCTTCCAGCAATCCCAGGATCATCTGTGCACAGATCAAGTCTGTCTACTCCTCAAATCAATACAAGAGCTCTAGATCCTTCCCAATAAAACTTGTACCACTAGTTGTCAAACTGTCATGAAGATTGGTGGGACTCTTACAAAGTTACTAGTGTCCTCTTACGTATGCCAGGACTGTGGCTTCAACTCAGGATCTCAGACTCTAGCTCACAGCTGATTTCCTACCACTTGAGCCACGCTTCTAGTTCTAGCTTTTTTCTGAGTAATTGGAGATCAGGGTCTCGCAGATTTGTCTGCCTGTGCTGGCTTCACACCTTGATCCACAGATCTCAGCCTCCTTAGTAGCTAGAATTATAGGTGTGAGCTACTGGTACCTCGTGGTGTGACAAAAGAAGCAGGTAGCCTCCAAGGGAACAGGACAACTGAAGGCTCACTGTGTCACTGACAAAGATAATAGTCTCTAATCTCTGCCGAATGTCAATCATTGCCAGTCAGAGTATAATACAGTGCTTCTTGGAAGAAAAAAAATAACTCTTACTGTTCCCTAGGGTGTGCCAACAAGATAAAACTCTCTCCCAGGAAGAATAAGGAAGCACAGATCTAGGAGCTTCTCCTACACACAGATTAGATTACTAGGCTGGGATTTTTCTGTTTGCAATTTTGTTTATTATTAAATCAATCTGAAAACAAACCCTAGTCATGTGAAAAAGAAATCCCACACATTAGTGAGTGAAATTGTGGCTGAGCTTCAGATCTAGCGCCGGACTCCTGTGTGTGTGTTGAACAGGTAATCTCTGCCAGTACCTGAACCCAAAAGATGGGAGGAGAGGGAATGGTGGGGGGAGAGCAGGGGAGAAGGAAGGGAGGGGGGAGGAAGAAGAGAGGAAAGGAAGAAGGGTGGGGAGGGAGGGAAAGACATACAAGAACACAATTTCTGCCTTCAGCAAAACTTCTTCCCTCCGAGCAATCCTCCCATCTGCAGAGATTCAACCCGTCCCCTCCATTTCTCCTCAGTAAATATTCTGAAGACAGGCTCAAATGCATCAAAAGCTTCTTTGGTTCTTCAAAACTAAACACCCTGTCAGGCACCAGTGGCTGTGGGCCTATGGGCCAGAGCACAGGCTTACACTGGTTGCCAATGATGCAGTTCTGGGCAATACAAGCAGTTGGGTCCTGAGATTCACTGGGAAATAAAAGTGGGCCATTTAGTTGGGTGTGAGTGGCTCACACCTGTAATCCTAGCTACTCAGGAGGCTGAGATCTGAAGATCACAATTGGAAGCCAGTCAGGTTAGCCAAGTCTGTGAGACTCTTGGATCCAATTAACCAGTAAAAGGCTGGATGGAAGTGGAGGTTTGGCTCAAGGGACAGAGGGTCAACCTTCAGTGGGGAAAGCTAAAGAATAATGCATAATGCCCAGGCCCTGAGTTCAAACCCAAACACACACACACGATGCAGGAAAATATCTGAAGGGCTCTCTGTTCACCACCATTCTACTCCCCATGTGGACAGGAACCAAACCAGGCCTGAGTTACCTGTTGGCCCCAGACACAGGTTGCCTTAAAGGTAGGTGGGAGTAAGAACATATCCCATTCAGTGAAAAGGTAGCTACTTGATAGTAGGAAGAAATAATGAGACAGGGACAGGAGAGAAGGAAGGGGTGAGGACACAAGTAGAAAATGGTTTGAGACTCACGTGCATCTTGTGCCCTGCCATCATAATGCTGCTGAGAAAAATGAGAGAGTTAAACCCAGTGTATCCACAGGGAGCAGATAGAGGAACTAGGCGCCTCCTGCCTTTATCATGATAGTGCTGATGTGGATATTACCACAGGCAAGGGGGTGGGCTTGGCAGAGGAGGGGAATACCTCTGTGCCCACTTCGGGAGGGGAAGTTGACACATACCAAGTTCGTGACACTACTGTTTTCCTGAGACATCTCCATCCTTGGTATATCCATGAACCCCTCTTTGGATCCTTTATTTCCTTGGATGCTGGGGCAAAGTAGGAACAGAATAGGACAAAGCCTTTGGGACCCAGGCTAAAACAGTGGACTCTTAGGCATAGAGGTAAGCAAAGGAGACTGACCTGTTTAACAACAGAGTCTGAGTTGGTTTGCTTGGTGCCTGCAGCACTTGGGTCAACCTAAAATTCCAGGAGGAGGAACCAAACAGTAAAGGCAGCAGCCCAGCTGACACTAGGAACTAGTGCCATTTCAACTGTCCCTTTATGGTGGGGATAGTTGGTACTTATATGTGATGCCCACATTTTTTTGGGGGGGGGTTGGTCGTGAAGCTTGAACTCGGCCTGGGCGCTGTCCCTCAGCTCTTCAGCTCAAGGCGAGAGCTCTCCCACTTGAACCACAGCACCACTTCCAGTTTTCTAGTGGTTCATTGGAGATAAGAGTCTCATGGACTTTCCTGCCCAGTCTGGCTTTAAACTGTGATCCTCAGATCTCAGCCTCCTGAGAAACTAGGATGACAGGCGTGAGCCACGGGTGCCTGGCCAAAGCCCACATTTTTATCATCCCTTCCACTGGGCCGAGCCCTGAACTCACAAGGCATTTAGCCTATAGCAGAAAGGCAGGTTTCCATGGAAGGGAAGGCATCAGGAGCAAGAATAAATGCCCCAGGCCCAACTGCCTCAAACCTTGAGTCATCCATACCCAAGACTGGACTCCAGCAACTGTGGAGACCACTTCCAGTCTCTCTGACCCTAATCTGAAGACCTCTGGTGGGACAGCCGCAGCCCTTTTCCACATCAGTCAACTTGGGTATTGTCATCAAATCTTGGCAACACCATCTATGGCAGCCAGTGTCTAGAGATGGGTTGGGGAAGGTAAGGAGAACAAAGATAGGAGCCCTACCCCTGGAGGAACTTGCTGAGGAGCCAGCCCAGAGTCAAGAGAAGCAAGGCACCAGTTGCTGTCAGCACCCCCACAAACCAGGGCTCCGGCTGCCAATAAACTTCTATGTCTGTCACAAGTATGGGTGCCATCGTTGAAGACACCTGGAATGAAGACCACAGTGTCATTATTGCCTTGCCAAAATCATTTGACCATCCGTGGGTTGGGCCACGCCCCCCCCTTCTAAATTTGTTCTTCTATGTTGCCAGGTTCTCTAAATGCAGCCTTCCCCCATCATTCCACAGCAGCCCCGTCTCCCCTGCCAACAAACTAAATGTTCTCACCCTTCAAGGTCCTCTCCTCCCCCTTACTGTGTTTCTGTGGGTGCTGGTGGCCACTGTGCTGGGCCTCTGGGGAATTAAATGCACAATAATGGTGACTGTAGTGCTGAGGTGGTGGTTGGAGTTGCCTGCATCAGCCACGTGAATCAATAGCCAGTAGGTACATGGCTGGTCCAGCCAAGGAGGTCCCAACAGAGTATCATCATACACCAAGCTGGCCCCTTGCAACCTAAATCGGTTCTGGGTATTCCCTGAAAGCAGAGTGACAGGAGATGGAGATACCACTAACCAGCCCCCTCAACTACATACGGCCCAATGGTCCTCACCTCCCACAATGCTGTAGGCAAAGGCCAGGCGCTGTGGTTCCTGGGGAATCTGACACGACACCTTGGTCACCTCCATGCTACGTCCCAGCGGGGTGTAGATGGTGAGCTCTTGAAATGGAGGTTCACATTCTGGGGTATGGTCATTCACATCCTGTAGAAAGGCCACTGGATCAGAAAGGCCACTCCTTGAACTCCAATCCCCCGTTTCCTTCTACAACAGTCATTAGGTAATGACTAATGACCTAGATGTCAATCAATGGGCTCTAATATTATCTATGGCCAGTTCCTCCTCCTCCGAAGCAGCCAATGGAAGAAGCAAGCACATCAAGGGAAAACAATCGATTGAAGAGCAATTTATCTTTCCAAGGCCCCTGGGAGGTTAATTACCTCAACCTCAATGGTAATGGTACAAGAACCCGAGCGGCGGTAGGTGGGGTCCCAGTCTTGGCCACGGTCAATCAGGAGAACAGTGATCCTGTGCACCCTCTGTTGCTCATAGTCCAAAGGTGCCAAAAGGCGAACCTCCCCTAAAGTAGTTGACCACAACCTCAGCCTGCAGAGCCAACTCCAGCCTCATCCCTCCATCCCAGCCCAGGGGCAGAAATACCATTGAGATGATCCACAGCAAAGGTGGAAGAGGGTCCACCAGAGATGTAGTACTCCACGCTGTTATGTGGATAATCCATATCCACGCCCACCACAGTGCCCAGCAGAGTGTGGGGCCTTGCATCCTCTTGAATCCGGAACGTGCGTGGGGTACAGGCTGGGGAGAACTCATTGATGGGTGTCACCATCACCAGTACTGGCACCTCAGCTGCGGGGGGAGGGAAATGACAGCCAAGAAGTTGGCCTAGGCCAGGCACCGGTGGCTCATGCCTGTTATCTTAGCTACGCAAGAGGCTGAGATCTGAAGATTACGTTTCAAAGCCAGCCTAGGCAGGAAAATCTATGAGACTCTGATCTCCAATAAACCACTCAGAAAACCAGAAGTGGTGCTGTGGCTCAAGTGGTAGAGTGCTCGCCTTGAGCTGAAGAGCTGAGGAACAGTGCCCAGGCCCAGAGTTCAAGCCCCATGACAGATGAGCTCTCCCCTAGGCCTCTGAAGAAAGAAACATAGTCCTGCCCTAGAATTCAGAGAGAGGACTTGAAGGAGGGAAGCAATAGCCCTCTTCTACTGGCAAGCCTAAGAGAGACACCCTAGAATCTGAACTAGTGACAATCCCGTCCTCTTTCTAAACAAGGGAAAGCATCTATATCTTGGAAATGGGAAAGGAGGACAGAATAGCCCTCTTCTGAATGTCCAGGCCTGAGTATTGTCACTCACTGGTCATCTGGGGCTGGCCATCATCAATCACCAGGATGGAAGCTGCATGCTGGAAGCAGGTCCCAGGAGTATCACAGTCCAGTGTGGCATTGACCTTGTCAGAGGGACCAAGAGGGTAAAGCTCAGACAGGATCTGGGAAAGTTTGGACCTCCCTTAGATCAGCACATTCACAGATGGTCTATCCCAATGGTCTCTTTTGAAGGTTACAAAGTAGATTGCTCAACACCTATATTCCCACCCCACCCACATGGTATCAGTGTCCACAGACCCTTGGATCCACTCATCCTTCTTGGCCCCAAGTCCCTTGTTTGTGAATCTGGAAGTTGGGGGCTATATACCTCAAGGACTCTGTCATGAAGGCGGAGGCTGGCCGAGTCAGGAGGGCTATGGAACCGCAGCTGGTAATCCAGACTAGTGCCCACCGAATCTGGGTCTGTGCAAGCAAAGGTGCCCAGGACTGTGCCCACAGGGGCCGTCTCAGGGATTTGAGTCCTGGAAGAGGAAGGCAGGGGACAAGTGGGCTGTGAGCCCACTGATTTTCAAGCCCAGGAGCCCAGGCAAGGTTTCTGGGTACTCACACAAAAAGCGCTGGGAGGCAGCGTGGGGGCCATTGGTTGACCAACTGCACGTCCACAGTGAGTTCCAGTTCTGCGCTCACCCAAGGCTGGTGATGCTCAAAGGCCTTCACCTGCAGCCTAGTGACGGCTGTGCCCGGGGCACGAGTCAAATCCAGAGGTGAGGTGAGCCTGATCACTCCATCTGCTGAGGTGTGGCCGAAGAGTGATACAGCACTTGGCCCCGCCCCTAGCTCCATCCCTTCAGGCACACTGGCTCCTCCTGCTTCTCAGTCACCTCAGAAGAGGTGGTCACTGGTTCTGGCCACTCTAGCCCCGCCTCCCAACCCAACCTTGTTCCAGTCACAGCCCTACTAGCTTCTGGCTACTTTTCTCAGGAAGGCCTGGTGGGGGTAATGAATCAGGCCCAGAGGCACCTGGGGTGGGTGGGTGCATACACACACACACACACACACACACACACACGCACACACGCACATGCACACATGCACACATGCACGCACACCTCTCCTTACCACGTCCAATCGAGTAAAGCGGGCTGGGCATCGGGGAGATGATTTCATAGCGCAAGTCCGAGCCCCTGGCCTGGACTTTAACCACTTCACTTCCAGGGGCCAGATTCTCCAAGATGGTGATATTCTGAACAGCCTGCCTAAACCAAGAATGGAGCGCTGTCCCCTGCTTGCTCCTTCTCACCCCAGAAGGATCTGCTCTGAATTCTCTTGGGTGGATTCTGCCTCCCTCACCGTTTTCCCAGACAGGGGGAGCCTTACAGAAAGGAGACCTGGCCAGAAAGAACACGGAAAACTTGAACGGTCAGCCTCCCTTGGCAGCTTTGGCCTTGTCCTGTCGACACTAAGATTTGCAGGTGGAAGACCTGTGGTTCATACAGGACAGGGAAGGAAGCAGGGTGAGTGGTCAGCTCTATATTTAAACCCAATTCTCCCTTGGGGGACCTCCATTCACTCCCCTTCATGACCTATCTGCAACAAGTGTTCTTTTGAGGCCTACACCTCTGGGGTATGAGTTCTTCTATTAGGTCACAAACAACTCAAGAAAGAGTGAGAGCTGAGTCATTCACAGTGTGAATTATTAGATTACAAATGCTAAAGAGCCCATCATTAAAACTAAAATTGCTTGTGTGTGTGTGTGTGTGTGTGTGGCCTAGGTGCTGTCCCTTAGTTTTTTCATTTAAGGATAACACTCTACCACTTGAGCCACAGCTCCACTTTCAGCTTTTTGCTGTTTCATTGGCAATAAGAATCTCACTTTTCTGCCTGGGCTGGCAGATCTTCAGATCTCAGTCCCCTGCCCCTCTGAGTAGCTAGGATTACAGGTGTGAGCCACTGCTCATCCAGCTCTTATGGAGGTTGTGAGAGAACTTGTCTGACCTTCCCATTGGCCATTTTTATCCAGAATTGCTTGTTCAAATGGGAAGGTGGCTCAGTGGTAGAGTGCTTGCCTTGCATGCATGAGGCCCTGGGTTTAATTCCTTAGCACCATATAAACAGAAAAGGCTGGAAGTGGCGCTGTGGCTCAAGTGGTAGAGCACTAGCCTTGAGCTGAAGAGCTGAGGGACAGCGTCCAGGCCCAGAGTTCAAGTCCCAGAACCGACCTCCCCAAAAATGTGATTAACCTAAACACTCTCCTTTCTGTTAAAGGACCTATGTCTTCACAAAGCCAGGAACCCTTCCTCTTTCTGAAACTTCAGATCCCAGCACAGAACCAAGCAAAACTGAGAGGACAAGTCAGCAAGGGATGGGAGGTGCAGGTCTGGAAGAGGCAGAATGATGAGGAGACCAAAAACCAAACCATTTTTCAGAAGATGAGATCTCTGTTTAATCCATATATAGATATAGCCAGGTCCCTAGTTATGCTCACCTTTTCAGCCTGGCCTTTGAGGCCCTGGGATGGGGCCTGTAGCCAACCTCGCTCATTGATGGAAAAAGGTCCAGGAAAGTATGGAGGGTCCTGGGCACTGGTAATGTTCATCTGGTAGAACAGAGATACTAGCAACCCAATCCCAGTATCCCAAGCATCGCTGTCAACATCCATTTTTAACTACCCATGAGGCTCCTGATCACCCTCAACTCTCCTATAATCTATCCTCCACTAGGGCTGGGAAGGTGGCTCAGTGGTAGAGCACTTGCCTTGCATGCCTGAGGCCCTGGGTTCCATTCCTCAGCACCACATAAGCAAAAAGAAAAAAGCCGGAAGTGGTGCTGTGGCTCAAGTGGTAAAGCGCTAGCCTTGAGCTGAAGAGCGAGGGACAGTGCCCAGGCCCAGAGTTCAGGCCCCACAACTGGACCCAAAACAAATAAACAAACAATCTATCCTCCACTATGTGTCCTAGCCCTGGTCTTTGGTTCTTTTAAAACAAGCTATGTGAGGGTATTTTTTTTTCTCTAATCCTGGGGCTTGAACTCAGGGCCTGGGCACTGTCCCTGAGCTGCTTTTGCTCAAGGCTAGCACTCTACCACTTGAGCCACAGTGCTACTTCCAGCTTAATTCTGTGTATGTGGTACTGAGGAATTGAACCCAGGGCTTCATGCTTGCTAGGCAAGCACTCTACCACTAAGCCACATTCCCAGCCTTAAAGTACTGGAGTTTGAATTCAATGCCTAGGTGCTGTCCTTTAGCTCAAGGGTAGTACTCTTTCTCTTGAACCACAGCTCCACTTCTGGTTTTTGAGTGATGAATTGGAAATAAGAGTCTCATGGATTTTTCTGCCTGGGCTGGCTTTGAACCTGGATCCTCACACCTCAGCCTCCTAAGAAGTTAGGGATTACAGGCATGAGCCACTAGCACCTGGATATGTGGGTTTTTTCATTCCTACTGCAGTTTTTTTATTATTAAAAAATTAATATAAAATTGTCATAGAGAACTCAAAACATGTAGGAGAAATTGAAAGAATAGCTTAGCTCCTGAGATCTCCCTGTGGGAACCACCAGGGTCAATGGGAGTTAGCAATGCTTAAGAGTCTCCAGGACTGGGAAGGTGGTTTAGTGGTAGAATGCTTGCCTAGCATGCATGAAGCCCTGGGTTCGATTCCTCAGTACCAAATACACAGGAAAAAAGCCAGAAGTGGTGCTGTGGCTTAAGTGATAGAGTGCTAGCTAGCTTGGAGCAAAAGCAGCTCAGGGACAGCACCCAGGCCTTGAGTTCAAGCCCCAGGACTGGCAAAAACAATCAAAAACACATAAGAGTCTCTCTTCAAGAACGTGTACCATTCAAACATTCAGCAGCAGCATCCCTCTGGCAGGCTTGATAGGGGCTGAGCTTGCTCTCCCTTTCCTATTGGCTTTTTCCCCCCTTCCCCAGCCCAACTCCCGCCATTCTGTCGCTCATGGTTCCATGGACTGGGCTCACCTTGGTTCCTTGGCCTTGTAGGCCTGGGAGCAGCAGTGTGTACAGCCGGGCCCCAGGTATGACTGTCTCTGGCACATAAATGATTTCCCCAGCTGACCAGAAAGGAAGGCAGGAAGGTTCTAGACTCAGGCCATTCCTTCCCACCTCCCTCCCTGCTGCTTCTAGCCTCACCTTGGCTAGCAAATCGGCCAACACACTGGATCCCAAGGTCCCGCTGCACCAGCACAGAAAAGGGTCCATCCATCACATAATTGCCACATTTGTACCGTAAATACAGCTCATAGTGGTTGACGGCCAGGGCATCCAGCCGGGCTGAGCTGCTCAAGATGATCTGTAGGAAGGGAACAGTACCAAGGGAGGCTTATGCCACCTCTGGTTTAGGGAATTTCAGGGCTGCCTTTAGATCCCTCACAATCTCCAATTGGACCCATGACCCACCCACCCCCTACCTTGCCCACATATCTCCCTTGATGCCCAGCCAGGGTGGGTGGGTTGAAGAAGGTGGTATTTGGCTGCACGCTAAGCAACTCCAGGGTGGGTATGTGGGAAGAGCAGTTGAAGGAGAACGTCTGAACAACAGTGCCAGGACCTCGGCGCTCAGAAATATCCGTAAACCAGGGGAGGCTGTGGAGGCCTGTAAAGAGCAGAGATTTCAGGCTGGGGCATCTCCCCTCCAGCCTACCCTTGTGTAATCTTGGGGCCAAGCAAGCCAAGATCCTTCCTCGTCCCCCATAGCTAACATTTCACAGATGAGGGGAATGAGAGCTAGGGATTCTTCTCTTCCCTCTTTCCCTCCATCCCTCTATCCCTCCCTCCCTTCTTTTCTCTTTCTTGCTCTCCCTCTTTTTCTTTCTTTGTGGGTCATAGAGCTTGAACCCAGGGTGTAGTCACTGCCCCTGAGCTCTTTTGCTCAAGGCTAGCACTCTACCATTTGAACCACAGTTCCATTTCTGGTTTTTTGAGATAAGAGTTTCAGCCCGGGGCTGGGAAGGTGGCTCAGTGGTAGAGTGCTTGCCTTGCATGCATGAGGCCCTGGGTTCGATTCCTCAGCACCACATAAGCAAGAAAAAAGCCGGAAGTGGCGCTGTGGCTCAAGTGGTAGAGCGCTAGCCTTGAGCTGAAGAGCTGAGGGACAACACCCAGGCCCAGAGTTCAGACCCCACGACCGGACCCCCCCCCCAAAAAAAAGAATTTCAGCCTGGCCCCAGCGGCTCACAACTGTAATTCTAGCTACTCAGGAGGCTGAGCTCTGAAGAATGAAGTTCAAAGCCAGCCTGGGCAGGAAAGTCTATAAGACTCTTATCTCCAATAAACCACCAGAAAACTGCAAGTGGTGCTGTGGCTCAATGGTAGAGCGCTGAAGGGCTGAGGGACAGCTCCCAGGCCCAGAGTTCAAACTCTACAACCAGTAACAACAACAACAACAATAACAACAAAGAGTTTCATGGGGACTTTTCTACCCAGGCTGGCTTCAAGCTTTGATCCTCAGATTTCAGCCTCCTGAGTAGCTAGGATTACAGGCGCGAGTCACTAGCACCAGACTCTTTTTTTGCTTTGCTTTGCTTTCCTTTCCTTTTCTGTTCTTTCTTTCCTCTCTGTGCTAGTCCTGATACGAACATGAACTGAACTTAGGGCATGGGCACTGTCCCTGAGCTTTTGTACTCAAGACTAGCACTCTACCACTTGAGCCATTACCGCCTCTTCTAATTGTTTTAGAAGTTAACTGGAGATAAGTCTCATGGAGTTTCATTTTCTGGGCTGGCTTTGAACCACAATCCTCAGATCTCAGCCTCCTAGGTGGCTAGGATTACAGGTATAAGCCACTGGTGCCTGGCGAAGGGATTCTTTTCTGACTAAGGTTCTACACCTGCCCTCCAGAGTAGCTTATATAAGCATCAGGATTCCAAAAGAAAACGGAGTTTCTTCCACCCGCCCTCTCCTCACCAGAGACAAGCAGAGCAAAAAGAAGCGTCAGGAGCAGTGTCATAGTGTCCTGGCGTGATGGTAGAGGAGATTGTTTGTCAGACCTGCCCTGTTGCCAGGTTAGTTGCTTAAACACAGCTAGGCAGGCAAGACTGCCAGATTCCAGCCCAACCCATTCCTGGTGACTGAGCTCTAGACCTCTGGCAGGCATCCACAGGCCTAGAAAAATCCCATTTTCCACCGCTCCCAGTAAATTACTCCATTCATTACTACAACCCTAAGGGGATGTAATAGGAGGAGGATCAAACTACAGATGGAGAAACTGGTCGCCCTGTCCTTGGAGTCAGGGAAAGCATAGCATCTAGGAAAATTAGACCTAAAACCACAGAATCTGAACTGCAGCTACGCCCCTCTCCACGGCCCCCCCTCACCCCCCAACTACAAATTCACACCTAACCACCAAGAAAGTCTCTCAAATGCCAGACATAATGTTCATGGCTACAATTCCAGCTACTAGGAAGGAGGAGATCTGGAGGATTTGACTTTGAGGCCACCTGGGCAAACAGTTCCTGAGACCCCATCTCAACCCATAAGCCAGGCAGTAGCGGTTCACACCTGTCATCTCAGCTACCAGGAGGTACAGGTAGATGGATCATAGTCTGAGGCTAGCCCCTGAGCAAAAACACGAGAAAAATAAAGCAAGATGGGCTGGGTTTGTGGCTCAAGTGATAGAGTGTTTGCCTAACATGTGCAAGGTCTTGAGTTTAAATCCCAGTAGAGAGAAAGAAGGAAGGAAGGAAGGAAGGAAGGAAAAGGAAGGAAGGGAGGGAGGGAGGAAGGAAGGAAGGAAGGAAGGGAAGGAGGGAGGGAGGGAGGGAGGGAAGGAAATCTCTTAAAATTGTCTTCATACAACTAGGTGCCAGTGGCTCACACCTGTAATCCTAGCTACTCAGGAGGCTGAGATCTGAGGATCGGAAGCTTGAAGCCAGCCTGGGCAAGAAAGACTCTGAGACTCTTATCTTCAATTAACCAGCAAAAAGCCAGGAAATGGCCCAAGTTATAGAGTGTCAGATCTTGAGTGAAAAAAACTAATAGACGGTGCCTAGGCTCTGAGTCCAAGACGCAGCACTGGCACACACACACTCTCCCTCTCTCCCTCTCTCCTTCTCTCCCTCCCCCCTCCCCCTCATCTGCATTCAACAAGCAAAAGGAATCCTTGATGGGAGAAATAAAAGTGGTGATTACCTGTGGGAATAACAACTGGAAGAGGTACAAAGTGGCTTCCTAGAGAGATACTGTATCTTAATCCAGGTGACAGCTGCACAGGTGCCTGAAGATTTTAACATTGATTGCGCCTCGGCCTCCATGTGCTGGGATTACAAGAGTATACCACTAGCCTCAACATGTTAGTTTTTCTACTTTTCTTGGCTTGTGCCCTCCAGTTCTTCATCTCTTACTCCTCTTCTCTACCCCTACTAGTCAAGTTTGTCCCTCTTTCCACAAAACTGCCCTTGGATAGGAACTTCAGTGACCTGTACACTGTTAAAAGCCATTAGTGGCTTTTGGCTTGGTTTGGATTTGTTATGTTACCCACGTTAGCCTTCAAATTCCTGGGCTTAAGCAATTCTGCTGCCTTGGCCCCTTTAGGTACTATAACTACAGGCATATGCCACTGTACCCAGCTGTGAAGCCATAGTTTATTTTCAATCTTCCCCCCTCTCTACAGAGATTGATGTTTGCTGCCTTTGGTTCCTATTTTTTTTTCCTTCCAGTGCTGATCCTGGAGCTTTACCTAAAGGTCTGGACACTGTCCCTGAGCTTTTTTTTTTCTGTACTACTTGATCCATAGTTCCATTCCCAGCTTTTTGCTGGTTAATTGGAGATAAGAATCTCAAGACCAAGCTAGGAGCTGGTAGTTCACACCTATAATCCTAGCTACTCAGGAGGCTGAGGATCTCAGTTCAAAGCCAGCCCGGGCAGGGAAGTCCATGAGACTCTGATCTCCAATAAACCACCAGAAAACCGGAAGTGGTGCTGTGGCACAAATGGTAGAGCTCTAGCCTTGAACTGAAGAGCTGAGGGACAGTGCCCAGGTCCAGAGTACAAGCCCTATGACCAACTAAGTAATAATAATAATAATAATAGTAAAAGAATCTCAAGACTTTCCTGTCCTGGCTGGCTTTGACCTGCGATCCTTGTATCTCAGCCTTCTGACTAATTAGGATTACCAGGCACAAGTCACCAGCATTTGGCTACATACATCTTTCTTTATGTTTGTCACTGTTGCTCCTAGTCTTTGCAATGACCCCTTTTTCTAGCATGTTCTCATGGTGGTTAATCAGGCCACATCCTGAAGATATTTCTTCTAAAAAGCTCTATTTCCTGTCTGGGAAGATGGCTCAATGGTAGAGTGCTTGCATTTGCATGCATGAGGCCCTGGGTTCAATTCCTCAGCACCACATAAATGGAAAAAAACCAGAAGTGGCACTGTGGCTCAAGTAAGTAGATTGCTAGCCTTAGGAGGAGGAGGGGGGAGGAGGAGGGAGAGAGAGAGAGAGAGAGAGAGAGAGCTCATTGCTCTCCCCCTACTCCTGCAAACCAGCTGGGCTTGAGGTTTCTCCCCACTAGAGGGCGGTCCAGCCTAACTTGGCTCGGGGCAGCCCTTTCCTTGCCATCCAATGCTAGGAAGTCCAGCGCTCTGGAGTACTCAGAGGGGATCAACCCGGTACTATCACTTCCTAAGGGCTTTTCGAGGCCAGCCTGACCTGGGTCATGAGTTCAAACCTTCCCATCCCCTTCCTTCCCCCCCACCTCCGGCCCTCCCAGTAATCTATAACATCTTCAGGTCAGTCTGGCATTCTTGCCCACGACATGAGTGCAGAACAAACCCACCCTTCCAGGGAGAAGGGTACAAATGGGTAAACTGAGGCCAAGTGGAAGGAACCAACTGATCCTGGAGTCATGTAGCAAGATTAGCTAAACCTAGGAGTTTCGTGGGGGAGAGAGGAGTGTGTGTGTGTGTGATCTGAAGTTGGAGGGTTGTTGTTTGTTTTTTGTCTAGCTTCCAGTCACAGCTAGGCTTCACCCTGCAAAGCGGATGTCAAGTGGGGAAGAGATGCCCAAGTCACCACCCCCCTCCCCAGCCCGGATAGGGGGTGGGAGGGGAGGGAGGGCCTTTCATCCCGTCCCGCCTCTATTGGCTAAGGCGCCAGGGGCGGGACGCAGCTGCCAGATGTTGGGGCGGCCTCAGGCAGGGAGCTACAGAGAGCAAGGAAGAGGAGGTGGTGGAGGAGAAGGAGGAGGAGGAGGAGGAGGGTGGGTGAGGGCACCGCTGGTCGGCCAGCCCAGCCCTCCTCGGTGCCCCCCGTTCTTTCCTTTGGGGATGGTCATAGAAGAGCCGGCAGGCGCTGGAGGAAGGGGGCTTGGGCATCGACATGCACAGTGCTCGGTTTGACAGCTTTCTGAGCCAGCTCCGCTGGGAATTGGTGAGGCCTGAGAGTGGGTGTGGTCGGGAGATGGGTTGTGTGGGGTACCCCGGTGCCTCTGGGCTGGAACAGTCAGTTGGGGTGTGTGTGTGCGTGTGCGTGCGTGCGTGCTAGGGTTTGTTTTTTTTTTTTTAATTCCCCCCTGGGTGCCCATCCCAAGCAGAGTGGGGGCTGGGTGGCCCTGGTACAGATGGCCCAGATGGCTCGAGTCGGGTTTCTGGACGGTTGGGAACTGTTCTGTGGGCATCAGGTAACAGTCATCCAGCTGGCCTGGCTGCTGGGGGTTGGGGGGAAGCAGGGAGGGAGGACTAGGCAGACTTCTTTTGAGGTAGGACGGATGGAGGGTGCTACACAAGGACCTCAAGCCATGCTGGTGCTTTCTGTGACCATCTCCTCCACTTCCTCCACTCCCTCTCTTCGTAAACACTCTCGTCTTTGAAAGGCTAACTTTGGGGATCTGTAATCCACCCCCACCCCAAGAAGCACAGGATGCTTTCTCAACCCTGAACAAGACTTACTTCCCGATGCAGGCCCGCAATCCTGCCTGCCTGCCTGCCCTGGTGGCGGGTAAAGACTTGCCCGACCTTGCGTGCTGCAGCCTGCCGGATTGCCACCAGCTCGGAGGAGAGGAGCCACACACACTTCGTGTGCCAACTCCCCGGTGGCTGGCCCTGGGCTCGTTTCCCCCTTAGCCTGCTAGGCCTAGCAAGCCCTCCAGTTCCTCTGTTCTCAGGACAGGCCCAGCAAGACAAGCAGAGCTGACAATACCCCTCTAACTTCTGTGTCTTTCTCTTTCCTTTAGTTGTGTGGCCGGGACACAGGCTCACCCCCTATGCCTGGCCCTCTCCAGCCAGCCCCCAAAACCAACCCAGGTGTACAGCCCAGCCACCAGCTCAGGGTCTCAGATACTTTGGAGGAGGACTCTGTCTGCTGTATGGAGGAGGAAGAAGAGGAAGAGGAGGCCGTGGTAACACGAGACAGGGGTGCTGCTTTTGGAGGGCCCAAGGAACACACCTTAGACTGGGATTCCGGTTTCTCCGAGGTATCAGGGAGTACGTGGCGAGAAGAAGAAGCATCTGTACTGCAGCGCCCAGCACCTCCAGCTCGGCCCCCTCCCAGCCAGCGCTTCTCAGTCAGTGGCCTTCCCCTGCCCAGCCGGGTACCTGCAGCCCGAGTGCCACCCGTCCACCGTCCACGGCCCAAATCCACGCCAGATGCCTGCCTAGAACACTGGCAGGGACTAGAAGCAGAGGACTGGACATCGGCGCTGCTCAACAGGGGTCGAAGTCGCCAGCCCCTGGTGTTGGGTGACAACTGTTTTGCCGATTTGGTCCACAATTGGATGGAACTGCCCGAGGCAGCAGGTGAAGGGAGCGATGGAGGTGTACCCCGGGTCCGGGCCCGGCCCCCCCAGTTCCTGCTTGGTCTCTCAGAGCAGCTGCGGCGTCGGCTGGCCAGGGCTCGGCGGGCGGCTGTGGCCAGCAAGCAACTGTCCTGCCCACCTCGCTCAGAACCTGACCTGCCTGTAGACATCTCACGCTTCGCAGCCCTCATGAACTGCCGGAGCCGCCAACCCATCATCTGCCATGACGTCAGCTACCTCTGACCCTGCCCTTCCAGCCTGGGACAATAAAGATCTTTTTCTAGACTGGTGGTTCCATACCTCTGAGACATAGAACACTGGCCCGGCCTTAGGAAGCACACGATCTAGATAGGCAAACCTAGAGTGAATGCTCTCCTTTTGCAAGGCCTTGTCCATGTTATACGCATGCGCGTTACCAGCCCATGTCGTATCAGGAATCCTCTCCACTTAGATCTTCCTTGAATGGGCATTTATTAAGGGCCTGCCATGGGCTCATAATGTAGGGGTCAATAGAACTAGATGCTGGGGTGTTGGCTGTCGGGTCGCAGCTCATAGTGCAGAGGGGGGAAGGCCGTGTGGTCTTCCTCACCTTCACAACTCAGCTCCAGTACCAGCACCCGCACCTCAGGATCAGGTACCTTGTTTGTCACCTGCTGAACCAGTTCTGTCACCCTGGCATGGGTGGGGGTGTGGTGAGGGGGGAGATTGAGGAGGTGAGCAGAGGTATACAGTAAGTAGACCAGCTGGCATAGACTACAAAACGGGGCTGGGGAGTCTTTGGGAACCTAAACCAGGAGCAAGAGCAACTCAAGACAGGAAACATCTGAAACTATTTTAGGAGCAGCTGATGGGGCGGGCAGGAGGCAGGAAGCCATGAGTCTCTTGGGAGTGGGCTGTGAAGTGGGGGGCTGGGTAGTGTGGGGAGCCACTGGGGCTAACCAAGCCGTTGAGCTCCTGAAGCCTTCGTCCCACCCCACCCCACCCCACCCCCCAGCCCATTTGCTGGCTCCATTTGGTGAAAGAATGCTTCAGGAAGGTGTGAGGGGCCTAGAGTTGGGCTGGGTAAAAAAGAATGGCTGTGGGCCCCGATTACAGGCTCACCTAAGGGCCAGGCTCCGGGTCTGTTTTTCAGGTGCCCATCTTGCAGAATAGAGTATTGCTGAGCCATGTAGCAGCATCCTCACCCTCAACCCATGTTGTTCCTAGAGAAAGAACAGGGCAGATGTCTGCTGGGACCAGGCTGTCCTGGGTCTGGGGGGCGGGGCGGGGAGGGGCAGAGTGGGGGGAAACAAGTCACACCTGGAGACAGGCCAGCAGTGACTCCAGTGTCCTCTCTGGCTGCCCAGCTGACACCTTCAGGCGATCCCAACGGGTCCATTTCATGTCTTGAAACTTAGGGGGGGGCATGTGGGACAGGGGGAGAGAAGAAGTGGGAGATTGCTCATACATAGTAGCAAACTCTGGTTCAGTTATTCACACACACACAGAGCCTTGCCTAGGGGAGGAGGAGCTGGACTGGAGACAGGAAGCGGGGGGGGGGGGGGGGGGGGCAGTGTACAGCCTCTGGTTGAAGGTGGGATCTGGGCCCAGAATCTCAGCCCCCTTCCAACCCAGGCTGGGGCCAGCACAGGAAATGGGACTATGGGGCCCTGTACAGGGATGCAGACATCCATCACACCAACCAGTGGGGAGGGGTGGGGTGGGGGGAACGCTAAAAGGGGGTGGTGCTTCCTGAGGAAGCTGGAGCAGAGCTGCTGGCAGCCTCCGATAAAGTGCTTGTTCTTTAAATGAGATTCTGGGACCTTGGGCGGGGAGTGGGGGGCAGTGTGTGTGGAGGGGGGGGTGCACATTCTATTTCCCTACTCTTACTTCCAGGACCTAGACTACTTATGGACACATGAACAAAGGGTACAGTGACCACCAGACTCTAATGCCCGCTCCCCTCACCCCCTGAGATCCCAGCAGAAACACGGTTTATAGAGACCTCCTTTTCCTGTCTCATTTATTTTCCCATTTGAAAAGTCTTGTTGATCCAGCGCCTAGAGTTGAGAACAAGAGGTAATAAACAGCCAGAGTCCCCAACAAGGGGTCTCTACCAGTCTTTCAGAGATCATACTGGGGTCAAGCTGAGACTAGGCTAGAGGCAAGATGGGGGTTCAGCCCCTTCCTCCTTTATTGACAAAGGCAGCCTGTGTGCTGGTTAGGGGGTGAGTCATCTCATAAAGGGACTCTGTGTATTGTGTCCAGAGGGACCCTAGGGCTACTGGGCAAAAGCTCAGGACTAGCCAGTGACCTCTGTCCTCTCCTCTGATTAAGGCATTTCCTGTACCCCCATTCTGTGCCCCAAGGAAATGCCAACCATTGTAAAGTGTGGGCACACAACTGGGGGGGCCTTCCCAGCCTTGCATTCCCAGGAACACATGTACACACACCAACCCAGGGACATCTTTGTGTATATACTTATACATAACCATGAATACCCACACCAAGCAAGACCCTTGTGTGCCCATCTGGCACACAGATGTGCAAGTTTGCTGTCTCCATGCCACACACCAGGAATGACCAAACCCTGGTGCATTCACATGGATGACATAAACACAGGCGCCTTTAGGGCTGCAAACCCACATCCATGGTGGTAAGCTCCTGCCATCAGATCCTGCAGAGCAAAGCTAGATTCTCTGGGGGCTGGGACTTTGGACTCTCCTTCTTACCCCTCTCTTCCTCTCCTCCATCTCCCTCCTAGGAATCCTGCCTAGGAAGGAGGGGTCTGTGGGGGAATGTCTGGCTCCACTAATGAGTTAAAGCTGCAGCTCCCCCCCAGACCCTGGACTGAAGGAGTGTGTGTGTGTGTGTGTGTAGGGATGGATGACGGCTGCTTCCTGTGTCTGACAGGCCCCAGCCTGGCTTCCTAACAGAAAGGGGGTAGTGGCAGGAGGGAGACTTGAGGACTTCCCTTACAGTCTGGTGGTAAGACAGCCCACAGCTAGAGTGGGACCTGATTGACTGGGTGGGTGTGGGGAAAGCCCGAGACCGGTAGAGGCAGGGGTAAGGGATTAAGAACTCACCGTGTGGATGGCTGGGGCAGAAGGTACATTTCGGTAGAAGCGGTTTTCAGCCAAATATAGATAACTGTGACGAAAGGTATGGAGGGGCCGGGGCCCGCTCACCACCTTATACAGTTCCAGGCCCAGCAGGCCCGCCACAGCCGCTGTACTGGTAGCAATGGCTGGAATAATCTGGCCCACAATTAGCTTGCTCTGCCAAGGAGAGGGGATTTGGTCTAGGCCCAAGGGCTAGGGTTTGGCCTTCCGCTTCTAGACCCAACTCCCAAGGAGTAAGATTACCTGGGCACGGCTGGCTGGTAGGATCCCATAGTTCTGAGATCGCAGATTAGCTGCTGCTGTCAGAAAGTCCATATGGAAGTTACTGTCATCATCCTACAAGGCCCAAAGTATAGTTGTGTTAACATGGAAGCAGTGCCCCTCCCCTGGGCCAACTGTGTGCCATTGTGAAGGACTTTGCACAGCTCTCTAGGTGGTTCATTATCTCCCTCTTCATCCCAGTTAGACTGAGGTACAAGGATGGTGACCTGCTTCTTCTCCAGTAGCTAGTGCTGCTAACCACCCCAACCACCTCCCTAGTCCAATTCCTCACCCCTATTTAGTGTTGGGGTTTTTTTTTTTCCAGTCCTGGGACTTGGGCACTGTCCCTGAGCTTCTTTTGCTCAAGGCTAGTGCTCTACCACTTGAGCGACAGCACCACTTCCACCTTTTTCTCTTTATGTGGTACTGAGGAATGGAACCCAGAGCTTCATGCATGCTAGGCAAGCACTCTACCACTAAGCTACATTCCCAGCCCCCTTCGCCCCTATGTAGGATCCCACCTTGTCAAACGGCAGAGGCTTCAGTGGGGGGCCCTTGCTCCAGACTTCCAGGGCCTTCTGTAGTTCTTTTAACTGCTCAGGACCTGCCATGGGACCGAGTGTTCTTAGTACCTATCTCCTGAGCTCTTCATGTCACTACTCCTGTATTAAATCAAGGAACGTTTCCCCCACTCCCAACTTCTTTTGTTTTTTTTTTTTTTAGGTCCGGTTGTGGGGCCTGAACTCTGGGCCTGGGCGCCGTCCCTCAGCTCTTCAGCTCAAGGCTAGCGCTCTACCACTTGAGCCACAGCACCACTTCCAGCTTTTTCTGCTTATGTGGTGCTGAGGAAGCAAACCCAGGGCCTCATGCACACAAGGCAAGCACTCTACCACTGAGCTACCTTCCCAGCCCACCCCCAACTTCTTTTTTTTTTTTTTTTGTCGGTCGTGGGGCCTGAACTCTGGGCCTGGGCGCTGTCCCTCAGCTCTTCAGCTCAAGGCGAGCGCTCTACCACTTGAGCCACAGCGCCACTTCCGGCTTTTGAGGAATCGAACCCAGGGCCTCAGGCATGCAAGGCAAGCGCTTTACCACTGAGTCACCTTCCCAGCCCCCACTTCCGGTTTTCTGGTGGTTAATTGGAGATAAGAGTCACAAGGACTTTCCTGCCTGGGCTAATTTATAACTGCAGTCCTCAATCTCAGCCTCCTAAGTTGCTAGACTGACAGATGTGGGTCACCGGCACCTGGTGTGACCCCTAATCAAGCTCCCTTAGCCTCCCTGGAGCCCCAACCTGCATGTGCATACTCCTACATGACTGTCCTCACTAGAGGCCACAGCCAGGCAGTTTCCAGAACTTTTTTTTTTTTTTTTGTCGGTTGTGGGTCTTGAACACTGGGCCTGGGCGCTGTCCTTCAGCTCTTCAGCTCAAGGCGAGCACGCTACCACTTGAACCACAACGCCACTTCCAGTTTTCTGGTGGTTCATTGGAGATGAGAGGCTTACGGACTTTCTTGCCCAGGCTAACTTTGAACCATGATCCTCAGATCTCAGCCTCCTGAGTAACTAGGATTATAGGCATAAGCCACCGGTGCCTGGCTTCCAGAACTTTTTTTTTCCCCTAAGACTTTTCCAAGTGAACTGGGATTGGCATAAAAGCAGCAGGAACAAGAGTTCCTGAGGATCAAAAAATGTGGCTAAGGCTAGAGAGAAGCAAGTCAAGAGGCCCTAAAAGGTAGTAAGTTAGATAGAAGACACTCTACCTCATCTTTCCTCTGTCTCACAGGCTGAAGATAGGATCAGGTTATTTAGTGGCAGTATGGGGGGGGGGGAGGGCAGGGTCAGGGGCCTCACCAAACTCAGCAGGTCCCCAAGCCAGCTTTAGTTTACTAGCAAAGATAGGGTTCTCTTGTTGAGGGTCAGGCTGTAGCAGCAATTTCAGCAGTTCCCTGAGCGCAGTCTGGTCTGATGAGCCAGGTAGTCCATGCATCTGGGCATACAAATTAGCAGCTGCCAGCACATAGAGAAAGTGCATGTCCTGCAGTCAGATCAAGAGCAGGGCAGAGGTATGGCTATAAGTAAGTATGCATGGGTGCACTGGGCTAAAGTTTACTGTCCATTTGAGTATCTGAATGTCTGACTACTACGAGTGTGGACACCCACAGATGTACAAATGTGGCTCTCAGCATCTGTGCATTGTATGTGTGCACACGTGTGTATATGTGTATGTGTGTGTAAAGACCCTGGGGCTTTTGAACTCAGGACATGATTTCTGTCTCTAAGTTTTTGTGCTCAAGGCTCTATTACTTGAGCCACAGCTGCACTTTTGGCTTTTTTTTTTTTTTTTTTTTGGTGGTTAATTGGAGAAAAGAGTCTCATAGACTTTCCTGCCTGGGATGGCTTGGAACCATGATCCTCAGATCTCCTGAGTGGCTAAGATTATAGACGTGAGCCACCAGTGCCTGGCAGTATCTGTAGTGTATTTCTGCAAAATGAACTTCTGTTCAGAGGAGACACATCTCTTATCTCAGGGTTCCTGAAGGGGACCTCAACTCACTTGGCTAGAATCAAATTCCAGGGGCTGAGGACATTGTTTGGATCCTGACCAGAATTGAGTTCCATCCTCAAGCACCTGGGGAAATAGAGAATGCTGGGCAGAATCTGATCCTCCTGAGCCTTCAGCAATCCCATCCCTTAATAATCGCTCACTTTATCAGGTGGGAAGCACTTTCGCAGTTGGATGATGTCATAATGGAAGCACACTTGCCATTGGTCAAGGGCCCACACCACACAGTCTTCCCAGGTCTGCGGGCGAACTCTCAGGATACCCAGCACCTGCTGTAGTGAGATCAGGATCTGTTGCCCATCCATGTGTGCGAGGGTAGTGCCCGCCCTGCAGAGAAGAAGAAGAGGAAAAGTGTGAGGTTGAGTTTTGTGCTTGGAGCCCTGGATTTCCTATCCACCTTGGGTGTGCTTACTGTTGATAGTGGTTGATGGTCTCTGCAGATAATCGGAAGAGTCCTTCAAATTTATCCTGAGCCCACTGTGGACAGTTGGATGTTAGATGAAGCACCCGTCGGCAGCTGAGGGCTGGGCTGGTTGGGGTGGGATGGACTCACCTGCAGGGTGTGCTCAAACGTGCTGGGGAGGTAATGGATAGTACAGATAGGGTAGGGAGCATCCTCAGAAGTTGGGTCTGAGGCAGGGCCAATGTAAGTCTCGGTTACACGCGGAATGTACACTGAAGCACTGCCCCTGGTGCCCTGTGTGCCTGCTTCCAGCAGCGGTTTCAGATAGTGGGTGCATCGAGCAGCCACGTAGTATCCTAGCAAGGAGGGAAGAAGGTCAGGAGCGAGGTTGGCCAACAGCCTGGGACAAGAGGATGAGCTCCAAGTCAAGCACTCACGGGCCTGGAAACTATCTACGGCAGCAACCACGCCATGCACATGAGAGAAGACGTGGTCTCCGTAAATGTGCTCTGTGGTGGGATCGAGTGGATGGATGAATGGAGTCACTTGTATGTTTGGGTTCAGAGCGTGGACAGCTGCTGCAGCGACTTCTGCCTTAGGCCTCTGGAAAGAACAGATAAAAATGTCAGGCGTATGGAGCATTCTGAGAAGGAAGTCTGCAATTACCTGAGTATGGGAATGGCCAGTACTCACACCAATGTCCTGTGACCGGAAGAGGAACTGACGACTGAGATTGGAGCGCTCTATATGGTCCATGTCAGCAACAGCCACACCTCCACTGCCCCCTGCTCCCAGGCCTACTAGGGCAAAGCCTTTGAGCATCTCACAGCCGATGGCACCAGCACCCACCTGCCGGGCAGAAGTACCCTTAACCAGCATTGGGAATGTGGCTTAGTGGTAGAGTGCTTGCCTAGCATGTGTGAAGCCCTAGGTTGGATTCCTCAGATAAAGCAGGAAGTAGCACTGTGGTTCAAGTGGTAGAGTTCTAGCCTTGAGCCAAAAAAGCTCAGGGACAGTGCCCCAAGGCCCCCAGTTCAAGCCCTGGGACTGGCAAAAAAAAAAATTTCTTTAGCAAGGGAACCTGTCATCTTCCTCCCACCCTCACCCCACAGCTTACCAAGAGGTAATTCTGGCAGCTCAGTCTGTCCTGAAAACTAGATCCAAACACTGCAATCTGTCCATCATAGCGGCAGCCTCTCTATAGAACAGACAGACAGAGGTCAAAGGACACAGACTCCTCAATGAGTTTGAATCAGGACTTTGGGATCATTCTACTTGTTTTCCCCTTTGCCCTGATTTTGCATAAGGCTTGCACCCTTCCTCTAGACTCTCACCGGGGCACACTCCTCAGGATTGAGAAGAAGCTCCCAATCTTCTGGAAGACAATCAAGGGCATCAAAGTAGAGCCACTGGTCCAGGGGCACGAATTTCCTGGAGATTGCCTAGGGATACCAGAAGGATGAGGCCTTCTGCCACTTCCTAACTCTCTCAGACTCCAGCTGAAAGCGGCACCTGGGTCAGTAAAGACTCTGGGGCTGCTGTGTGGTACTGGGTAGTCTCTAATACACACACCCCCCTCCCAACCCTTTTCCCCTTTTCTGCCTGCACCTACCTTCAGGACTTCCTGGGCCGTCACTGCTCCTAGAAAGGCTGCCATGGGACTCAAATAGCCAGCACTACTCAGGGCAACCATCCGCAGTAGAGTCAAATCCAATGGCTCTTCATTTGTCCCGTTTAGTGGTTCCAGAGACTGAGCCAAGCTCACCACAGCCTCTGCATCAATCTGTTGAGTAAGACCGTGGTCATAGCCTCCCCAGCCCGAGTTCTGTTCCCTAGAAGTGTAAGTGGGAAAGCCCCACCAGAGATGCACAGCAACAGACAGAGGACACTGAAGGCTTCACCAATTTGGATGAACCTTCCAACTGAGCCTTGAGCATAAGACAGTGGATTCCGCCAGGCGCTGGTGGCTCACGCCTGTAATCCTAGCTACTCAGGAGGCTGAGTCTGAGGATCGCGGTTCAAAGCCAGCCCGGGCAGGAGAGACCGTGAGACTCCTACTCCAATAAACCACCAGAAAACCGGAAGTGGCGCTGTAACTCAAGTGGTAGAGCGCTCGCCTTGAGCTGAAGAGCTGAGGGACAGCACCCAGGCCCAGAGTTCAAGCCCCACGACTGACCAAAAAAAAAAAAAAGACAATGGATTCCTGGCTACCCCCCCCCCCTGCTGGTTCTGAGCTTTTGTGCTCAAGGTTAGTGCTTTAGCACTTGAACTACAACTCCCATTTTCCTCCTCTCTGGTGATTAATTGGAGATAAGAGTCTCATGGACTTTCCTGTCTGGGCTGGCTTCCTACTGTGATCCTCTGATCTAAGCCTTCTGAGTAGCTAGGATGACAGTGTGAGCCAACTGCAGGCACTCAGCTTCTTCAGCTTTCTTTCTCTCTCTCTCATTGAGAAACACCACGTGGGATTCCATCTTGGATCTGTGAATGATTGTTGACATGATGTAAGATTCCAATAAGACAGGGGCTGAGATGGTGCAACAGGGCTACTCACTGGATCCCAGGGCTGGGGAAACCGGCCATACAAGTGCTGGAACTCATGCAGTGCACGAAAGGCCTGATGTAGGCAGTGGGCACGGTGGACTTCCTGGATATTCTGGGCCACCACTCGGGGCTGGAGCAGGGCTATGTCCAGGGGCTCCTGTAGGTGACACTTGGCTCAGAGTCAAGTCCAGTGACTTGACAGTGGGCCCATCAAAGCTCCCCAAAGTGCTCCCAACTCAGATAGCCTTGCACTGACATGTCTCACCATCTTGAATCTCTTGACTTCAGTGATGGTCCCACCACTTAGATAACGGGAGAAAGTTGCTGTATCTCCGATCTCCAAAGACCCATCCTCTGGGAGAAAATCCAATCTAGTAAGTCATGATCTCTAAACTCAAGGAGTTCCCCTTCTGTCTTAACATGTCTTCCAGACTTAGCTGCACCCTGGTAAGGTGTAGGGAATACCTACCCCCAAAGACCAGCTTTCATTCATCCCCAGTAAGGACTTGGGCATTGAAATTGGGGCTGAATTGGGGTTGGCTTACTCTGTACACGGATAGTACGGCAACAACCATTGAGCTCAATCATCCCTTTAATGTCTGAGAAAATCACCAAGTCCCCGTCACAGAAGGAGTGTCCCTGGTCCTTATCTCTCAGAGTGACAATGCCTGGAGATCCCTGGATGATAGGTAGCTTGGTTCAGGGTTGTGTTCTACAGGTCCTGGGACCCTTCAATGGACAGTGAGTAAATGCCCACCATCTTGGTTCCTACCTGGGAGATGTCCTGAATGGCAGCTCTCAGGGCTTCAGCCTCTGTTAGCTCCTGCACAATGAAGTCCTCACCGAAGTCACAGAATACCTGCCTATGTAGGATGTGGCACGGGACACTGAGTTGTCTCATAGGTTGGAATTAATGGTAGGAGGCACTAAGACAGGTTCATAGGGCCCAAATTGGGAAAGGACTTCTAGGAAACTAGAAAGAGTGTGTGTATAGGGGTGGGGTAGACTGGAGACTAAAACTGGAGGGGATGCTTGGACAGGCTGAAGGCTGAGTCGAGGGTACCAGAACTAATTAGAGTAGGTGGTCAAACACTGGGAAATATTGCTGGCTGTAGTAATGGTAGGCTGAGCAAGCAGTCTTACCCCACCAACCCTCGGGTGTCAGCCACCAGAAAGCAGATTCCATGTTTGTGGCACAAGTTGCCCACCTTCAGCTGCTCTTCTAGTTTTGAGGCAGTCAGCACCACTACCTGAGAACAACACCCCGATCAGCAGGACCAAGACTCAGCCCTTCCTGCTGTTGAAGGCGAAGAGATAAGGGTCTGGGCTAGCCTGGAAAGCTGAAGGGGAGCCGGAGGAGATGGAGGAGGTACCTGGAAGTCTAGAAGGATGTCCTCAGTAATATCCCCTGTATGGATGGAGACTTGGACATCTTCATTGAGCTGAGTTAGCCGTGTATGAGACGCTTCAGCTCTGTTCCTTCCCAAATCCTCTTCTGAGAGGAAAAACTAAGGAGAGATCCAACACATCCTGAGTAAAGAGATGCTCCCCCCATCCCCTGCTTTGACTGCACCCGACTCTAGTCTGGGAGCTCAGAGCCTCCCTATAGACTCTTACCTGAGAAGCCAGGTCAGACCAGCAGGTGGGCTGGGGATCGTGAAGTGTCAGGCTGCCCACCCCCATCAGGACCAGGTTCTTGGCCACCTCAGCCCCTAATCCCTGTAAGCCAGACAGCAGGACCTTGGCTTCCCGAATCTTCTGCATGGCAGGTAGACCCAGCACATACCTGTGGATGGGAAATAGGAAGGCGGACAGGTGAAGATAAGTCTGCGGGCTATCCCAGTTCCGACCCCTCACTTCAAGACTCACAGCTGCCGAGAGTACTGCTCCTCATCCAGCAACTCAGGGCATTCTGGGACATCCATTTCTCAAGCTTGGTGCTGGTAGTAAGACCCCAGGGTTCCCTGCTATTGGTCTTTGTGTGTGTGTCAAGGTACAAAATCTAAAGGAATGAAACCAAAGGGGCGGGTGACAGCCCTTCCCCTGGCTCCTCTGTCATTTCAGGAAACTGAAAGTGAAAGTTAACTTGGACGCTGCAGCTCCCAGATCAACACAGATGCCAGCCAGCCTCAAGCAGGTGCATCTGTGTGTTATCCTAAAGCTGCAAGAGAGTAGTCAGATCTGAGGGTGGGAGGCAGGAGCCATAAGATAAAGATAAATGAAAGGGGGCGGGGTGAGGGGGGGAAGCACAGAAATGGAGGGAGGGAGGCTAAGCAAATGCAGTCATTGTATTCAGCATACACCATGTTAAAAAATAAACTGTGCAAATGGAAACAAGTGTGTTTTTTTCCCCTTGGTTGCTGTTTTTGTTTTCTTTCTTTGGGTCTTGTTTGTTCATTTATCTGTCTTTGGGAGGGTAAGGGGTGGGTACAGAAATGGAGGGACAAAGGGTGAACAAATGCAGCAGTGGTACTTACTAGATACTTTGTTGAAAATGAACTATACCACCTGTGGGTGGGGATGGGAGGTAAAAACTGGGAGAGAGGGAAGGAAAAACTGGTAGAAAGGGACTTGGTGACATTATCCAAAAAGAAATGTACTGGTTCCCTGACTTATGTAACTGTAACTCCTCTGTATATCACCTTTATAATAACATTAAAAAAATCAACTATGCAACTTGTGGGCAGGGATGGGAAGGAAAAATGGAGAAAACCAAATGGAGGGGTGATATTGTCCAAGAAGCATGGTACTAATTACCTGACAATGAATTGTAAGGCCTTTGTGCAACTTCTTAATAATAACAAATAAAAAGATAAAAATATATGTTTTTAGTTTTAAAATAACAGACCTACAATAGAGTACCCTTTGTAGATTTTTGGGAGGGGGTGGGGGTTGGTTTTTGCTTTAGGAACTTATGGCCAGTTCGCTTAGGAAGTAGGTGGATGGATCGCAGCTAACCATAAAACAAGGGCTGCCATATGGTTTTTGTTTTGTTTTAAAAAATGCGGCAACATATAACAGAAGTAACCAATTTAGGGGCTGGGGATACAGTTCAGTAATAATGTGCCTAACATGTGTGAGGTCCTGGGTTCAATCCCTAGCACTGCCAAAAAAATGAACTATGTTAAAGTAAGCAATTCAACATCATTTAGTAAAGCCACCATCCCTCTCTAGTTCCAAAATTTTTCCATGACTCCAAAAGAACATTCCAAAGATATTTTATTTATTTAGTGCTGGTACTGGGGTATGAGCTAAGAACCTCATACTTTTTTTTTGGGGGGTCAGCCCTGAGGCTTGAACTCTGGGCCTGGGCACTGTCCCTTTTCTCTTCAGCTCAAGGCAAGAGTTCTACCACTTGAGCCACAGCACTACTTCCAGTTTTCTGATGGTTTATTGGAGATAAGAGTCTCACAGACTTTCCTGCCTGGGCTGACTTTGAACCAGGATCCTCAGATCACAGTCTCCTGAGTAGCTAGGATTACAGGCGTGAGCCACCAGTGCCTGGCTAGGACCTCATACTCTTTGTTTATTTTCCACTCAAGGATGATGCTTTGCCACTTGATCCACCTTCTACTTCTTGCCTTTTGTTGCTTAACTGGAGATAAAGTCTCATGGACTCTTCTGTCCAGGCTGGCATTGAACTGCCATTCTCAGATCTCAACTTCCTGAGTAGCTAGGATTACAGGTGTGAGCCACTAGCACCCAGCTCATTCTCTCCTCAGCTCAATTAGCTCTACTAAAGATAGATAAAAAAGTTGGCCAAAAAAGAGCCCACTTGAGGGAAGCCTTTTATTGGGACTGTTCAAATTAAACCACCACCACCACCAAAAACCCTGCCCAAAAGAAGGCTGGAGATGAGTGAAATTCTGGTAAGAAAAGGAAGCACCAAGCACTCAGGAAGGCAGGAATAGCACCTGGAAGAAACCACAAAGAAAGAAATGCCAAGCCAAACTGCTTGAAGATAATATTGGATAAGGAAAAGAAAGCAGAGATCAAACAATAGACAAGTACTTGCAATCCCCTGGGCACTGGTGGCTCATGCCTGTCATCCTAGCTACTCAGGAGGTTGAGATCTGAGGATCAAGGTTCAAAGCCAGCCCCAGGCGGGAGAGACTGCAAGACTCTAATCTCCCAATTAACCACCAGAAAATCAGAAGGAGAACTGTGGCTCTTAAGTGACAGAGCACTAGCCTTGAGCAAAAGAGCTCAGGGATAGCACCCAGACTTTGAGTTCAAGCCTCATGAGACTTTTTTAAAAAAAAGTATTTAGGATAGAGGTGGAGAGAATAATAATTCCCTTCTGCAGAATCATATTAATCTACATCAGAGGTATTTCTGTGTGTATGTGCCAGTACTTGGACTTGAACTCAGGACCTCACACTCAGCACTTTTTCTTTCTTTCTTTCTTTTCTTCCTTCCTTCCTTTCTTTTTTTCTTTCTTTGTTGGTCAAGGAGTCTGAACTCTAGGCCTGGGCACTGTCCCTCAGCTCTTCAGCTCAAGGCTAATGCTTTACAACTTAGAGCCACATCACCACTTCCAGCTTTTTCTGCTTATGTGGTGCTGAGGAATCGAACCCAGGGCCTCATGCATGCAAGGCAAGCGCTCTACCGCTAAGCCACCTTCCCAGCCCTTTGCTCAGCTTTCTTGTTTATGGTCAGCATTCTACCACTTGACTTACATCTCTATCATTTTGCTGGTTAATTGGAGATGAGAGTCTTGCACTTTTCTGTCCCAGCTAGCTTCAAACTTCAAACCACTATCCTCTGGGTCTTAGCTTCCTGAGTAGCTAGGATTGCATGTGTGAACTGCCAGTGCTAGGCTTAAAACAGATGTATTTTATCTGTCATGGTATCAAAATATATGACCAGGAAGTCAGCGCAGTCATGTCTGGTGTTTGAAGAATTCAAGCAAGGTGCAATATCAGTGAAATTGGTAGTAAAGTTTATTAGAAAAGATATATAAGGGAAGTAGTGCTGTGGTTCAAGTGGTAGAGCGCTCTCCTTGAGCTATCTGAGTGCAGGGACAGCGCCCACGCCCAGAGTTCAAGCCCCACTACTGACAAAAAAAAAAAAAAGATATATAAGGCTGGGAAGGTGGCTTAGTGGTAGATGTAAATTGCTTGCCAGCATACGTGAAGCCCTGGGTTCGGTTCCTCAGTACCACATCAACAGAAATAGCTGGAAGTGGCGCTGTGTCTCAAGTGGTAGAGCCCTAGCCTTGAGCAAAAGAAGCTCAGGGAAAGTGCCCAGGCCTTGAGTTCAAGCCTCAGGTCTGGGGTGGGGGGGAAGGTGGAGGGGGGCGGAGATATACACTTTCAATAGACTGAAATGAAAATAGGGCATCTCTAGGGTGAGAATGACCTATTCCGTGTTTTTATCAGGAAAGTGTTGCACATTTTGTCAAATGCCTTTTCTATATCAACTCAGATAACATCATTTTTCTCCATTTTATTATTGTTCTACCTATGTTGGACCCCCCCTTTGCATTCCTAACATAAAACCTTGCTGGTTATGTAAAATCCTTTTCATATGCTGCTAGATTCAGTTGCTATTATCTTATTTATTTATTGTTTTGTTGGTTGTGGGGCCTGAACTCTGGGCCTGGGCACTGTCCCTCAGCTCAAGGCAAGCGCTCTACCATTTGAAGCACTTCAGCTTTCTGAGTGGTTTGTTAGAGATAAAGAGTCTCACGGACTTTCCTGCCCAGGCTGGCTTTGAACCACAATCCTCAGATCTCAGCCTCCTGAGTAGCTAGGATTACAGGTGTGAGCCACTAGCACCTGGCTTTTTTTTTAAATAAGTTTTATAGAATAACCAACAGAGCAAATGGAAGATTTTTTATTACTGATGAAACATTTAGACATTAATTAAACATTAGACATTTAAACATTAGGTCTACTTAGATTTCTGTCTCCTTGAGTCAGTGTGTTAGTCTGTATTTCAAAGAACTTATCTATTTTAATTAGGTTATGTAATTTGTTGGCATACATAGTTCATCTTTCTTCTTCTTGTGTCAGTACTGGGGCTTGAACTCAAGATCTCAGCCTTCTGAGTAGTTAGGATTACACGCGTGAGCCACCGGTGCCTGGCTTAATGTCTTTCACATAGCAGGAAGTTTTTTGTTTTAATTTTCCTTTTGGTGATGGAGACTGAACCAAAGGTGAAAGATTTATTTCTAGTACTAGGGCTTCAATTCAGGGTCTGAGCACTGTCCCTTAGCCTTCTTGCTCAAGGCTGGCACTCTACTACTTGAGCCATGGCCCCACTGAGTCTCGAGGACTTTCTTGCCTGGGCTGGCTTCAATTTGTGATCCTCAGATCTCAGCCTCCTGAATAGTTAAGATTCATAGGCATGAGCAACCAGTGTCTGGCTGAGTTTTAATTTTAATAAAAATCCAACTTACTGTTTTTCTCATTGGTTATGATTTGGTGTTATATCTAAACTGTTCTCTTACAGTAGTATTATAGTTTTATATTTGACAGGCCTATGATCCATTTTGAATTAATTTTATGAAAGGTCTGATGTCTAGACTTTTTTTTTTTTTGCATGTTGATGTCTAGTTATTTGGCAAGTTTTTTTGTTTTTTTTT
>NW_012267323.1:3149306-3203870 GCF_000151885.1 Dipodomys ordii | reverse complement strand
AGACCACAAGTTTTAAAACCAGTTACCCACTCGAAGATTCCATCTTCCAAAAAAGCAAAGCAAAAACGAACAAAAAACAGGTACCCCTAGATACCCAGGAGGCTGAGATCTGAGGATTGTGGTTCAAAGGCAGCCCAGGCAGGAAAGGCCATGAGACTCTTACCTCCAGTTAGCCACCAGAAAACCGGAAGTGTCACTGTAGCTCAAAGTGACAGAGTGCTAGCCTTGAGTGAAAAAACTCAGGGACAGTGTCCAGGCCCTGAGTTTAAGCCCCACAATCCCCCTGCCCCCTAAAAAAGCAAAATAAAAAACATCAGGTACCAAGTCAGTATCAATCCTTTGACTGAATTCAATATTCACTTTTCAGTTTTGCATATAAACCTTTTCTGTTTTTCTCATTTTGTTGTTGTTGATTGTGGGGCTTCAACTCTGGGCCTGGGCACTGTCCCTCAGCTCTTCAGCTCAAAGTGAGCACTCTACCACTTGAGCCACAGTGCCACTTCAAGTTTTCTGGTGGTTCACTGGAGATAAGAGTCTCATGGACTTTCCTGCCCAAGCTGGCTTTGAACCCCAATCCTCAGGTCTCAGCCTCCTGAGTAGCTAGGATTACAGATGTGAGCCACCAGCGATCTATCTATAAACTTTTTATCCATAGCTATAAAAATATGCTGTGATTTTATCAGGGTTTCATTGGATTTAGATCAAGTTGGAAAGAAATAAAACTTATATAATTTACCTAACATTTCAGCAGGTATAAAGGGTGCTGGCAGCCAGCTTCTACTCTTTCAATTTGATGTTGCACTTCACCTCACCAAATCTTGTTGGCTCATCAGCCTGAGAAGAGTTCAGCATCCATAACCAAGATGCCATCCCTTTCCTACATAGGTTCCATGTTCTTCTAGATTTGCTGGTAAGTAGCTGGATACCTTCAGCCTTCACTCACTCCTTATACTTTTCATCCCTGGGCCAGGCCCATGCTATGAAGAAACAGGTGACCTCCTGTCCAACAGTCAGACAAGTTAAGAGAGCCTCACTCAGACTAGGAATCAAGAAGGGAAATTACTAGGAAAATGTGCCTATAGCCAATACCTAAAAGCTAGCAATTTGGTTCCAGGTTATTTGTACTTGTGAGTTTACTCATTCTCTTTCCTACTTACAGCCTTCAGATTGCAGTGACATCATTCTTCCTAGTCAACTTGCCATTTGAAAGCATAAATACTGAGGGATAAAATTGCTAGATCTAACTGCTAGGTCTGAGTTAGGTAACATTCCTGCTTTAAACATGCCAGTTTTCTAAAGACGTGGTACAAATTTATACTCTCAGAGCCAGACAGAAAGATTCACTTTTATTTTACATGGAAGCTTTTCCCCACCTCTCTCCACCATTAGCTCCCTTTTCCTATCTGCTTGGCCCAGGTTGGGCCTGAGACAGACAGAGCTTAGGCTCGGCTGCCTGGAGAAACTTCTGTACCATGTAAGAAAAGACCCTGGTCTCTAGGACCAAAAGGAGCCGAATCACATCAGATGGTGATTAACAATAGGAGCCCACAGGCGCTGCTGACTGGAACAGTAAGCTAGTTGTGTCAGCAACTAAAATGAAGCCCCGTGTGGTGGAGTAGGACAGGAAGTAGTCTCTGGGCATCACTCTTCTCCTCTTCTGCTTGTCCTTGCTCTCAGGGCTGGTTCTGGAAGAGAGGACAACTCCCCCAAAACACCAGAGTCTGGTCAGTTGGTTTTTTTTTTTTTTTTTTTGTCAGTCATGGGGCTTGAACCCAGGACCTGGGCGCTGTACCTGAGCTCTTCTGCTTGAGGCTGGTGCTCTACCGCTTTGAGCCAGAGCTCCACTTCCAGTTTTCTAGTGGCTAATTGGAGATAAGAGTCTCACGGACTTTTCTGCCTGGGCTGGCTTTGAACCGTGATCCTCACATCTCAGCCTCCTGAGTAGCTAGGTTTATAGGTGTGAACCACCAGCGCCCAGCTTCTGGTCAACTCTTGTACTACTAGTTGGCGGCATGAACCTCGTCACTGCTCACTCACTGTTCTCACTGCCACAGGAAGGCATCTAACTTGGCCTGGGCGGGAGAATGTTTTGTCTTCATCTTTATTCTCTGCTTATGGTTGGCCTTGGGTTTAACTGGTAGTGGGCGGATCATGCCTGTGTCTGTCTGGAAAAAAAAAATGTCAAGGAAGATGCACAGCGAGGAGACTAATGTAGGGCAGAGAAGTTCAGACGTAGGGATGGGCAGCCCTGTTACACAAAGCAAGACCAAGCTCTGCACAGCAGAGGAGGTAGGTAGTGCTAGTCCAGGGTCTGGAGGTACAAACCAGATGTGTGTAAGCTTCAATTCAGCTAATAACCAGAGAACAAGGATACAGGCTGTATGAATTTTGTTCGGCCTCCAAGTCCATCGAATCCTGTTCTTATCTAGGACAGAAGGAAGAGAAAGGTGGGCCAGAGTATTGGGTTAAGGGGCTGGCTACCTAGCTCTACCTAAGAGATCTGGCCTCTGTCACTGCGTGAAGCCATCCTTACCACATCTGTGCTGCGACAGGACTCTGACACAGTCTTCTTGGGTTGTTTGTGACGCAGGACAGCATTCCGGATGAAGCGGGGAAACACAGCAGCTAGCTCCTCATCTGGCTCTCCTGCACACAGCTGGCCACCCAGTGAGAATTGGGATTCCTGTAAGGAGAACCCAGAGCTAGCCCTAAAGAGCCAGATTGTCACAAAGGAGAGAGGGTTGTGTTGGGAGAACAAGATCAGGATCTCTGATACCCCCTAAGAAGGCAAGAAAGATAAGAGAGCCCCAAGGGGGGCTGGGAAGGTGGCTCAGTGGTAGAGCGCTTGCCTTGCATGCCTGAGGCCCTGGGTTCGATTCCTCAGCACCACATAAGCAGAAAAAAAAAAGCCGGAAGTGGCACTGTGGCTCAAGTGGTAGAGTGCTAGCCTTGAGCTGAAGAACTGAGGGACAGCGCCCAGGCCAAGGTCAGGCCCCACAACCGGACCAAAAATAAAGAAAATTATTAAAAAAAAAAAAAAAGTGAGAGAGCCCCAAGGCAGCTCCAGAACCCTATTCCTGGGGCCAAGGGAGGAGGCTTTGATATGAATCTGCCTGCTCAGAAGTCTAGCTTTTCATGACCAGGCCTGGCAAGGGCTGGTCTACTAGCTGGAGGCCCAAATCTGTTCATTCTTCACTCACTGCTCACTGCTACAGGAAGATATCCAGTTTGGCCTGTACTTTTTCGAGGGAGTTCTTACCTGCTTAGATCTTTTGGGCATCTTCTCGAAGACATCCTGCATGGGAGAGCTATAAGAATGGGGCATGAAGGCAAGAAGCAAGTAAGCAAAACATGAAGGCCAGGTCCAGCAAATGCCCCTTAAGAGAACCACTATGTTATGGCTATGTTATGAGCAAGTCAACTCAGTGGTCTCCAATCAAACTGCAGATCTGTGAACAGCTGGACAGAACAGTGGCAGCATCAGGGTAGACTGGACTATGGTCTGTTCCTTCATTTCCATGTTCCCTAAGTCCTTGGGTACCTCACCATGTTTCAGGTTCTACAAAGGCCTAGGGAGTCCAACCCATTCAACCACCCACCAGAGGAAGATAAGTCATGGCCTCATATAGGCAGAAGGCATCAAGTGAGCTCATGCTTTGACCTGTCTGCCCAGAGAGGGACAGTAAGTTAGCTTCTCAGTAAGATAGCCTGCAAAGTACTCTTAGAACACAGGGCTAGGTCATTCCCCTGACAAAAATCTGTACAAGGGTCTTGAAAAGAACACAGCCTAGTTGCGGGGCCTGACTTTGTGTTCTCAGTCCTAGAGCTGGGCACTGTGTTGCAGTCCAATTTCCTAGCAGCTAGATACTATCTTCTGGAATTTCTCCAGGTGGGTGGGAAGATGGTGACCTAAGGCTAGCTCTGTTGCTTCTGAAGCTATGAAGCAAGACCTGCTTCGGTCTTCATGAGAGATGTCTTAGCTATCCCCCTTTCTGGGTCCTGGATACTGCCAGGGACCACCACGCACTGTGCCTTCTCCAGGGAGAGCTGCTTGGGGTGATGACCATGCAGGGAGCTGGAGGGCTGGGCTGGAGGGGTTTCTACATCAAAGGTAGCGTCGAGGTCAATATCGTCACTGTAGGATGGCCGTCGGAGCTTCAGTTTCTGTATCTGTGGAGCTGGGCTGAAGGCAGAGGTAACTCTTGTTACTTGAAACAGTAAGCAGAAGCACAAGCCCTCTGTGTCTGCCTCAGGGTCCCAGGGGCAGACTATGGACTCAGGGTCACTACTTTTTTTTGGTTGGTCATGGGGTTTAAACTCAGGGCCTGAGCGCTGTCCCTGAGCTCTTTTGCTCAAGGCTAGAGCTCTACCACTTTTGAGTCACAACACCAGCTCAGGTTTTTGAGTGGTTAATTGGGGACTTTTCTACCCAGGCTGGCTTCGAACCATGGTCCCCAGATCTCAGCTTCCTGAGTAGCTAGGATTATAGGTGTGAGCCACCAGTGCCCAGCTTCAGGGTCACTCTTGAAGAACTTCTAGGGAATAAACCATTTGGCTCAGTCCTCCTCACAGTCAAAATACTAGTAAAAGGCTAGAAGACCAAAGGAAGTAAGCAACATGCAGACAAAACCCAAATAAACAGGGCTGGGAAGGTGGCTCAGTGGTAGAGTGCTTGCCTTGCATGCATGAAGCCCTGGGTTCGATTCCTCAGCACCACATAAGCAGAAAAAAAGCCGGAAGTGGCGCTGTGGCTCAAGTGGTAGAGCGCTAGCCCTGAGCTGTAGAGCTGAGGGACAGTGCCCAGGCCCAGAGTTCAGGTACCATGACTGGCAAAAAAAAAAAAAACAAATAAACAGGCTACTACCCTTTGACTGTGCACCTTGTTACTTAGAAAGCAAAGCAGGGAGCCACTCAGAGATATCACTGAAGCCTAATATAGATAGGACTGTCTCTTCTGCCTCCTCTTATCCCCATGATGCTACAATCATAGTAAAGGTATGTTAGGGGAACCGAACCAAGGGCCTCATGCATGCTAGGCAATCCCTCTACAATTGAGCCACACTTCCAACCCATGTGGGTGAGTGTATGTATGTGTGTTGGTACTAGGGCTTGAATTCAGGACCTTGTGCTCTCATTCAGCTTTCTTGCTGTTACTCTACCACTTGAGCCACATCTCCAGTCTGACATTTTGCTGGCTAATGGAATATGGAATTTCACAGACTTTTCTGCCCAGACTGGCTCTGAACCACAATCCTCCAGGTCTCAACCTCCTGAGTAGTTACAATAATAGACCTGAGCCATTGGTGCCTGGCCCTCTAAGACTGTGTGTGTGTGTGTGTGTGTGTGTGTGTGTGTGCCTGGCCCTCTAAGACTGTGTGTGTGTGTGTGTGTGTGTGTGTGTGCCTGGCCCTCTAAGACTGTGTATGTGTGTGTAATAGAGAGAGAGAAATAGAGAATGTGTTGGTCGTGGTACTTGAACTCTGGGTCTGGGCACTGTCCCTCAGCTCTTCAGCTCAAGACAAGTGCTCTACCACTTGAGACACCACTCCTAGTTTTCTGGTGGTTCATTGGAGATAAGGCTGGCTTTGAACCGTGATTCTCAGATCTCAGCCTCCTAAGTAGCTAGGATTACAGATGTGAGCCACCAGTACCCAGCCCTCTAAGACTTTAAATTTTGTTTTATTTATTTTTTTTGTTGGTCATGGGGCTTGAACTTGGCTTGGGTGCTGTCCCTCAGTCCTTCAGCTCAAGGCAAGCACTCTACCATTAAGCCACAGCACCACTTCTGGTTTTCTGGTGGTTTACTAGAGATAAGAGTTTCATGGACTTTCCTGCCTGGGCTGGTTTTGAACCACGATCCTCAGATCTCAGCCTCCTGAGTAGCTAGGATTACAGGTGTGAGCCATCAGTGCCCAGCTAAATTTTGCTTTTTAGATAGGGCCTACTTGGTCTAACCTTGAACTCTTAATCTTTCTGCCTTCTGAGTAATTGGGAATACAGACATGAACCACAATGCACAGCCACTACCCCAATTTTTAAGTCCAGAAAAATACTAGTGAATAAAGGAAATTCAGTCTCTCTGCACATAGCTTAATGTGAAGCAAAGCCTAAGCTTTGTACAGATATAGGATAAGCAAATGATGTGTCCTATTAGCTTGAAAGATAAGGGAAACCAGAATTATCTTCCCTTATAGGCTCTGGCATGGAGCATACTCAGAATGAAGTGAGCTTGTCCTCATGTAAGAGCTCCAGACCAAATTCTACAATATAGCATGTAGCTGTTGGGTACTGGGTATAACCCAACATCCAGCTCATCTCTCCTATTGGAATACAAGGGTCAAGAGCACAGCAAGGGCTTGGCATGAAGCAGGTAGTAAGGCATGGTAAAGAAAAGTAAGCAAAGTCCCTGGATACCTAGAGGTAATCTGTACGCTTTGCTTATCTCACTATAGATACCAAGCACAGAGGAGACAAGTGTGTGGGCACCCTGGGGCCCACAGAATGGAAGTTAAAAGGAGCACCATCAGGAGACTGCAGAGAACAGCCACTACCATAAGTAGAGGTGTTGCATCCCTTTACTTTGAGACAGTTTGGTTCTAAAAAGTGTCCATAGCACCTTGTATTTGAGGCTATCAGCTTCCTGAGGGTAAGACTGTGCCTAGTAAGTTCCTGATAGAGTTCCTGGGTTTCCTGGGATTTCTGAAGTGGTATGGCCAATGGCTGAGAGCAAAGTAAGGAAGGACCAGAAACAGAGCCTAATTTGTGAAAAATCAACCTTTGCTGGGTTGGGGATATGGTTCAAATGGTAGAGCAGGGCACTAGCTGTGAGCAAAAGAGTTGAATAAAAGCACAAGATCCTGAGCTCAAGCCTTAGTATCACCACATACGCACGCATGGATGCATGTGAGTGCTCATGCGCGCATGGACGCACGCACGGACACACGCACGCACACACAGAATGGTTCAAATAAATACTTGGTCACTGACAAGAGTTTTCTGTTGGGTTTGCACCTGATGTCCTCTTGCATGCAGAAAATAGCCCTGAGGATGTTTTACACCAGCCTGTTTCTGTAGAACTCTCAGGAAGAATGAATGTCTGCTCCTGGCAGACACCAATCTCTCCAACACTAGGCTCCCTCTGCTGGCAGCTTTAAAGCACACATTACTAGGACCAGAAAAGGATTATTTTAGAGTGAAGGGTTTCAAGTTTGCTTCAGCAATGGGGGCAGACAGATGCATGTGGCAAGACACTCCAGTATGCCCCAAGACATGGCTCCTACCCTAGTCTCAGACCATCCCTAGGGCTCATCTGGTTTGTCTTGGCTTTTCCCTGTCAGAATCCAGATTTGTTTCAAAACTTTCTAGCTAACTCTTGGCTGGCTCTCAAGGCAGGTGGTCTATAAACTTCAAATCCCCACCCACCCTACCAAAGCCAGGAGTGAAGACTCTTCTTAGGCAGCTGTCCCAGCTTGTAATCCCCTGTACCCACTCCAAAGGGTCAACAAACCTCTCTAAAACCAGGCGGTTGACAGTCTCCTTGGCTCCTGGTGGCAGTTTCAAGGTTTCTTGTAACATCGTTAGCTTCTTTTTTAGACTCTTGGGGAAGGAAAGAGAAGAATGTGAGGGCAAGGCTGACACCAACTCTCAGAGACAATGCAAAGGACAAGCCACATATGTGAAGGGCACCAGGAACAGGGTAAGGTCTGAAATCCCAATTTAGGCTTCAGAACCCATTTCTAGAGAAGCCCTTTATGTGGTGACTAAGGACCTCAGAGAGACACTAGAAGGGGAAGACACATGGAGCTATCTGCGTTCTGATGAGAAGGCCTAGGTTACAGACCAGACTAGAGCCAAAGTGTATACCCTGACCCACCCACCCCAACCTGGGAAGGGGCTGGAAGCCCCGAATTACCACCACTAAACTGGCCTAGTTTCCTGGGCAGAAACATCCCAGCCTTACTCTTGGAAGCACATAAACCACCCTCCATTCTCATATCAGGCCAGGAAAAGTGCTCTCACCATGATTTCCTTGTCAGCATTCTGTAAGTCCTTCTGGGTTGATCTCAGTTCTAACTTGGCCTGATCCAACTCAGAGTAGACTATCTGTAACTACAAGAAAATATTGGACTGGGAATGTGGCTTAGTGGTAGAGTGCTCGCCTAGTATCCATGAAGCCCTGGGTTCAATTCCTCAGTACCCCAGAAACAGAAAAAAAGCTGGAAGTGGTGCTGTGGCCCAAGTGGTAGAGTGCTAACTTTGAGCAAAAGAAGCCCAGGGACAGTTGTCCAGGCCCTGAGTTCAAGCCCCAGGACTGGCAAGGGAAAAAAATAAATAAATAAAGTATAGGCAGGGCTGGGATATCACACAGAGATGAAGTGCTTGCCTAACATGCACAGGGTCCTGATTTTGATCTCCAGCACCACAGAAAAACAAGTATAGGGTGTAAAGACAAGCCACGTGATGGCCATGTGTCCTATTCCCTACCTACTGTTACCCAGGTCAGGGGAGCAGAGCATGTTTAATGTTATTGGGATAAGCCCCAGGCTGGCAACCTGGGTGTGGATGGCTCTCTACACACTGCATGCAGATGCAGCATGCCAGAAATGAAAGCAACTGGCCTGAGAACCCAAGCCTAGGAACTCTCTGGGGTTGGTACAAAAACAGGTTTCTAAAGCTATCACATTTGGAGCCTGTGCTCTTCAGCTAGCTGAGAGGTACCCAAGAACCAAGAAGTACAAAAGAGCATGAATGTGAGTGTTAGGGCAGATAACTCTAAGTAGACAAGCCAAGCCATGTAGAGCCAATACCCAGGTAAGGACCAGTAATCAATTTCTGCAGACTGCTCTCAATCCCCATGGAATCAGCTGTTCGATTCAAGCAGTTACCTTGTTTTTGGAGGAGGTCAATTCCTTCTTCAGCTTGTCAGCCAGCTCCCCTGAGGCTTTCCGTGCTTCTTTCAGATTCTCATACTCTCTGCAAAAGTGGCCAGAGAGAAATGTAATAGAAGAGGACACCCTACTGGCCAGACCAAACCACAGCACCAACCTAATACAGGCCTTTCCCAAACCCTTTTCCCATTCTCATTCATCCTCTTGTCATCTGAGCCCAACACAGCCCAGGTATCTCTGTGAAGGCTCCTGGACAAAATGTACGACGGTCTGGTGACACTGTTCCCTCCTTGGCCTATAGGCGTTGGTGACTTGAGAAGCTCCTGCCTTACTAGAGGGCCCCTTCTACCACCTGGTTCCTCTAGGAAGTATTTGGATCCTATGTGCGGGTCATCTAAGTGGCCTTCCCATAGACTTCACACTATCTCAGCGAAGGATATGGGCAAAGTTTGTGATCTAAGCCAGGTGGGGTTAGTAACAGTACTAATAGGAAGCAGACTACAGCTATCATGTGAGAACTTATAGCTCCAAGACCAAATCAACTCAGTTCTATAACATCTTTAATTCACTCAGTTCTATCAACACTCCTATGAAGCAAGTCTGTAACTATCTCCATGCAAGAAGGTGGAGGTCAGAGAGGCCTCAAAACTGTATCCAAACAAGAGATGGAGTCAGGGTTCAACCTCAGGCAGCATGGCTCTAGATCTTGTTCCTTAACACCATCTGCTTTACAAGATATGAGCATTAGAGCCATGGCCGGGGACTCACAGCCAGATTCCTAGGCTTGTTGATAAGGCCAGACAGAGTATAGGCTTTTTTTTTCTGGTGGTGGTACTAGGGTTTGAACTTAGGGATTTGTGCTGGCTAGGCAGGTCTTCTACTACTTTGGCCACACTCCAGCCCTCAGAGTGCATACTTTTTTTTTTTTTTTTGCCAGTCTTGAGACTTGAACTCAGGGCCTGGGCACTGTCCCAGAGTTTTTTTTTTGCTCAAAGCTAGCACTCTACCACTTGAACCCAGCGCCACTTCCAGCTTTTTCTGTTTCTGTGGTACTGAGGAATCGAACCCAGGGCTTCGTGCATGCTAGGTGAGCACTCTACCACTAAGCCACATTCCCAGCCCAAGTACATACTTCTTGAGGGACACACAGTACGTAGACAGCTGCTCCACTGCTGACTGCCCCACACCCATGTATCGGATCATCTCCTCCACCTCAGGCCTCTGGCTTTGGAGCAGGAGCTCAATCCTGAAAAACATAACCAGCCCACGACATTTGAAATCTGGAGGCTGATGGTTAGTCTGCCTCTCTTTGCTGCTATTGCTATGGCAACAGCCTGGGCTGCTAGGATGCTCAAGCAGGTGGGTGTGCCCAAGGAAAAGGCTCATAGCAGAGCTAAGCAGAACTCCAGGGATGCTGCTGAGGAAGAAAGAGGTGCTAACAGAGGACCTCAAAGTCAGGAAAAGGCCTGGTAGGTCAGTTGGCCTCAGGCAAAAGGATAATAAAGAATCATCACATAATGAAGGCACACATGGAAAGTAGAGGAGTTCACAGAAGCTAACTAAGAAAGAAAGTCTATGCCCATGCATGGCTGGCCTGAGCCTTCAGCCCTGGGTATAAAGGCAGTGTAGAGGCACCAGCTTCCGACTCACTGCTCCATGGACTTCATCTTGTTCTTGAGTCGAAGGGCCTCCGCTCGTGCTTGTTTAGTCTCATCTTGCTGCTGCTCCAAGTATTTCATCTGCTTCTGAGGAGCAAATACACCCATATATCTTACTTGGCGGTCTCCAGAATCTTGGCTAAAGTTATTAGGAAAACTCCACTCTAGAACTCTCTGTACTATATCTTCTAAAGATGCTGATAATAATGTCCCCCAAATCAAGGATGTAATGCTCTGGGGCTCTACTCAGGCCTATACTTTGCATTTTGTTGTTCTTTGGGGGGGTAGGTGGGAATCCAACTCAACACATGTGCTAGACAAACACTCTACCACTGAGCTACATTTCCAGACAGGCCCTAAGGCAGTTGCTACCTCCCTTCCCTGCTGCCTTCTTCTGAGATACATCTTACTATAGGTATGGCCCAATGCCAGAACTTATAGGCCCACTATAGACCGGTAGGTTTCTGTGGTCTAGGCTTTATTGTGCACGTTATCCTTGTAGCTGAAGAAAAAAAGCATTAACCCAGACCTCACTGTCAGATTCATGGAGCGGTGCCAGGATACAAGAGCTAACTAAGCCAGAAGTGACTGACCAGGCTGCCTTCAGCATAAGACCACTCCATCTCTGACCTGGGAATGCCATCAGACTCCCCCACTGCAGCCAGGTGCGTGTTTTGCTCCTTTCCCACTGGCCAGGCCATGTGATCCAGCCCAGCCCCCGTGCAGGAACAGAGAGAATATCCTGGGGTCTTGTCTGCTCGTCAGGATGGCTCCCTTTCCCTTTCAAATAGCATCCAGCAAGGACTGCTTCTGCCTACAAGGCTGGAATATCAATCGTGGGTTCAGATCAATCGCCTCATGCCCCTTGGAGAGCAAGAGGCTCACTAACCCAGGCTGATACAAAATTCATCTGGGTCTAGGGCTGCTTGCTCTACAGGCTTTGATCTGCCCTGTTGGCTCAGCATAGCTGACTTCAAAGGCCCTTGTTCCTCCCTGGGATGCTGTTTGATCTGGCTCCAGAGAGCAGCCTGGCCAAAGACTAGAGTGCTAATGGAAGGTTCTTCAGATCAGCCTCATCACTGGAGTATGAGCCACTTTTGGAAACATGGCCTAGCCTCACCTGGGCCTTAGTTGAGTAGCCTCTCTGTGAAGTGTTGGAAAGGCCTCACCTTTGCCAAAATCCACAAGCACAGCCAGTATGGCCCTTTTCTAATGTGTTGGATGGTACAGTATGGGAGGGCTTGAAGAAGTGATTTGCTTCTATGTTACTAATTCTCAGGTGGAACCAGAAAGATAAGTCCAGGACAGGCTTTATCTCCCCACCAACTCTGTGCATGCAGAACCTCGGGACTTACTCTGAGAGTGGAGCACAGCATCTCAGACTTGTCTAAGGCCTTCTGCAGAGATTCCACCATGGCGTTGCGCTCCTCCAGTGTGTCTCGCAGAGTGTCAATGATAACCTGACTGTTCCGTTTCTCTTTCTCTAGAGCAAGGGTGGAGGGTTAGAGGGGAGGGAGAGGCCCATCTACTTATCAGCATGAGAACCTGGGTCTTTGGACTCCAGCCCTTCATCCATAAACCAGATAAGGAAATAGTGCAGGTCAGAATATTGGGTGGCCTCCTCCTCTCTCTGGCGTACAGCAAGGAAGCCAATCCAGAGGCTTCATCCAGGAAACAAGCTCTCTCTGTGCTGCTTGAACTGGGTCTAGTCAATTCATTATTCCAGAACTTAGGCAGACTACACTTTGCCCTACAGACACTCTACCATCAGATATTCCTTCCCAGCAGGGCTCCAAAGCAAGAAACTCCATAGATAGAAGGCTTGCTTGGTCTTGGCAGACTGTTTCAGTCACCTCCCTTCTCTCTCTCTTTCTCCTAGCCACAATAGCTAACAAGACCCTTGAACAAAGCCGGGCGCTGGTGGCTCACGCCTGTAATCCTAGCTACTCAGGAGGCTGAGATCTGAGGATCTCGGTTCAAAGCCAGCCCTGGCAGGAGAGACCGTAGACTCTTATCTCCAATAAACCACCAGAAAACCGGAAGTAGCGCTGTGGCTCAAGTGGTAGAGTGCTAGCCTTGAGCTGAAGAGCTGAGGGACAGCTCCCAGGCCCAGAGTTCAAGCCCCATGGCCAACCAAAAAAATAAATAAATAAATAAAAGACCCTTGAACACATAAAGCAAACAGAGCTCTTGGCTCTGCCATAAGGTTGAAGGCCTTCTTCTAGGGCCTCTCCCTCCAGAATCTAAGTCAGGGACTTCCCAGGACTCCTTGTCTTTTGCTAACTCACCTTTCTGAGAAAGTTGGGCTCTGGTATTGTCCAGTTCATTCTGCAAGGCAATTCCCACAATGAGCAACAGGAACACATCAGAACTAGCCACCACATGGTCTCCCATAAGTTCCAGGATAAGACAATGAGGTTTGTAGATTCAGGGAAGGAAGCATGGGCCCAGTATACCTCAAGGCCAAAAAGGCCAAACTAATCCAACAATGGAGAGATACTCATTGTTTTATCTTTTTTTTTTTTTGGTCCGGTTGTGGGGCCTGAACTCTGGGCCTGGGCGCTGTCCCTCAGCTCTTCAGCTCAAGGTTAGCGCTCTACCACTTGAGCCACAACGCCACTTCTGGCTTTTTCCTTTTTGCTTATGTGGTGCTGAGGAATCGAACCCAGGGCCTCATGCATGCAAGGCAAGCACTCTACCACTGAGCCACCTTCCCAGCCCCACATTGTTTTATCTTTATGAACATTTTATTTCATTTTTTTACTTTTGTTGTTGGTCATGGGGCTTGAACTCGGCCTGGGCACTGTCCTTGAGCTCAAGGCAAGCACTCTACCACTTAAGCCACAGCACCACTTCTGGTTTTCTGGTGGTTTATTGGAGATAAGAGTCTTACAGGATTTCCTACCTGGGTTGGTTTTGAACCATAATCCTCAGATCTCAGCCTCCTGAATAGCTAGGTTTACAGGTGTGAGCCGGTTATTTTATTTTATTTTATTTGAAACAGTGTCTTATTTATGTAGACCAGACTCAGCTCAAACTCATGATCCTCTTGTCTCAGCCTCCAAAGTGCTGGGATTATAGGCATGTACTATTATGTCCAACTTCCTTTGGGCTTTTCAAAAACATGGATAATGTGTAGGAAACTAGTCCTCGAAGTGAAGCTCCAGGACAGGGAAAGAGAGAAAATGGGTAAGAGAGATAAAGTTGAGTCCATGTAACAATCTTAGTAGCCGAGACCTCCATTACTTCTCTAATCCTGTACTAGCCTCAACTTCTCTGGGTATCAGCTGTGCTCACCAGGGTCCAGAACAAAGATGGTGGGGCTGGGAAGGTGGCTCAGTGGTAGAGCGCATGCCTTGCATGCCTGAGGCCCTGGGTTTGATTCCTCAGCACCACATAAGCAAAAAGAAAAAAGCCGAAAGTGGCGCTGTAGCTCAAGTGGTAGAGCGCTAGCCTTGAGCTGAAGAGCTGAGGGACAGTGCCCAGGCCCAGAGTTCAGGCCCCACGACCAGACCCCCCCCAAAAAAAAACCAAACCAAAACAAAACAGAACAAAGATGGTCAAGGTCCCTAGGTTACCACTAGTTCTCTCTATGCTAGCTTCTGCCTGTTTTAGTCTACCTCCCTCTTAGCTGTAAGCTGGCTCTCTATAAAACTTTCCAGTCCCAGAATCCAATAAGTGTTCATAAGCAAAGGTAACTTTTTTTGTACTCCTGGATGAAACTGGGCTCTATCAGGGTCAAGTGAGCCCCTCAAAGCCCTTACATAAATTACAGAGCCACTGCTGCAGTATTGAGGCTGGAGTAGAAATGAATCCAGTTCCCATTTAGGAGTCTAGAGAATATAACATCCTTGTATACAAAAGAGGTGCTTACTCCATAATTAGGAAAAACAAGTTTGTTGTTGTTTTGTTTTTCTTTTCTTTCTTTTCTTTTCTTTTTGCCAGTGCTGGGGCTTGAACTCAAGGCCTGGGCACTGTCCCTGAGCCTCTTTGTGCTCAAGGCTAACGCTCTACCACTTGAGCCACAGAGCTTTTTTTTTCTGGCTTTTACTGAGTAATTTTTATTGAAGAGTTGAATGAACTCTCCTGCCTGGGCTGGCTTTGAACCATGATCCTCAGATCTCAGTCTCCTGAGTAGCTGGGCTTATAAGCCTAAGCCACTGGTGCCCAGCTAGGAAAAATAGGCTTTTTTGTTTTGTTTTAATTTTAAAAACAAGTTTTTATAGAATTTCAAGACTTGGTCATTGTTCCATGGTAGTAGCTAGATGGTATTCTAGAAACTTTCGTCCAGATTATCCTTCTAAAGGCAACACAAAACTCAGAATTTTACATGGGATAAAATTAAGGCCCATGACCAGTGGGTAGCTAAATGTCCTACTATCAAACTCTCCATCCAGGACTCTAGGAGTAGGATCTTTTGGTGGCTAGACTGGGCAGGAAAGGCTGAATAGCTGGGTGTGGAAATGGTGAGTAGGGAAGGGTATACAGGGTCTGTCTGAAAATAAACACCTGTCCAAGGCTGCTGCAACACTACCCATAATTCCTTTGGTCCTTCCATATTCCAGCAGGGTGATTTCCAAGTCCTTCCTCCAAACTATTCAAGATGTTGCCTCACTGTCTCACAGACCTGGCTTTGAAGCTGAAAAGAAATGAAGCTGCTTTTGTTGCCTTCATCACAGGGAGGATACCTCTTAAAACTGGGAGCAGTTACCATGACGATAAACATGCTAGCTCAAAACACAAAAGCTCTATACTCTGGAAGCATTGAGGTTCCAAGGACACCCTAGGGCTAGGGCCAAATAAACGCTCATCTCACAGATGCCTAGGAAATTAACCATCAAAGTTCAGGAATCATTTGTAAATCTCAACCCAATTGTCTGGAGCTTTCCCTCCATCTAGTCCCTTCGTACACAAAGAAAGCGAAATTTTAGATTTAGAGGAAAATATAAGTATAGGAAGGAGTCCACTCTCGCTCCCCGGCAGTGAGTTTCTACTTGGGTTACAGATCTTGATTCCAGAGACTCTGCCCCTCTATGAAAGATCTAGGAAAGACCTAGGTGTCTGGCTTTATACCATTGCCCTTCCCAGGCAATTCTGAGGCATAGCCAGAATAGGGAACAGTAAGGCCATATATCTTCTCTGGCTGGGAAATAGAAGAGTTTTCTAATCTACCATTTACTGTCCATCAGGAAAATGGTCTAGGAAGGAAGGCTGTAGGCCCTTAATAAAGATGAGGGGGCTTTGGGAGAGGCACTCTTTCCTTTGGTGCCTGTACTAGGAGAGGTCTCCCAATCAGTCTCTTCCCTGCCTTACAGGCTCATGATTGTGTCTCATCATTAGTCGTCCTTTGCTTTCTTGTCATTCATTGCCTTGAAGTTTCTACTAAGTCTTCCCTCCATAATAACCTCGCCTCCATACTTTAGGTACCTTCTCTATGTGGGAGTGAAAAAGAGGGCTTGGAGATCGGTACAATGAGATAAATTCTGCATACCTTTAAGAATTCTGCATCCAAGGCATTCTCCTCCTCCGGAGCAAAGTCAAAGAAGAGTTTGTTGATAATAGTCCTTTTGCCAACCTGGATGGGAGAACAAGATAAAGAATTAATTCAGCTGGCACTGGTGGCCCATGCCTATAATCCTAGCTACTAAGGAGACTGAGATCTGAGGATTGTATTTGAAGCCAGCGGGGGCAGGAGACTTTTATCTCCAAATAACCACCAGAAAACCAGAAGTGGCACTACGGCTCAAAGTGGTAGAATGCTAGCCTTGAGCAAAAAAGCTCAGGGATAGCAGCCAGACTCTGAGTTCAAGCCCCATGACTGACCAAAAAAAAAAGAATTAATCCATAGTTCAGTCATGGACAAGGATTCGGGTTGCATATGGGTCTGTCTGCTGGCCTACCATACATGTCAGGTCTGTTCTCAGGCCTAACTTTTCAAATTGTATCTGTTGAAGTCAGAAGACCTCTTCATTCCTGCAGGTACCCCAAGCTGAGACTGCTGGTGTGATTACTGTTGAAGTCATGAGGCTAGAGACATTTGATGAGTGCTCAAAAACACTTCAGCTCAAGGTTCTAGACTCTTTTCTAGACAGGAAGGAGAAGTAGAGCAAATATGCCTAACTGAAGACTGACCCGGGCAGTAAGTCTGTCTTCCAGATCTTAAGAGGTGTAAGCAGGCCTCTGGGGCAACTCATTAGTGCATGTGAGGCTCAAACTAGAGGAATCAAGGAACATCAGAAATACTGCTCAGTTTCTGAGGACAAGAGGTCTTTAGCTGAGGTGGTCCCACACCAATATCCTCACCTGGATTCGGCATTGTGGGCAGGTTCGACTTGGTGCTGTCTCGAACCACTGAATGAGGCTGAAATGAAAAGCAAAAGAACAGACTGGTGAGCCCTGGTATGGCTTTGAGACCCAGATCAGGAAGCCATCCTAACCCAATGCCTGCATGCATGTACCGCAGGCCATTACGGTACATCCCACAAGGGCCTAACTGGTACTCAGCACTCAGAACAACTGACCATTTTTCTGTCCCTGTAAACTTGGCCAGAAGTTCTTCTGGCATCCTGAGTAGCTAGGTTATAGGCATGAGCCACTAATAGGCATGAAGGTATATAATTTTTCACTATCTTTGCATCTTGTCTATAAATTATTCCAAACAGAAAGTTTACTTAAAAATACAGCTTACTGCCGGGCGCTGGTGGCTCACGCCTGTAATCCTAGCTACTCAGGAGGCTGAGATCTGAGGATCTCGGTTCAAAGCCAGCCCGGGCAGGAAAGACTGTGAGACTCCTATCTCCAATAAACCACCAGAAAACCGGAAGTGGCACTGTAGCTCAAGTGGTAGAGCGCTCGCCTTGAGCTGAAGAGCTGAGGGACAGTGCCCAGGCCCAGAGTTCAAGCCCCACGACCGACAAAAAAAAAAAAAAAAAAATACAGCTTACCTAGCTACTCAGAAAGCTGAGACCTGAGGAAAGCAGTTGGAAGCCAGCCCAGGAAGTCTGAGAGACTCATCTCCAATTAACCACCAAGAAGCCACCTGTGTAGCAGGGGCTTAACTGGAAAAACACAAAAAAGCTAAGGGACAGCACCAAGCACTGAGTTCAAGCCCCAGTAAGGGCATACACACAAACTAATTTAACTAAATATTTAAAAAATACAGCTGAAGGCCAGGTGCCAATAGCTCATTTATGTGTAATCCTACTACTTGGGAGGTAAAGACCAGGCAGGAGGATCTGCCAGCCCCAGGGCCCTCCCCAACCAAAATAAAAAGGTTGGCTGTGGTGACCCATGCCTCTCATCATAGCTACTCATACATAGGAGGATTGTGGTCCAGTCTGGCCCAAGTAAAAAGTGAAATCCAAGCTCAAAAATAATTAGAGCAGAGGGATGACATTGATCAAAATGCACTATATATTCATAAACAGCTTTGTTGAATGGAAACTCCTTTGTACAACTACTTAAAGATTATATATATATATGTATATGTGTGTATATATATATATATATATATATATATATATATATATATATAATGTATTTTTTTTAAGTCAGAGAGCTAAGAATGTGGCTTAGAGTGCTTGTCTAGTATTCATGAAGCCCTGTATTCAATTCCTCAGTACCACAAAAAAGCAGGAAGTGGTGCTGTGGCTCAAGTGGTAGAGTGCTAGCCTTGAGCAAAAGAAGCTCAGGGACAGTGCCCAGACCCTGAGTTCAAGCTCCAGGATTAGGGAAAAAAAAAAAAGTCATAGCAGCTAGGTACCATTCTATCACATCTCAATTGGTGGAATGCCTGCCTACCAATATAAAGCTCTGAGTTCAAATCCTAGCACAGCTGATAGATAGAGCCTGGTATGGTAGCACACACTGTAACTCCAACTACTTAGGAGGTAGAAGCAGGAAGGTCTTAAGTTAGAGGTCTGAGCAAAGTTATTAAGACCTGCTCCCAAAAACAAAATTAAAGGGGCTGGGAAGGTGGCTCAGTGGTAGAGCGCTTGCCTTGCATGCCTGAGGCCCTGAGTTCGACTCCTCAGCACCACATAAGCAAAAAGTAAAAAGCTGGAAGTGGCCCTGTGGCTCAAATGGTAGAGTGCTAGCCTTGAACTGAAGAGCTGAGGGACAGCGCCCAGGCCCAGAGTTCAGGCTCCACGACTGGACCCCCCCCCCCCCAAAAAAAAAAAAAAGTAGGCTGGGCATGTGGCTCAGGTGATAAGAGTGCTTGCTGAACTAGAGAGACAGCTGGGTTCAATCTCCAGAGAAGAAAGGCAGGAAAGCAGGAAGGAAGGAGAAGGGGAGGGAAGGAAAGAGGACAGGCAGGCAAGTAAGACGAGTGAGGAAGAGAGAGAGGGAAGGGACAAGAAAGATTAAAAAAAAAAAAGATCACCTATAATCCTGGCACTTAGGAAGTTGAAACAGGAAAATTGAGAGTTCAAGGCTGACTTAGGCTCTATAGTGAGACACCAGCCTCAAAATAACCAAATAACCTAAGAAATACCACATATTTAATTTTCATATTATCAATAATTGCAGCATTTTAAGTAAAGGGTTCAGTTACATAAAAGAGCATCACACCAAGTTAAAATAAATAAATGAAGCAGGTGGAGTGGCTCAAGTGGTGAAGCTTAAAAAGCTCAAGGCTGAGTAAAATGAGTACCATTAAAAAAAAAAAAAAGCCCAGTGGGGTGTTGGTGACTTCTTGCCTATAATCCTAGCTACTCAGGAGGCTGGGATCTGAGGATCACAGTTCAAAGTTGGCCCAAGAGGAAAATCCATGAGACTCTGATCTCCAATTAATCACCAAAAAGTCAGAAGTGGTAGAGTTCTAGCCTTCAACAAATAAAGTTCAGGGACAGCGCCCAGACCCTAACTCAAGCCCCAGGAGACAGACAGACAGACGGACGGACGGACGGACGGACGCACGCGCACGCACACACACACACACACACACACACACACGAGATACATAAATACATTAAAAAGTTTAAAGTGTTTGAAGAAAACAGAAACGATAAACAGTATACTTTTAGGAATAATCTGAGTTCCAGCCTAACCAAACAACCACTTCCTTAGAATGGGGCTCAGGCTATTACCAACACCAATTTAAAAGAAACCCTTTGCAAGTGAGGGGAACCCAGGAGCAATTAGAGTAGTACCAGCCTCCCTGCTTCCTGAAGGCTTTTGTGCCACTAGCCCTCTTTGACAATTACTACCCCCCATGAAAAGCGTGTGTTACTCTGACTTCTCTCTTTTGCTGGAAGCTCCAAACCAACCTGTCTCCAACTGCTAGAGGAATCTCCCCCCCAAAAAAAAAAAAAACTCTGCACTCAGAAAAATGATTCTACACAATTAGCAGGACCCTTTGATAAAGCAGCTCTCTACCTTTTACGTTGAGCAAGGTGTGCTGGCATGGTATCTGGCCAAGGAAATGATTTGGGGTACAATCAATTCAAATCACCAAGCAAATCACAATAAACTCTTAAGACTTACCAGAAGCCAAGCCAGATGCTGGTGGCTCATGCCTATAATCCTGGTACACGGGAAGCTGAGATCTGAGAATCATGGTCAGCAAGAAAAGTCCGTAAGACTCCTATGTCCAATCAACCACCCCAAAGTTGGAAGTGGTGCTGTGGCTCAAGTGGTAGAACCCTAACCATGCGCAAAAACAGCTCAGGGGCAGTGCCCAGGCCCTGAGTTCCCACACACACACACGAATAATAGAAATAAAAGGACTCGTGAATTGGTGATAGCTCATCTCAGCCCAGCCTAATGGTTTTGAGGTCACATTTCTTTGCACAGGTTCCTAAAGGAGCACTCCATACTCTTCGCCAGATCAATTCTGTCGCCATGGGCCAGGCTCAGCTATCACCTCCACACGGCTGGCTTTGGCCCAGGTTGGGAAAGCCTCGTCTAATGAGGTCTTTATCACCTATGTGGGCTGCAAAGACCGATAACCTGGAGACCTGACACCTCTCGTTCCCAGGACCCTGCAACGCTGTCACTCACCACTGCAGGTGAAAAGTGTGGCCGCAGTGGATGGCTGCCACATCGCGGGAATGGTCGAAGAAGTCGGAGCAAATCGTGCACAGGGCACGGATAGGCATGGTGGCAGGACTCCGGCGACCCGAGGTGGCGAAGAGAACGGCGACGACTCCAGCAGCTTCTCCACGGCGCCCCGGGCTTCCTTCAAATTTGGCTCCACGGCGCGACTTCCGCGAGAGGACCGGAAATGACGACGGCAAACCGGGCGGAGGAATCCGAATGCCTGGTCTTCTGATTGGATGCACGTTCAGGGAAGGGCGGGAGCCAGGGGCGGGACTTAGCGACCCAGAGACCGAGGAGGATTCTGGGACACAGAGCCATAGGCCGCTTCCCGGTCTCCAGAATCAAAAACTCGGTTGGGAGGAGACGACGGCGTCGACGCTGCCAGCTAGCATCTCCGCCCGCCCCCAGCAGAACTCAGTGGGGTCCCAAACCAGAGCTAGTACCAAGTCGAACCAGGCCTGGAACCCTTAGTTCTTTCTCTACGTTGGGACAATGAAGTCCGAGGTCTCAAGGGAATGGGGACCATAGGGGGTTCTGGGGGTTCTTGGCAGTGCTGGGCCTTGAACCAGACCCGCGCCCCCAAAGAGAAAAATGCCCCTACCCCCTCAGCTTTCGATTATGGATGATCTTGGAAATAAGAAGGCATAGGTTCCCGGCCCATCAAGACATACCACACTTCACCTTATTTGGCTTGATCCAAGTAAGGCTTAAAAGATCCCCGAATTCGGAGATAACTAAGGTCAGTATCCTGATTTAGCTCTTAGCTTCCAGGATTGATCATGCTGGGATTGTAGTAGGATTGCAATTTTGGAGTCATAGATTCTTCAAAGAACCAGGACTAACAAACCGCGCCCCCGCCCCTTTTTTTTTTATTATTATTATTCCCACATCAGAGAGGTCCATTCTGAGAAAGTAGCAATCCTGGTGAGTTCACTGAGTCCTGTCTGGCCTGGAGCAAATCTTTAGGAGCTATTTTTAGCAGTATTATCCCTCTCCTCAGAAGAAACCTTACTCAGAGCCCCATATTATAAGGCTGATCTGTTCCAGCTGAAGAAGACAGAGAGCAAAATCTTTTGGGCCTAGGTGGAAAGCATAGGTGCTCACACTAATAGAAATCAACACACAAAAGCACAGAACCTCTGTGCAATGCTCACCCTCTCCCCAGACCAAGGAAGCCCATTTTGGCCATGGTCTTTCCCTGTGCTGGTTGGCCCCTATAGGTTCCAGCCCTATGCCCAAGTTAAGTCAGAGGCTTACTGGCCAACAAGAGTCAAAGCAGCAGCCCTTGCACTCAGCATCAGGGCAGAGACTTTAAACCAAACTTAGCCCAGATATATCACCTACATGGATTTCTAGAATCCAGATCTCCACCACCTTTGTTAGCAAACACACTGATGAGTGTGATCTTCATGCTCAACCCAAGCAACCCACAGAAGCATCAATCACTACCTGTGAACCTGCTCCCAGCCTCTCCCCTCCCCACTGCCTTCCAGGGGCTCCTCCCCGGTAGGACAGAGGAAGCAAAGGCGAGAGGTGGCCAGAGGCTTTACAGGGTGACGTTTATTTGCCAGGTTCAGCAGGCATACAGCCCACCAACCTTCACATACCAGAGCAGACCCACAGGCATGCAGGGAGAAGGGCAGGACCACCACGGAGTGCCAAGCAAGGGCGAGGACCAGTGTGGCTACCTGTCCAGGCTGTGGTAGGGTCTGACAAAGGACACCTGTCAGGAGCCTCCCTTAGGGAATTGAGGAGTCTTATTCTACTTCCTCATCCCAGCAAAGTCAACATGGCTCAGAGGCACCTGGGCCTCTGATAGCAGCAGTAGAAATAGAGGACAATCCTCTCCATGTTGTTGAACTGAGAGCAGCACATCTGCCCCTGTGAAGGGCAAACCCCAAAGCAGACTGTGAAGAACAGCCATGCAGCAGGGTCCCTGGGATCGAGAAAACTTATGGACTGAGCCTGTGTTGGGTTGGGCATCTAGGAAGAGTTATGTGGACATGATCCCTCCCAATTTAGCACTGGGCCTGCACTCTTCTCTCCCTGGTTTCACTGACACATCCTAATTTTTCTTCCTTTTCACTTAAAGGTTCATGAGGATCAGGGTATAGGGAACCCACCACAGAACTCAGAAGGGCAACGAAATAGCACAGGGTTCTTAGGAGGGCCTTTTTGGGAACAAATACAGGAGCTTCCCACCCGCCTCCCCGCTACTCATCCTCTCCCACTTCTGAGGACCCCCTCCCCACAGCCTGAATGCCAGATGACCCATCTTGACTTAAAAGCACACTGCCCTAGATTTCTGCATCCTCTATACCAGCCAATGTCCATTCCTAGAGCAGCCCACACACCATAGGTAAACACCTTATGTGTAGGAGCCTAAGACTGTTGACAGGGCCTCGCTGGAGGACCAGCTCTCAGGGCAAGGCCATCCAATTTAGGGCCCAGGAAAAGTATGGGACTTGCAGGGCCTGCCTGGGGAAGTGATGAGACAGGAAGGGAAGGTGGAGGAGAGCAAGGACCCCCTGAGTATCTCTAGAGCAGCATCCCACAAAGAACAGAAACTGATGAAGCTAGCAAAAGACAGAAAAGCCACAAAAGAATCCATGCAGGGGCTGGGGCCGGCCCTGCCTTAGGCCTGCCCACCACTCACACACATACACACAGGAGGCGAGATTGCTCTCCCGTGGCCCCCAGGCATGCCCCACTATGATGGGGGGGCCTTGGAGGAGCGAGGGCATCATGCCAGTGACTTATGTACAGTGAGAAGCCCCTCATCCATTCTCCCACCCTCCTGCCCATCCCTCAAAACCCCCAGCAGGCTGCCCACTCAGCTGGTCTCCCTCTGAGACTCCTGGGCATGGCCAGCAGCCTCTTCCCCTTTACTAGAGGGCGGAGCCTGGCCTGTGGCGCCCCCTAGGGCTGTGCTGTCCGGCTGGGTCATTGCCGGCTCAGGGGTGACAGCTGCCACAGCAGCTGATGTGGCGCTGCTCTGGGTGGTGGGCACTGTGCTCTCTTCTGTGGCCGGTGTGGCTCTCCCATCCGTGGCTGGAGTCGCGCTCCTGTCAGTGGCTGGGGTGACACTTCCATCCGTGGCGGGGGTGATGCTCCCATCCGTGGCCGGAGTGGCGCTCCCATCCGTGGCTGGGGTGGCACTCCCATCCGTGGCCGGGGTGGCGCTACGATCTGTGCCAGCTACATTATCACTCTTGGGAGCACAGGCATCACCCCCCGTGGCTGCAGCAGCACTGCCCACAGAGGTCAGGGCAGCTCCACTTGTCAGTGCCGCTTTGATCCCACCTGCAGCCCCAGGTGTGGCAGTGTCTGTGGCTGAGGCAGCGGCGCCAGACTGCTCCGGTGCCCGGAGCCGCTTCATGAGCGTGGTCACTCGAACAGCTTTCTGGAAAGTGGACAACAAAAAAAATGAAGGCTCAGGATAAGCCTTGCAGTGGCCAAACCCAGCATTTTCTATGCTATCCCTACTCTTAACTACTCAAGGCCAGGGGACCCCCCCCCCGCAACTTCTCAGTACTCCTGCTTAAAATAATACAGCAGCTACAGCTCATAGCCTGAGAAAAACCTGTATTCAGCTGCAAGGGTGTGGTGCAGGCAAGAGACTGTGACAATCGGAAGAATCACTTTGAAAAAGATGAGTGATTAAATCTTACCTTCCACTTGGCCCTGGCAAAGTTCTTTTCAATTTGAGCACAAACACCATCTTTGATGTTCTTATCAGAAGCGGCATTGCCCGAAATCCTAGAAAGGGGAATAGATATATCTGAAAGGAGAGATATGTGCCTTCATGAAGGCATCCCAGGGTTTCCCTGTGGAATTTGGGACTCCCACGGAGAGCCTCTAGGCTAGCCTGAACTCTGGGTACCCCCCCATACACACCCACACAGACAGACACACACACACACACACACACACACACACAGTTATACGTCTCAAGAATAGAAGGTCCTTCTTTTTCTTTTTTTCTGGTCCTGGGGCTTGAATCTGGACCTGGGCGCTCTCCATGAGCTGCTTTGGCTCAAGGCTAGAGCTCTAACACTTGAGCCACAGCGCCACTTCTGGCTTTTTGTGAGTAGTTTATTGGAGAGAAAAGTCTCACTGACTTTCTCGCCCAGGCTGGCTTTGACCCATGATCCTCAGATCTCAGCCTCCTGGGTAGCTAGGATTACAGGCGTGAGACACCAGTGCCTGCTTCTAAGTGTTAGGTATCATAATCAAGAAAGCTACCTAGATTCTTTCCCTCCTTCCATGAACCCTGCTCACCATTCATGGGAGATGGCCTCTTCCGCTGTGATCCGCTGGTCTTGTTCTACCTCCATCAGCCTGGTAACCAGATCTTTGGCTGGGGACAAAGCCAGGGAGAGGCTAGGCATGGGCGCCCCATCTCACTGTCTAGATGTGATGAATGGGCTGGGGGGAGCAGGAGCAGAATCCAGGAGAAGCTGAGAGCAGTGCCTCCCTCCCCATTACCCTACAACACTACCCACGTCACTGGGTACCTTTCTCACCTGCCTGGGAAATATCATCCCAGTACGGAGAGTCAAACTCATAATCACCAGCCAGGATCTTGCGGAAGAGATTCTTATCATGGTTCTCGTAGTCATCTTCTTCCACCTCCTCATAGAAGGGTGGGTTGCCTGAAAGCCTACATGGAGCAAGGTTACCCAGATGGCCACAGACACAGGCCCCCCAACTCCACCCAGCTGCAAGCGCCCCTGTCTGCCTTCCACTCACAAGATGTACATGATGACACCAATGGCCCAGCAGTCTACAGGGCGTCCATACCGCTGTCGGCCTACCACCTCCGGGGCTACAAAGGCAGTGTCCATAGACTGATCAGAATCAAGCCTGGCCAGGTATTAGAGTGCATCCATACCCATTTCCTAGGAGGGGAATTCTCCTACCCAGAGGGGCTCCCTGAAGGCTGTCCTCCATCCTCCCCCAACCCCTCACTCCTGTCCCATCCCTACTTGCCCAGATACTCCGGGGTCCCACAGGGCTCTTTGATGAGGCCATTCTCTAACTTAGCCAGGTGAAAGTCGCTGATGACAATCTTTGAGTTCTTCAACCGGTTGTAGTAAACTAGGTTTTCCAGCTACTCCAACCAAGAATGGCAGAAGAAAGCGAAGGAGGGGGAAGCAGAGAAAGATAGACATGAGGGCTTCAGGAGCTAAACCAACACTTTAAATGTGCTGCTAAGTGACCCAGTGAGGGGCTCACCTTGAGGTTTCTATGCACAATCTTCAGTGAGTGCAAGTAGGCCACAGCCTCCAGGACCTGCCGCACCACATTGCTCGTGTCTCGCTCCGAGTAGTAGCCCTGGTCCAGGATCCAGTCAAACACCTCCCTCCCCGTGGCCCTGAGGGACACCAGCCCCTGAGCCTGGCGTGGGCAGGATTGGGGGGTAGGGCGGGAGCATCTGGGAGGTCTGCCTGCACCAGGCAGCTGGCTGGACAAGGCCCAGCAGGGACTTAGGACTCCCAAGAGTCTAGAAAGTGGGGATATGGGAGAGGGGGCAAGGGGGGGGGCAGAACACATGGGGGTTGGGCTTTCCTTAGCTGCAGAAGGAGGGACAAATCAAGGCCCTAGAAGATGGCGAATTCTGGGATCCCAAACCCACACTCACAGCTCCAGGAAGATGAAGTATTCCTTTCGAGTCACAAACACATCTACCAGTTGTAGGATGTTGGGATGTTTTACCCTAGTGGCAGGGAGAGGAACCAGAATTTAGGGTTGGATGAATCCTTGGGAGAGGTCCCTAAAGTGACCACATCAACATGAACTGGCTAAAGGTTTGGTCCTCCTGCCCTTAAAGCCCTTCCCTAACCACCCCTAACCCATCCTATCCCCAGGCCTCACACTCACATCTTGAGGATGCCAATCTCATTCTTGGCCGCCTTCCGCACCTTGCGGCCATCCCGCTTCTGGAACTTCTTGCAAGTGTGCAACTTGCCTGTGGTCTTGTCTTTGGCCCGGAAGATTTCACAGAACTCCTCACTGTAGCCAGCAGATACTCTGCTCAACCTTGGTCTTCACATAGGGTACACTCTGCTCCCTTTCCCCCAGCCCTAGCCCACCCTGGCATCTTTGCCCCCATAATGCCCAGCACTCACGTCTTGATGACCTGTCCCAAATCATATCTGTCAGTCACCTCCGACGGCTGGTTATAGTTCTTCTTGTCACCCAGAGTCACACACCCAAACGGCATTGCCAGGCTCTAAGCTGCAGGAAGGATAGAGTCTAACCCAGCGGTACCATCCTCCACTTCCCACAACATTCTGCTTTTGGGAGACTCCAGCCTGGCTCAGACCAGGCCATATACAGAGATGGCATCAGCAGGGAGTTCAAAGGTAGGCAGAGCTCACGCCTGTAATCCTAGCTACTCAGGAGGCTGAGATCTGAAGATCGCGGTTCAAAGCCAGCCCGGGCAGGAGAGACCGTGAGACTCCTATCTCCAATAAACCACTAGAAAACCGGAAGTGGTGCTGTAGCTCAAGTGGTAGAGCGCTGGCCTTGAGCTGAAGAGCTGAGGGACAGCGCCCAGGCCCAGAGTTTCAAGCCCCACGACTGACAAAAAAAAAAAAAAGGTAGGCAGATAGAGACCTAGCTTGCTCTTTTTGGTCATACATTTAGCCATTTAACATGGCTGCCTGTATTACAACAGCCCCCTACAGAGGGGAAAAAAATGTACCAAAGCTGATATATCAGAGAATAGCTTTGCCTCATATCTACTAAAAGACTTATAAAACAAGTTCTTTAAATTTCAGCTATTTCACAGATGAAGGAGCTGTAGTCAGCCACCCACCAAATATTTATCTCTGAGGATCTGGAGACACCAAGTGTGGATTAAAATATGGATAAATGAACACTGCTGGTAGAAGGTGACTCTCTCCTTTGAAAACCAGTGGAGCTGGGCAGTGGTAGTGCACTCCTGTAATTCTAGCCACTCAGACTGAGATCTGAGGATCATGGGTCAAAAGCCAGCCCAAGCAGAAAAGTCTGTGAGATTCCTGTCTCCAGTTAACCACCAAAAAGCTAGATTTGCGTCTAGCTTTGAGCAGATAAAGCTCATGAACAGCACTAGGCCCTGAGTTCAAACCTTAGTACCAGCACTGAACAAAAACAAATACAACCAGTTTAGTCAAACATTCATACATAAATATTTGCCCTGCAGAAAAGCATATATCTGTGCTTTAAAGCACAAGAATGCTCAGGGACAATGTCCACACCCTGAATTCAAGCTCCAGGACTGGTGCACATGCACTCTCTTTCTCTCTCTCTGTCTCTCTCTCTCTTTGTCTCTCTCTCTGTCTCTCTCTGTCTCTGTCTCTATCTCTCTCTCACACACACACATACACACATACATAAATGCTCATTATTGGTCATATCCATAGCTGCCAAAAGCTGGAGATAGCCCAAATATTCACAACCAGCAAAGAACACTGATACAGTCACAGAATAGAATGTTATACTACAAAGGAAACGAGGGGCAAACAGTACATGTTACAGAGAATTGAGAGAACTAGACTAAAAAATAAGCATTCGGTATGTTTTTGTTGATAAAGAGACCCCCAAACAGGCAGAATTGACTTATGCTGTTTGTGATAGAAACATAGAAGTAGCACTATACAGAATGAGTGCCAAGAATCAGAGAATGCTTTCTTCCAAGAAAACTGAGGGTGGTGACTGAGTCATGACACGTGGAGGAAGAGGGTTCTGGAGGGCTTGTTTTTGAACTCGAGTGGTAGTCACACAGGTGTGCATTATCATAAATTGAAAAAACGAATATGCACATTGGGGGCACATTTCTAGATTTGTATTTCATGACAACAAATATTAGTAAATATGAAGTTCCCTGGCATGCCGGAAGCCCTGGGTTTGATTCCTCAGTACCCCATACACAGAAAAAGCCGGAAGTGGCGCTGTGGTAAAGTGGTAGCCTTGAGCAAAAGAAACTCAGGGATTGTGCCCAGGCCCTGAGTTCAAGCCCCAGGACTGGCAAAAAAATAAAAGTAAAAATTAAGTTCATCCATACTAAAATGCTAGGTACCTATTACAGAGAATAAAGCTGTGCAGCCAATTGCCTGTGCTTCATGCCTGTAATCCCTTTATCTCCAATTAACCAGCAGTGGAGATGTGGCTCACATGGTAGAGTGCCAGCCTTGAGCGAAAAAGCCAAGCAAGAATGTGAGACCTTGAATTCAAGCTGGTCCAGGTGCATGAATGAAAGAAAGAATGAATAAATAAATAGGGGCTGGGAATGTGGTGCTTACCCTGCATGCATGAAGCCCTGGGTTCAATTCCTCAGTACCACATACACAGAAAAAGCCAGAAGTGTCACTGTGGCTCAAATGGTAGAGTACTAGCCTTGAGCAAAAGAAACTCAGGGACAGTGCCCCAGCCCTGCATTCAAGCCCCAGGACTAGAAAAAAAAATAAAATAAATATGCTGAATAGGATACTTGTTAAGTGAAAAAGCAAGGGACAGAATAGTGAGCAAAGAGAAAACTTTTTTATTGCTTTTTTGTTGGTTGTGGGGCTATTCAGGGCCTGAGCGCTATCCCTGAACCGTTTTGTGCTGAAGTCTAGCGCTCTACCACTTAAACCACAGCGCCACTTCTGGTTTTGGAGTGGTTAATTGGAGATAAGAGTCTCATGGACTTTCCTGGACTTTCCTGCCCCAGCTGGCTTCAAACTGCAATCCTTAGATCTCAGCCTTCTGAGTAGGATTACAGGCATGAGCCATCAGTACCCAGCAAGTACAACTATTTGAATAAAACAATTTTTAATAAAAGTTTATATATTGGTGTATGCTCACAGACTTTTTTAGAAAGACATCAAAGGAAATAGTTCTCAGCCAGGTGCCGGTGGCTCACACTTGTAATCCTAGCTACTCAGGAGGCTGAGATCAGAGGATCCTGGCTGAAGCCAGCCCACGAGACCCTTATCTCCAATAAACAAAAAAAAGAAAAAAAGCCAAGAGTGGGACTGTGGCTCAAGTGGTAGAGCACTAGCCCTTGAACAAAAGAAGTTCAGGGACAGAGCCCAGACCTAGAGTTCAAGCCCCAAGACAAGGGGGCAGAGGGAAGTTCTCTTTGGGGCAAAATTTCAATATTGAGGGAACAGATTTTTACTTTTTTTGTTGTTTGCTTGTTTGAGAATGGCCTCCAGGAATGCTGGGATTGAAGGTGTGAGACACCTTCCCCACCGGTTTATTCATTTTGTTAATTTTCTAGCAGAACTTTCACTATGATTACTTTGAGTTAGTAAAGACTGCATTCAGACATGGTGCTTTGGAAATTCCTCAGTGGCAGAAGTTCCACGTAGGTAGAGAGACAGGATTAGTGCTGGGACTTGGAGAGGAAAGATCTGTAAGGAGGCATTCAGGAAGAACAATACAAACCTGCTTATGCTTCACTGCTGGAGTTTTCTAAGGACCTAGGGCTGTCAGGCCCAGGTATGAGGAGTCTCTGGACCAGATATAGTTGGCTTAATAAGCTCCTAGCGTTCTGTGCACCTGAGGCACAGTGTCCCCTAGGTCTACAACTCCACCATTTACAGCTCAATCCTCAATTATGGTGCTGGGCATCTGGCTCCGGCATCTGAAGGAAAAAGCACTAGCTGCCCTTGTTCAGAGGTGAGGTTGGGGATCTGGCGACTTTATATAGATCTTTAAAATCCTGGTCCCAGATCTGGCCTCCATAATGCCTGGTCAGTGTGAGCCTGTGGCTGCAGCAAGCTCTTTGATGCCTTGCATGTACTTCCTCCATACCGTTGTCTGTAGAGCTTGGACTGGGGGCCTTAGGTACCTAGATGCTTCTTTACCTGACGGCTCTGACAGCCTCCTCAGGATAACGGAGAAGGAAAAACACCTTCCCCAAAGGGAGAAACTTGGTTAGAGGAATCCTGCCAGAAGAGGCTAAAGGGCAGGACCTAGACAAATCAAATCTCCTGGGTTTCTCATTTCTTCCTCCCAGACAGAGGCCAGATATCTAATCCCTCAGGTCACCACCCTCCCTTAAACCTACCCTCAGCATTAGAGAAAAAAAAAAATTCTGTAATGCCTTCATCTGGATTGCTCGGGCTGAGGGAATACAAGCACATTTCATCTGTGTGGTTTAAGTCAGGGTTTAAGCCATCTAGTGAAACACTGCAGAGGTAAACGAGAGCTTTGCAGACGTCGCAGACTGCATATCTTCTTTGCCACCATGTTCGCAGCCCTACTCCTGCATCTGCTGGGAAAAGCACACAGCCACCCACACTGCTGGTCATTCATCTCTACGCCATAACTTCTATGGGAGGGGGCCTCATCCACTCCAAGGGGTAGCTCTTGCCCTCCCAGGCTGGAATCTGAGGGCCATATGTTGGCAAAAGGGTGGTACCTTAACCTATACCTCTCCTAGAAAGGCTGGGAAAAACCCACTGCACCCTGTCTCTGCTGCTCTGCTTACACCATTCCTTTAATACAAAAGCCCTACCCCCAAAGCTTTCCATCAGAATCCTATTTGTCACAGCAGAGTTATTTATAACATTTTTTTAAAAATCAGCAAGTAACTAAATGTCCAACAACAGGTGACTTTCCAGTTTGACGGTGTCCACTCAATCACAGGAAGTATGGACAATAGCAAAGGCACTATCCATTCAGCTTCTAGCAAGGTGTTGAGCCAAAAGCTGAATCTCTTCTTTCACTGCGATGTCTGAAATTATAAGGCTGTCTATGCAACCAATTGTCACAAGCAATCCTGATGTTCCAAGCCAGATGCAAAATGGTCCTTCCAAGAGTTATCTTCTCCAACCTTCATTCATTCTCTCTCCCTTCTAACATCTCTTGCCTGGTGGGTGGCAGGTTTTGTGTATGTCAATCCTGGCTCCCAAGATGAAGTGGCCGTGGCTGGTTTTAGGGTCTGTCTGTCTCATGGCAAGCTCATTAGCTTTGAGCCTTGTCTTATAGACCTCAGTGCTGAGACAGGAATAGTGCTGTTCCTCCCCCCACTTATAGCTGGCCAGATGTCACCCAACTACTACCCCTTCTCACCAGTCTAACTAAACCCTTAACTATACCTGTAGACTTCAAGGTGAAGAGAGGGGGAAAGAGGGCCATGTTTTAATTCCCTCATCCCCTCCACCCTCACCCACTCCACCATCTGCTCTCCATTGCTGCTCTCTGGGAAGGTGGTGTGGGTTAGTGTGCACCCAGGCCCTGGCACCTGTCTGTGACAAGAGGGACTATGTCCCCAAAGCCAAGTGATAGCTCTAAGAATGGTAGGAAGGCAGGAAAAAAAAAAGGTTTGCATTTCTTTCCTTGTGCCCATCCTAGGGCTTGAACTCAGGGCCTGGGCATTGTCCCTCCCTGAGATTTTGGGTGCTTAAAGCTAGCACTTTAACACTTAAGCCACAGCTCTACTTCTGGAGCTTTTGTTGTTGTTGTTTTGTTTCTTTTGTGGGAAGGTGGCTTTTTGGTTTTTTAGTTTATTGGAGATGAGTCTCACGGAGTTTCCTACTCAGGCTGGCTTTGAACTGCAATCCTCAGATTTTAGCCTCCTGAGTAGCTAGGATTATTGGTGATTCGGCTGCGCCCAATGGGCGTTTGCATTGTTAACCTTATAACCCAGACCAAACTCTGAAAAACAGACAGCTGTCCTTCCAGTGACAGAGGACCTGGACTCTTACCTCAAATGAGTTCCACATTGGCTGGAGACATGGCTCCCACCCTTTTTTGAGGAAGATATAAACAGTATGCCCCTGGGGCTGCCCGAAGGTAAATGAAGGCAGTGCAGAGCCTGGTGTAGCCATTGCCTTCCACTCTAGTAGGTTCTCAGAGCCCGAAGGTCCAACTCTTTTACTGCCTGCTCCTAGTACGTGGACACTGGACTCAGGGATTCTGGCCTTAGGAACCCAGACAATGCCTAAACCCTTGGTGCCCAAGTAATACAGAGTCCTGCAGGAGCTCTACTTCATCTTTAGTCAAATCTAACCCAGGTGATGCCACAGTGGAACAGAGATCCACCCCATATCAAGGTTCTTTCCCTCCTTCTACTGGGTTAGCCTGATTCAGGCCTTACCTGTTAGAGTCATAAAGAGGAGCAACTCTGACTGCCCTGGTCTTCTGCCACGTGAGGATCTAAACTTGCAGAAAATCTTGGGAGGCCAGCTAGGGCCCAGGAGGCCTCTCAACTGTAGGCAACACCTCCCGATTTAGTGGCAGCTGTGAACACCAGCCCGCAGGCACGCCTTGCCCCTCCCCTCCCTGCTCTCCTCTCTTAGAGAACTAGGGCTAAGTTTCCTGCTGCCATGCTGGTGCCCAGGTCCAAGTCTTCTAGCCTCAGCCACAAGTGCAAGGGAGTTGGAAAGACTCCTCATAGGATCTGGTAGCAATAGACAAAACCAAGCTTTTACCCCCATTGTTTAGTGAGATAGACACTGACTGCCCTGGGTGGGGACCATCTCCACCACTCTCAATAGTTCCTGGAGCTGAGTCTCCCCACCAAAGCAAGGAGAATGGAGGAGGAAGTGTCCACCAACCCTAGGAGTAGGCATGGCATCCAGTGCTACCTCTAGAAAGTTCAGCTTTCGACAGGACAGGCTGTGCCAAGAGCCAACTATCCCTGGGCCCAGGACCTGGATGCCCATCTTGGAACCCCTGAGGAGAATCTACTGGAGGCCCTACTTCCTTTTGGATGGAGATGGGGAAATGCAGAGGAAGGCACTGGAGTAAAGGTTGCTATGGTGATGGAAGTTTTAAAACAGGAGGAGGATGGGAGAGGTCTTAAGAAGCCAGGTTCTCTTCTTTAAAAAACAAAACAAAACTCCCTAACATGTTGGCCTGGCTCCTTCCCCATAGGTTCTATGACTCTGGTTCCTATCAAAGGGGAGGTGGGGAAATAGACTTTAGTAAAGAGAGGACCAGAGATGCAGAAAGACAAAGACAACCTGTGGTAGAAGAGGAGCAAAGGAAGTGACAGTTAAAAAAAAAAAAAAAAAAAGACACCGACACAAGGGGGAGATAAGCAAGGGATTCGGAAGGAGCCTTAGGGTGCCTAGAAACAATTCTAGACTTCCATGGCTATGGGCTCTGATTTCCTAGGCCAAGACCTTTAGCCTGTAGCCCAGACACAGGCTGAATTTGGTGTAAGCAGCATAGCAAAAAGAGGTCAGCTTCTTGGGGCCTCTTGGTGGAGAAGAGGCTAGCTGTTGCAGGCCCCCATCCAAGGACAGTTCCCCAGTCTGTCATTATGGTAACTTCGGTAAGGAAGATCAGCATGTGGAAGACATGCGCGCACGCGTGCGTGCACACACACACACACACACACACACACAAACCTTTGTTCAGCTGGCCCAGATGTACCCAGGACCCCAGAGAACTTCATACCATCTGCTCAACTCTCTAGGCCTTGGGTCCCCTTGGGTCCCCTCTTGTAGTTGAGCTTCATCCTATCACCAATTCCCCTTTCCTCTGCAGATCTCATCAAGAGCCAAATCCAGCAGCGCAAGCAACCCAGAAACAGCATGACAACTCCATGACTCTGGTCCCCATGCCTCAGTTTCCCTACACTGAGATGATACAATCTGTAGCCTTTGCCCAGGGCAGAGAACTGCCCACCTGTCTGTGGGTGATGCCCAAGGCATAAAGCTAGAGAGAAATGCCATCAGCAGATAGGTATAAAGCCAGTCTAGGGCACCTGAGGATTGACACCTAATGATGGGGGAAAACGGGGGGGGGGGATGGAGACCCCTGACTCATTCTGGGGACCAATCTGACCTTGAGGGGAGTCACTGGATCTGGCAGGAAATCAACTCTAAGGGAGAGGGGACAAGAACACCAGAGTCTCCAAACGTGGTCCTGGGGGGAGTCGGTCAGGTGTGGGAGGGATGGGCCTTGGGGGCTGGTCAATGCAGAAACAGCTAGACTAGCACACACCGAGTTTTGGGTGAGGCAAAGGGGGAGGGGGGGGCCTGTCCTCTAGTAAGGAACTCAACAGTGGCAGGATCTGCCTGGAGGTGATGGGGGTGCAGACAAAAGCAGTTGGCAGAGCTTTGGGGGGAGAAGGAAGGGGGGGCTCAAAAGCCCAGGATCTTTGCCAGACAGTAGAAGCTGGGGTGGGGGGCGCTTCGTTGGAGCTCAGGCTGGTTCCCTTTACCATCTCACTGAGGGGCTCTGGACCCTCCCCTCATGATACCACCCTGACCCCCTTCCCCAGGGCTGCTGGATCGCCCCCGCTGGTACAGCAACACACATGCGGGAGACACACGTGTGAGCACCAAGCCCCGCTTCCATCTCCCAGCAGGAACGTGTGTGCCCCGCACCCCCAACCGCGCACGTGGGTCCAGACACTTGACCCCCCCCAACTGGCCCTCAAGAGAAGACTTTGAAGACAGAACTTGGCTGGAGGGGGTGGGGGTTGATTCCCCCCACCCCTCCCAAGTGCTAGGAGCCTTCCCCCCCCAACACACACCACCCCCCACCCCCAACCTTGCAGCAGCCCCGCCCAGCCCCCTCCCGGGTTTGTCGCCCATAAAGAACTCTCCGTTGTCATGGAAATTAGTGACTGCTAAACCAGAGGGGGGGGGTTCAGGGACATCTGGGAGGGGCTGGAGGCGGCTATGGGGAGCCGGGGTGGGGGGGTGTGGATGGTTCAGCCTGGGTGGTGGGGAGGATGGGGGGGCACTACGAATCTTAGAGGGGGGGTTCGTGTGTTCACAATTCGGAACCGCAGAGGTTTCTTCTGAGACCCCCACCACCACCACACACACACACACACACCTCCCCAGAGTCGACCGAGGAAATGGGGAACTTTAGCCTAACCGCCCCCCCCCGCACCCTCGACTCTGCATGACATACACCCCCCCGACACCCCCAGATCTGCAGAGCCCGCTTGGCAGTGCCCTCGCGGCGCTCCCGCACAGTCTGTACCCCTGAACCCCAGAGCCGGGGGGGGAAAGCAATCCCCCCCCAGATTCCAAACACACACACACACACACACAGCCTGCCCCGAAAGGTGCATCTGAGCAGCACACCCACTCCCCCTCCCCACCGCCCGCACCCCGTCCCAGCCCACCCCACCCGGCACCTGCAAGCGGCTGCGATCGCGGGCTCAGCAGGGGACCGAGGACGAGGAGGAAGAGGAGGAGGAGGGCTCCGGGGGCGGCGGGCAGAATCCGCTCCGGGCACGCGGGGCAGACGCGGCGCGCCAGCTGCAGCCGCTTCAGCTCGCGAACCTCCAGCATCGCCAGTCCGCTCTCCGGCAGCGGATTCGCACCCCGGGCCGGGGGCGGGCGGGGGGGCGGGGCCTCACCATCGGGCCCGCCCCCACCCTGCTTGGAGAGGCAGAAGGAAGACTGGAAGGGAGGGAGGGCGGCCGGGGGGGGGTAGTGGGGGGGGTGGAGGCGGGAAATGCGCTTCATTGAGGTCGTAAAACTGGTTGAGACCACCTGGCCCCAGGGCTCCCTGAGACCCTCAGATTCCTGACCCTGCAACAGGGGCTTGGAGCGTCCTTTTCTAGCCCCATTGTAAGGAGTATGAAGAAGGAAGTTGGGGAAAAGCCAGAGTCCTGCCTGAAGGTAGTCTGGGGGGGGCGGGGTTCATTCGTGGGGCTGAGGAGCCACGGCTACAGCAGGGACACGCGGGGGGGGGGGGGGGGAAGAGGGGGAGGGGGGGAGAGAAGAACCAGGGGTGTCCAGATCCCCTAAACCTGATCCAGAGCAAGGTGAGGGCAAGGCTCAGAAGAACCAAATGGAAATTGCTAAGTTATATCCTAGCCAGGAGCTATAAAACACACAGGTGTGTGTGTGTGTGTGTGTGTGTGCGCGTGTGTGTGCGTGTGTATGCCTGTGTCTGTGTCTGTGTAGGCAGACAATGGAGACTGCCCTACCGTTAATTCTTTCAAGGCCAAAGCCTTCCCCAAGATTGAATTCCAGCCAGGGTGGCCTGGCCCACACTGCTCTCTTTTGTATGGATGGGTCTAAGTTTCTTTCTCAAATTATAATAAAAGTCACCCTCTGGTACGGTGTAGGCTCCTTTTGGATTCCCAATGTAATCACCCACAAACATATCTTGAACAGCATTACCCAGGTGGCCTAGGTTTGAAATATGGGGGCACGGGATAATTGCAAGCATCAAGCTGCTCCCACCTAGGCCCTGGCCTGTTTGGAGGAAAGCCACTCCGAACTGCTAGAAAGAAGGGGTTGTTTTTGTTTGTTTTGGGCTTATTTTGGTTGGTTGTAGGGCTTAAACTCTGGGCCTGGGCGCTGACCCTGAGCTCTTCACCTCAAGGCAAGCACTCTACTGCTTGAGCCACGGCACCACTTCTGGTTTTCTGGTGGTTCATTGGAGATAAGAGTCTCACAGACTTTCCTGCCCGGGCTGGCTTTGACCTGCGATCCTCAGATCTCAGCCTCCTGAGTAGCTAGGATGACACGCATGAGCCACCAGCGTCCAGCTAGAAAGAAGTTTTTTAATGAGGTCCTCCTTTGTTCATGGATCTAATACCTCACTCCAAAATTCCTGAGCACTATTTTGAAGCTGGTTCCCCTTCCACCTCACCCTTTCCAGGGAGCCTCCCAGAATATGGTCATCCTCAAATCGGCCATGCTGAGTTAGGCTCTCCTGCATGGCTACCCCCTGGTTGATGACAGGAGAGACTGTCCAAGTAAAGCTGGGGCTGGCACTGGGACTAAAAGACTTGCCTGAGAAATGTCCCCAACAAGGCCACTCAATATCTTCCTATAAGGGGCTGGGAAGGTGGCTCAGTGGTAGAGTGCTTGCCTTGCATGCATGAGCCCCTGGGTTCCATTCTGCAGTACTATATAAGCAGAAAAAGCCAGAAGTGGTGCTGTGGTTCAAGTGGTAGAGTGCTAGCCTTGAGCTGAAGAGCTCAGGGACAGCACCCAGGCCTAGAGTTCAGGCTTTTTTGACCGGCAAAAAAATAAAAAAAAGAAAATCTTCCTACAGAAAGGGTGGTGAGGTACTCTTGCCATTCTTCGCTGGCTTTGTGGGAAGAGGGGGAGCACGGGGGGGCAAAAGGGGGGAGCACACACGTGCTGGTCCTAGGGCTCGAACTCAGAGCTGTGGACACTGTCCCTGAGCTCTTTTGCTAAAGGCTAGCACTTGACTACTTGAGCTCCACTTCCAACTTTTTGTAATTAATTGCATATGAGTCTCATGGAGCCAGGCGCTGGTGGCTCATGCCTGTCATTCTAGCTACTCAGGAGGCTGAGATCTGAGGATCAGGTTTCAAAGCCAGCCTGGGCAGGAAACTCTGTGACACTCTTATCTCCAGTAAACCACCAGAAAACCAGAAGTGGCGCTGTGGCTCAAGTGGTAAAGTGCTCCCCTTGAGCTGAAGAGCTGTGGGACAGCGCCCAGGCCCAGAGTTCAAGCCCCACAGCCAACTAAAAAATATATTTTTTAAAATTTTTGTTCGATCATGGGGCTTGAACTCTAGCCTGGGCACTGTCCCTGTGCTCTTCAGCGCAAGGCGAGTACTCTACCGCTTGAACCACAGTGCCACTCAAAAATAATTTTTTTAAAAAAGAATTTCATGGGCCAGGCTGGCTTTGAACTGCTATCCTCAGATCTCAGCTTCCTGAGTAGCTAGGATAACAGCCATGAGCTACTGGCACTCAGCTTACGCTAGCTTTTTAAGTCATCTCCTCTAAGATTAGCTAATACCACTCTGAATTTCTGGATTCCAAGTAGTCTTGGTCATGACATCTACCCACCCACCCTCACGATTGGATCGAAATCTCCTGGCAAACAGGGCATATGGAAGACAGAGTGGTTTGTGTGTGTGTGTGTGTGTGTGTGTGTGTTTCATTTCAATATGCTCAGCTAATGTCTACAGAATGAATGAATAGCCTGACACTCCATCCTTCCTGCCATCTGCCCACTATCCTTAAAAACAATAGGCTTCTGAGTTGATTAGGGGAGCCCAGACATGCTTGCTGAACCCACATGAGCAGGTACACATTTTCTGTCAGTTCTTAGGGTCCTGACCATCCAAGCCTGGGGGCCCAGGAGAAGCTGGAACGGGGATTTGGAGGCGAGAGGAAGGGGTGGTTCCCTAAAGCCTTGCCTGCTGTTGGCAATACTCCACCTTTTGGTCCTATGTGAACGTGGGTGATAGCACGAGGCAGGATGTGTGTGCACACGTGTATGTGTGAATAGTCTGATGCCAAGGGAATGGTAACAGCACAGTGTATGCAGTGGTGCCTAGGGGCACGTGTTTCTGGGTTCAGTGCAGCCAGGCATGCTGGCTGGCACGTGTGTGGGGATGCTGTAGCTAGTTCCTAGAGCTGCAGGGCCCCCTTCCTGTCTGACACAAGCCTGAGGATTGTGGAGGCTGGATCAGCCGTGAGAGCAAGACAGGGAAAGGCTGAACTATGTGCAAGGGAGGGGGGGGGTGGGCAGGGAAGGTCTGTGATGACTGTACATCATTAGCTATTTCTAAGTTTCCCCCCTGGACAGTTCCTTGCTCTCAGGTGTGTGCATGAGGGCAATCTGAAGGCATGGCTTCTTTCTTGGTTTCCATTCTGGGAGACCCAAGCAGGGTAGGACCAACTTCAATGTTTGAGCTTCAGCCTCTAACTGAAGTAGGGGCTAGTAACACCAGCTAAATGCCATCCCTGTATCTCTTCCAGGCCACATACTGGGACAATTCCAAGCTTGCTTCCTACTTTTTCAGAGCTAGACAAGAGTCAGAGGACATAGCTTCTAGCTATCCACTGGCCCCAGAGATGGCCCCTAAGCATAGGGTAGAATTTGAACCAAAAGCCGAGGCAGTTGGCACGGACCAGAGGTCTCTATGCAAACCTTCCTGAAGAGAATTGTACCTTGACCATCCTGAAGAGAGGAAATATCTGGAAGGATAAGCTAGGGACGAGAAGGGAGCCCCAAATTGCTAGCAAATCAAAGGGGCAGAATAAGAGGTGAGTTTCAGTATCGGTAGAGCCTACAGAGCAGGCTTGAGCCTCATCTACCATTTCTGATACAGGATCCAGGATTTATTTGCCCTCTTTACTCCCTGCCCTAGGGACCAAAGGCCAGTCGCTCCCAATGTGTTACATTGGGGCTGGCTGACAGAAACCCCTACTAACCTAGTTAGAGCTCCAGCCAAGATGAAGACTCTAGGAGATACCTGTGTTAGATCCCCTAAGCATCCTAGGTTTGGATAAGTATCCTCCCTTAAGGTCAATGCATCCGATCCCTGGCCATCTTTGGAACTGCCCTGCTATTGTCTGTTGTTGCTGGCCTCAAGCCCCCAGAAGATGATCCAAGATGGGCGGGGGGAAGCCATCTTCCTTTTGGAGGTAGGGGAAGGGGCTGCCCCCCACCCCTACCTTATGACTCACTCTAGGCTGTGTGGGTTATTACATTATGTTTGAAATTGCTATGGCAACTAGCTGGCAATCAAGGGTAATTGCACTTGTTGTCAGGGCAACGGGGCAAAACCCACAGCAGCCATTCTGTGGTTGCCCTTGGGGTGTAGTAAAGGTCAGGCCAGATCCGAGCTAGTCCCTGTCAAGGGGCTTCAGGACCCTTCCAGGAAAAAGGCAGGTTGTCCGGATCTATGGATCTATCGACTTTGGAAGGAAGAGACAAGAACTTTCTATTGGGTCCAACTTGGGGAGAGCCAGGGCCCTCTTCCCTGACCTCATGCCCGCTTTCCCCCATGCTACTTTCTGCCTGAAATATGCAACAATCCTTTAAGCAAGCAGAACCAGAACTTTATGTGTTCATAGCTGGTACTTGTAGATAGCCCACGGGCCCTCTTCTTCGTACTCACGACGGCTGAGCCATAAACTCTGGAAGGAATTCCGGCATGCCATGATAGAGCCTCCCAGCCACGCAGCAACCGCGCGATGGGAAGAGCCCAGTACAGTAGCATCAGGCCCCAGTTCCTGCCTCAGACGCTCAGGAAAACCATTCACCAGGGTGCTGCCACCTTCCAGCACCACGTTAGCCAGCAGCTGCTGCTTCTGCTTAGCCTCTAACTGGCTAATGCTTAACAGAGCCAGCTGTGGGAGGCCTGGCTGGTTTAGGCCTAACAAATTGGGCTGGAAGAGAGCCTCAGGGCAACAGAAACGCTCAGTGCCCAGTGTGATGATCTGCTTATCTGGGAGCACAAAATCCACCCGGGCCTGGGACTGGGTACGAGCCATCTCGGCCTCCATATCCAGGGCCACGTAGCAGCAGGCCTCTTTAATCTGATTGACCAGTCCTGCCTTAGGTGGAGAGTGACCACTTGCCTGCAGCAACTGAGCCAAATAGTCCGTGAGGTCAGTCCCAGCCACATCTAGCCGATAGGTGTCAAGTGGGGCTAAATCCCCGGTAAGGATGGGAGCTACATAGGAAGTCCCATGACCACTGCCCAACACTAGCCCAGTGGTTCGCCCGTAAGCATAGAGTGTCAGCAGAGCCTGGTGCACTGTCTGCATAGCTGGCACGTGGAAACGCTCAAAGAGTATTTCAGCCACCTTTTCTCGATTGGTACGCGGGGAGATAGGGGAGTCAGCTACAAGCACAGCCAGCTGCTCAGGCTGCACCCCCAGCCTGCAGTAGAACAAATGCTGCCACAGCACTTCTAACGCGTCCCAGTCCGAAACCACGCCTCGGTTGAGCACTGGATAGGAGCTCTCTTGGTTTTCAGGCACTGTATACTGGGGCTGGCCCTGGCCCGGTTGCTGTAGCATGTGGACTTGGGAGGGTACCACACTGAGGACGTGGTCTTCTCCAGCCAGGCCACATTTGGTGAATCCTGTGCCTGTATCGATCACGATAGCTGCCATATTCTGGTAAGAGCCTGAAGTGTGGCGGTAGAGCACCGGTGACCGTACCGGCAGAACATCCATAGCGGATACCAGCTCATAGCAAGACCCACGGAGAAGGCCAAGATGTGCTACCACTGACGAGCATGTAATGTCTTCAGCTGTCAGCTTGAACTGATTCCCACTCTGAGGCTCAGTGCCCACGGGGGCCACAGGCACCACCTTGCAGCCAGTGCCCGGTGTGGCAAATGTGACCAGCGAAGGCTGATCCTCAGAGGCCCTGGGGGAGTTTCCTTGTTGCCAGGATGGAAGCTGATGCATGCTGAAGCTTTGCGCCCCATTGATGCCAACTTTACCTCTATTCACATAGAGATGGGTCTCCTCAGGGGCTAGGGGCGTGTGGAGTACCCCCACTGGGGTAGGCTGACCCAAAGCAGGCTTATCTTCCTTGATGGAGCTTTGGCTAGGTTCTCCAGAGGTGAAGTGCTCTCTTGGGAGAGTGGGTACTTTAGACATGGGTGGCTTTCCTGTGAGAGGTACCTGCCCAGTGACCGGAAACTGTCTGGCCAGAGGGGTCTGTCCAGTAAGAAGAGGCAGACTGGTAAAAGAGGATGCCTTGGTAGAAGGAGGCTGGCCAATCAGAGAGCCTTTCTCAGCTGTAGGTAGCTGTCTAGCAAGGAAGTTCTGCCCATTGAAGAATGTTTGCCCAGTGAAGGGGATCTGCCAAGCATCTTTAGCCTGAAGGTTCTCAGGGTGAGCTGTAATGACCTCTTTCTGGTTGTGACCATTTACATCCTCCTGGAGCAGAGATCCAGACACTACCTGGTTATTGGTTGATGGATCTGACTTCATCCACTGACATTTCTTGTTCTGGGCCATGGAGGGATCTGGCATCCTGGAGGACTCTACCATCCAGATGGTGGGAGTAGGTTCATTCTTTCCCGTGTCTGGTTTGGACCAGCTAAGATCAGGAATGTGGGTCACTATGCTTTCACCATATTGGCTGGGCCTCCCCAGTGGAACAGGCCGGGGGAGCATGTTCACCCTGATAGGTGTCTCAGTAGGGAGGTAGTTCTGCGATCCTAGGTTGTGACTTGCCTCTTTGGGGAGCAAGGCCACCTCTGGATAGCTACTAGAGGAGAGACTGGATGGCACAGGACTGGACAGTATGGCCGTGGTGGACCAGAGTCTGGAGTTGTTGCTGTCAGAGGAAAGAGCTGGACTGGCCGTTGGCAAGGTAGTGGGTCCGTTTTCAGGGACGTAGTTGGGTGGGTGGTTGGGCATGAGGCCCACCAGTACTGCCCGTGATCCCATAGGGTCATGGCACATCAGTCCCATCCTGGAATTGCCAGTGGCCATATCAAACACCAATACATGGTCTTCTACAGAATTCTGGAGCTGGCAGGTGGGGGCACTGGAGGTGGGGAGCTGCATGGCTGCCCCAGGTGTCTGGGGTGGGAATTGCTTCTGGCAGGTTGTGTGATAAGACAGTGATACACCAGAGCCATAATTATTGCCACTTACAGGAAACTGCTTGTCTGGCTGAGAGTTGGAGATGTTCTTGCAACTCTTCTGGGCCTTGACAGTCCTTGACTCTCGATCTGATTTGGGGATGCCTGGACTGAAAGCATAGTCCATGGACTTCTCTGCTAGGTCCTCCAATTGCTCAGCTGGTACTTGCTTTTTGGCACCATTGTATTCCTGGGTACACTGTGAGAATTTGGGGATCGATGCTGGGATGGGAGGCCCTTCGCTAGAATGGAAGTTCACTTTGTTCTGGCAAGATGTGACCATTTTAAAAGGCTCCAAGTTGGTGCACCATCGGTGGCTACACTTTCCACAGAGGTCTCTAGATGGGCCTTTGTTGATCGCAGTATTTTCAGTCAGGGGGTCCAGGGTATAGGTGTAAGGTTCAACTACAGCAGGTTTTGGAGTCTTTGGTGGAGCCGGAGTAGTAGCCTGAGCTGGAGTTGAACGAGCAAGTGATGGGGACGAAGGAGCTGTTGTTACAGCAGGAGTTTGAGCTGGACATGGGTATTTGTTCTGACCTCCATCTTGGGTTAGAGCCTGATCTGGAGCCTGAGATGGATCCAGACTAAGACGTTGGCCTTCACACATACCATTCTCTCCTGAGAGAGAGTAAGGCAGCCACCGACTCTTCCTGGGGCCCAAGGGGGTCACCTGATCAAGGTTGTAAGAACCTTTGCCCCAACCTATAAGGACTTTAGCCGGAGCCTTACCATCCTTCCCAATGTGCAGCTGAAGCCGAGAGAGGCTGGGTCCATATTGGATTGTGTCATTGGTGCCGTTGTTGCCTGTGTACACTGGTAAGGTGAGGGTCCCATCATCCATGATGAGATGCTGTTGGGCTTCCACTGTGGGGCTTGGGAATGGGTTAGTAGACGAGAGTCTCAGGGCATCCTGGGAGTCCTGCTCATAGTTACATGGGGAGATAACCTGAGCAGGGTCTTGGGGTAGTTGGTGAATGGGCTCAGGGATGTTGGCCTGGGAGGCTGGGCCACAGGCTTCATCAGAGATGGGTTCGACGGGCATTGACAACCCCTGCTGCAAGTATAGGGATCCTGAGTTTACCCATTGTCCCTGGGACTCTCTGAGGCCACCCCCTGGCTGCTGACTGCTGGGTGAGGGGTGGCCTTGGGGGCCCGATGGATCAGGGCCCCCCACCTTCTTGGTGGCTTCCATAGTCCTGTTCCATGCCCGAGGTGCCCTGCCCCCAGTCCATCGCCATGGCAACAGCACACATCACAGCCCCCAGTAACCAGGGGTGACGGAGTGTGGAGTGTGGGAAAACAGGGGCCCCACCCCATGGGGAGTAAAGAGGCCTGCTCTGGGGGCCTTGGGAGACAGAAAAACCCAGAAGTCCCAGTGAGGACAGCCAGCCTTTTCTCCTCCTTACCCAGACAGTTGATCACTGTGTCTAGACCAGACCCAAAGTGAAGGCAAGAGTACAATCAAGGATAGGGAGAGGAATCCCCTGGGTGTTGACCCCTTTGGGCCCACCTAAAGGTGGGGTGGGGGGAATTAAAGAGCCTTTATCACTTAGTCCTAGAAGATAGAAGAGGGTGAGGGGCCCAGGCTCAGGCCCAAGCTTTCCTCCCCTGTGTTCCATAGCTCCCTCTCCGGGGACAACAGCTCCTTGGCAGTCTCTGCTGCTCCAGATGGTTTTCCTCTGCCTGTGCCTCATAGAGCCCCCTCCCCAGAGCCACATGTCCCTGAAGCCTAGGACCAGTCTCCTGCAGGAGTGGGGATGGGGGCGGCAGAGGTGGGGGTGGGCCTTCCGCGCAGAATCCTTAAGTCAAAATATTCCAGCTCTTTGTCACATTGTGTCAATGTCATCTAGACTATAGCAGGAGCAGAGCACTGGGCACAGGGGCTAGGCCACCAGTGATCACAGGGTCAGCCAAGAAACAATTACAAGAACGGATAGGGACACAGTTGGGCACAGGGCCAGCCACACAGGAGGAGATGGGGGGCATGGAAGGTACAGAAATACTCCTTGCACACAGAACTATACGGTGCAAGCAAATACAAGTTAGACAAAGACCTGGATCTAGACCAAGTGAGCTTCAACCTCCATTTCTTAGGAGGCCAGACAGAGGAACAGGGAGCAATCGAATCTGCCCCAGGGGCTCAGAGCTACCCTGCAACCAAGACAGGCCTAGGTGGCAATTCAGAGAGCCATCCATTGCCAGCTACCTAGCTCTGGAGGTTCTGCCGGAAGCAAAATGAGACCCTCCTTCCTCCCTTCCGCACGCCCCCCCCCTCCATTTCTCCCTCCTATCTCTGAGCTCTGAGCCTGCCTTCTGGCTCCTCCAGGGATGGATCCTTCCCTTCAGGCCTCAATCTTCCCACCTAGGAAAAAGGTATTGTGGCCAATGCAGCAATAGGCTTGTCGTCCATATCGGTGGTGTTTTCACAGAGATTAAAAATAGTGTTTACAGTTGGCCATGGGGGTACACAAGGCTGTGTGACCAGGGACCAAGGGTAGCGCTCTGCTACATTTGCATCTTTCTGATTCAGCACTGGGCAAAGCCTGACTCATGCACATCTCAAGCCCCCTGGGTCCCACAATGCAGCTTTCAGTAAAGAACAGGAACAGATAGCTCAGACACCAAAGAGCCTCGCTGCTTAGCCTCGTGCGATGGCCTTGTGCACGCTGTACTCATTGTGTGTGCGTGTACTTACGCACACATGTACTTGGGGAACACTGTTAACTCTGCCCAAGTGAGCTAGTTGGTTTTTTTTTTTTTTTCATATCAGAGATGCTAGTAGCTGTGTAGCATCAGAGCTAGGCTGTATCTGGGAGGGCTAGAGAGAGGCTCTGTGATACCCCACCATCACCACCACACACATACCTGTCTAACCACTTAGCCTACCTTTACTGGACACAGAAGTAAAGCATAGCCTTCCTTTTCTGAACTGGAATTCTTTGTGAGTAACTGGTAGCCTGAGGTAGCCTGGAAAAAGAGAGTAAACCAGTTGAATGGTCTTGCTCAAGCAAGAAAACCCCAAAGAAGCAAGAGACAGGCCAGGTGTTGGTAGCTCATGTCCGTAATCCTAGCTACTCAGGAGGCTGAGATCTGAGGATCGTGGTTCAAAGCCAGCCTGGGCAGGAAAGTCCAGGAGACTCTTATCGCCAATTCATCAGCGGAAAACTGAAAGTGGTGCTGTGGCTCAAGTTAGAGCGCTTGCCTGGGCTGAAGAGCTCAGGGATAGCATCTAGGCCCTGAGTTCAAGCCCCAGGACTGGCGCGAACTAACTACATGAATAAATAACAGTGATATTAATTAGATTCTTCCTCTGTGCTGGTGCAGTCTATAGAGCACATGAAACCTAGCCTGACAGCAATTCAATGAGCTGTGCAGTAGGGGTACTTTATTATGATGAGAAAGAAATCGAAGGGCTGGGAAGGTGGCTTAGTGGCCTTGCATGCATGAGGCCCTGGGTTCCATTCCTCAGCACCACAGAAGCAGAAAAAAGCCAGAAGTGGTGCTATGACTCAAGTGGTAGAGTGGGCTAGCCTTGAGCTGAAGAACTAAGGGACCACACCTAGGCCCAGAATTCAGGCCTATGACCTACAAAAAGAAAGGAAAGAAAGAAAGGAAAAGAGAGAGAAAGAAATCAAAGTCCAATAAAGGGAGAGAGGGTTGTCATAGCTAATATATAACAGAGTCAGAACCTGAAGCTACAGTATCGGGCTCATGCCAAGACATGAGTCCTTCTGGAAAGGAGTCAACAGGCTTCCAGATGTTGCAGGGCCCAACCCTAACCCAAGCTATGTCTTTCATCAACCTGATGGCTTATTGCAGGAGGGACTCAGGCCCTGGAAGGAGTGCGTTCCTTGTTTCCTTGTTAATGGACACTAAGCCTCCTAGAAGTCTGATGATAATAAGTATGGAGCAGCTGCATACCCTTTAAGGCCAAGCTAAGTCCTTTGTACTCAAAATTCTTGGTTAGCTAAAGCCTGTATCTATCTCATCAAGCTGAGGAAAGGGTCTTCAGGGTAAGTTAAAAAAAAAACCAAAAAACTCCTAGTCTGGGCTCCTTTTGCCCATCCCCTGGAGATAGTGCCCCAGTACCCTTCCCCCTCCCATCCCCCACTTGTTTTTAAATAGTCTCTCACCAGGAAGAAGGGCGTCCAATTCTATTTCTGATTCTAGGAAGTGAGGAGGACCAAGGTGTTGCTATGGCAACCCAGAGAGCCCCTCCCCCCAGGCTGAGCCCATTCCCCAGGCTGAAGGCTATAGAGTGGAAAGAGGGTAGCAAGAAGATGTTGGAAGGAGTTCAGTCAGGGTAAAGCCAGAGGTTGTCTCCCCTAGAGGTGGGGGCGGTGTGGGGGGGTCACTATTGCCTTCCCCCCTCACACTTCACCTTATCCTCCAGACAGGCACAGGGAAAGGCCCTCATTCCTGGGTTAGTGTCAGGTCACCCCAGGAAATCCTTTTCTTCTGTGGATTAAGCGTCTACCCTGTTGTGGAGGATACCTGGTGATGGTAAAAAGATGGCAGAAAAAGGGCCTCAAAGGGAGAGGCACGGAAGGTTTGCAAAACTCTTTGGCCTATTCTGCCAGACCGCGCATCCAATACAGGCCTATTTTGGGCTCGCTTGTGTACTTAGGAGGCAGATACTTCTGTCAGGTCCTTGATTCTGCACTTTTCCAGTCTACCTTCTACTTTCAGTGCTCTGGGCATGCTTCTGTACATCTCCAGAAACCTCCGGTGAGAAGTAGCCTGCAAGGCTTGACAATTGGGTTGACAATTGGGTTGACAATTGGGGAGACTTGTTCCAACAATTGGGGAGATCTGTTTCCCTAGAGGTGTTTCTATACCAGCTCTCGTGCCCCGTCCCCCACCCCCGAAGTTGCAGATGTGGGTAGCAGAGTCTGTGGAGGAAGGGTAATCCATTCCAAACAAAAGCAGGCTCTTGAAAAGACCCAAAAGGATCCTGGGATCTAACCCTTTCTCGATGTTTATAGGAAATGGAGGCCCCCCAAGAAGAAAGGGCTGTGCTCCAGGTCTCCTAGTTCTGTCTCCAGCACTGTGTGCCTTTCTCTCCCTCATACTCTTTCTCCTCACTGGAGCTTCCCAAAGGATCTGGGAAGCCTAGACTTTGCTTTCCTGAAATTTCTCCTAGCTAGGATAATGCACCCATTCCACAGAGGCAGTGTTTTGTTGTCAGGGAGCTGGCACCTCCTGTTCCCAACAGGAAGACAGCCAGAGGCAAAGAACCCCAACCCCGAAGGAAGCTATGGCAGGGTGAAGGGAGATAATCCACTCCTAATCTAGGATATAGAAGAAACCACTTGTACCAGGAGGATACAGCTTCTGAGCTCTAAGGCATAGGGAAATTTAAATAACAGATGTTTAAACAACCTTCCTTGCAAGCCGGCAGTGCAGTGACCCCTCTGCTGTGATGTGTTGCAGCTTAAAAATAGCCCACAATGAACTGCTCTGAGCCCCAATTGACTCAAGCTTACGTAACTCTGCGTGAAAGATAGCCAGCCGCACCAAGCCAGAGGGAAGGCAAGAGCCTAGCAGCCCTGTCTGCGGTTCACAGCTGTCTTTAGGGGCTGGATGAGCTCTTCAACCCCCCCCCCACAGGGAGCAGCCCTCCATCCAGGATCTAGCATGAGTCGGGTAGAGGTGGGGGTGAAGGGGATGTGAGGTGCTTCAGGAGTGCCAAGAAGAGATTTCTAACTATACCTGCAGAGGGAATGTGAGAAGAATTACCCTCCCCCCCCTCCACTTCAGGGACCCTATAGAACTCAGGTCTAATGACAAAAATAGATGCATGGAGCCAAGTGCCAGTGGCTCATGCTTGTCATTCTAGCTACTCAGGAGCTGAGATCTGAAAATTGTGGTTCAAAGCAGCTGGGGCAGGAAAGTCTGTGAGACTCTCGTCTTTAATTAAACACCAAAAGCTGAAAAGTAGAACTGTTGCTCCAATGATAGAGCACTAGTCTTGAGCACAAAAAAAAAAAAGCTCAGGGACAGCACCCAGGCCTTGAATCCAAGCCCCAAAATGGGCACCAGAAAAAAAAAGACTGAATCAAAGAGACTAGGGTACTGTCATAATGTCAGGGTAACATTTTACCCTTTAAAGGGGGGCTTTCTAGTTTGGTCAGATACATCAGCAAGACACTTTTTTGGGGGGGCAGTCTTGGGGCCTGAACTGTTGGCCTGGGCACTGTCCCTCAGCTCTTCAGCTCAAGGCTAGAGCTCTACCCCTTGAGCCACAGCGACACTTCTGGCTTTTTCTGTTTATGTGGTGCCAAGGAATCGAACCCAGAGCTTCATGCATGCAAGGCAAGCACTCTACCATTGAGCCACCTTCCCAGCCCAAGACTAATCCTTGACTAAAGTGTTCACTGCTATCGAAGTGAGGAGGCTGAGTCTAAGTAACTTCTCATAGCCATCTTAGTGCCTTGCTAGGTGGAGGGAGTTTTCCACCCAGGGCTGAAAAGCCTAGAGGTGAGAGAGTCATTCGTTTAATTGCAGAGGTCATGCTATCTAGCTTTAGGAGAGCTTTTGCTACACAGAGAACACTGGCCTTTGGTTTCTCCTAAATGGTTCAATTCACTCACCTTTGAGGCTAGCCCCCTATATGGAAAGTTGAAGCGTATCTTCCCTGGATGGAAAAAGTCTGGGGGGGGTATCTTAGATAGTTCTGAAAGTTCTGCTTGCACCTGAGTATTTCCATAGAAGGTCTGCTTTTGTTAAGGCTTGGTCTCTACCCCGAGCATGTGGTTTTTTGTCTTTAAAAGCTTTGTGCTAGCTCTGTTCTGGGCTGCAGGTCTTTGAGACCACCTGTAGCTGCTGGCTCTCCAATAAAGACTCCTAATTTGACCTCTCATAATAATGTGACTTCTCTGTTTCTCAATGATTGAGATACCTTTCAACATTATGGAATCCTTTGGGACCTCTAATTCTTTGTGGTCCAGGCTGCAACATCCCAAGAGAAACTTGTGGGATAACGGAAAATATGCTGGCTTTAAAGCTAATTGATATTGGCCACTAACTTTTCCCTCCACCCCTCGCATTTTCCTCATGGTTCCCAACTCTCAAATGCACAGTTCACAGCTGGCCACAAAAGTATGCTTTGTGGGCTGGGAAGGCGGCTCAGTGATACAGTGCTTGCCTTGCATGCATGAGGCCCTGGGTTTGATTCCTCAGCACCACATAAGCAGAAAAGAGCCGGAAGTGGCGTTGTGGTTCAAGTGGTAGAGCGCTAGCCTTGGGCTGAAGAGCTGAGGGATAGTGCTAAGGCCCAGAGTTCAGGCCCCATGACCAACAACAACAACAAAAAGTATGCTTGTAGGTACTGATGGCTCACATCTATAATCCTAGCAACGCAGGAGGCTGAGTCAATTGGGGCTCTGAGCGTCAACTGAGGTTCAAAGCCAGCCTGGTCAGACCAATCAGTGGGTTTTTCCAATTAACCAGCTAAAAGCTAGAAGTGAAAATGTGACTCAAGTGGTAGAACCTCAGCCATGAGCAAAAAATTTCCTTGAGAATAAAAGGCCCTGAGCTCAAGCCCTAGTATCAACACACACACACACAGAGTATGTAAGTGAAGAAATGAAGGACCTGGAAAAAACATCATGTAAATGAATGAAGTAAATCAGGCCAAGAGAGACAAAAAAAAAGTCTTCTCTCATATGTGGAAGCTACAGTTTATAAATATGTAAGTAAACACTTCCGGGTGGTATGCAAATATACACAAATGTATTAACCAAAATACATTAGATTCAGGGGGAGAACTCAAACGGTGTAATTCCTTTGAAGTGAGAAGACTGAGTCTAGGTAACATTACCAGTTCTCACGGATATCCTGGTGCCTTGCTGGGTGTGGGGGGCTTTCCACCCAATGCTTCGAAGCCTAAAGGTAAGAGGCCATTCATGAACTGCAAATGCCTAGCTCAAGGTGAGCTAGGAGATCCCTGCTTCAGAAAAATGCAATTGCAATACTGTTCGGTCTTAGGAAAGTGAGTTTTGCATAAAGAATGCTCTGATTCTGCCTTGATTCTCCCTCAATGGTTTCATTCACTTACCTCTGAGACTATCTCAATAAATGGAAGATCTGAGGCATATTCCCTACATGAGAGGTTTAAACTGACCCCTGAGCTACTTCCTAAAATGGAGGTTTCTGTACCTGAGCTCTGTGTGTGTGTGTGTGTGTGTGTGTGTGTGTGTGTGTGTGTGTGTGTGTCAGTCGTGGGGCCTGAACTCTGGGCCTGGGCACTATCCCTCAGCTCTTCAGCTCAAGGCTAGCGCTCTACCACTTGAGCCACAGCGCCACTTCTGGCTTTTTTCTTTTTGCTTATGTGGTGCTGAGGAATGGAACCCAGGGTCTCATGCATGCAAGGCAAACACTGTACCACTGAGCCACCTTCCCAGCCCCCTGAGCTACTTCTTAATAAATTAGGTCTACTTTTGTTGGGCTTGGGTGCTCCACCCAAACATATGGTTTTTGTCTTTAAAAGCTTTGTCTGAGGCCAGACACTGGTGGCTCATGCCTATAATCCTAGCAACTCAGGAGGCTGAGATCTGATGATCACAGTTCAAAGCCAGCCCGAGCAGGAAAGTCCGTGAGACTCTTATCTCTAATAAACCACTAGAAATCTGGAAATGGCTCTGTTACTCAAGGGGTAAAGTGCTTGCCTTGAGCTGAAGAGTGCAGGGACAGTGTCCAAACCCAGAGTTCAAGGCCCAGACCAACAAAAATAAATAAACAATAATTTTTTTTTAATTGAGGGAAGAGGAGGGGTTGGGAGGGATGGAGGAGAATAGTAAAAGGGATGATATTGATCAAGATACATTGTATTCATAAACTGTTTTGTTGAAGACAACTTCTTTGTACAACTACTTAAACATTATATATATATATGTATGTGTGGGTATATATATATATGTGTGTGTGTGTGTGTGTGTGTGTGCAAATGGCTAAACGAACTTGAAATGAATCAGAATAGCCTTGGCACTGTGAGCTCTGGCATTCGCTGGTCCCTCTGCTTCTGCCCATGCTGAGCCCCACTAAGAATTAGCAACTTCTGTCAGCTTCTACCAACTGATCTCAAAATAGGAATCATCATGGATCTGGCTCTTGAGCACCCATAGAACCACCAAAGAGACTGGGCTTGGACTGGGACAATATCTGGAGCCCTCAGTGTGGCCCCAGAGACACATGGGATCCCTGGGAAAATCGGAAACCTTGAGGCTAAGGAAAATCTCAGACCAGACTCATGGTTCTTTATCAAAGCAGGTCAGTCTATCCTGTACATGCCTTCCAGGTGCCAGACAACAGTGACACCAATGGGCAGTCAGGAGGCTGTGAGTCATCGGCTGTTTCCTCAGCCCCAGCTCCCACCCTGGCCTCTTCATCTTTACTGGCATCTGCTTGCCCCAAGTCCCACTGGGCCATAATAGAGTGCAAAGCAAAGGGGTTGGTGTTTGTTCTCCATAGCACTTAGAAGACTGGACTCTCAGAGGCCTAAGAGAAACCTCTTCTTGCCCCATCCCAATCTGGTGGCAGGCCTAAGGCCTAACAAAACCACTGGCAACTTTCCCTTGCATTGGCCATCTACCATGCCAGGACCAAGGCAGTTCAGTCTTCCGCAATCTTAGAAGGCACTCAGAAGCCTCTGGGACCTTTCAGCCCATCTGGGGGCCTTAGAATGGATTCTCCCTATCTATTCTCCATACATGTCCTCTCTTGCTCAGTCACCCATCCTAATATAGTCTTAGCTCCTTACACTGCAGATGAACTTGGGACTGGAACTTGGGAGGATGTTACAGAAATGGACACAATCTAGGAAAGCCACAATCTAGGACCCCCAAGAACCTGCCTAACTGGAACCTTTCCCTGGAGAATTCAAGCTCTGGGAAGCCATTGGGCCAGGAAGCCCACATTGGTTAATTGGAACTTCCTAAAGGATTTCTTATTTATTTAGTTATGTCAGTCGTGGGGATTGAACTCTGGGCTTGCGCTCTTGAGCTCAAGGCTAGCACTCTACCACTTGAGCCACAGCACTACTTTCAGCTTTTTCTGTTTATGTGGTGCGGAGGAATCAAACCTAGGACCTTGTGCATGCGAGGCAAGCAGGCTACCACTGAGCCACTTTCCCAGCCCTTATTTCCCCTTTAGAAGAAGGGAATTATCTGGCTTGGAGAGAAATGTCCAGCAGCATTGATGATAGGCTGAAGCTGTCACTGAATAAAATCCCAGAACACCCCCCCAAAAAACAACAACAACAACAAAACAGGCCCAAACCTCCATGTTCTAGCTGTAGAAATCTGACACTCCCTGAGCTGGGAAACTCTCCCTTTCCATGCTAAACTCCCCTCCTCCTGTCCTTCTTTTCTAATCCCTTCTCTTGTGAACAGATGAGCCAGTAGGGTAGGAGCTGCTAGGCCTCCTTATCACCTCACCCCACAGCTTAGAGTTTTCAGATGGGGCCAAAGGGGGAAGGACTATAAGTCTGGGCGACAAAGACATCTTTCCAGCCTCCGGCAACCCAATTATCAGCCTCCCTACCCACCATGCACCCATGTGGACAAGGGGTCAGTAGCCAGGTATACAAGACCACAACCTCCTCTGTGCTTTCCTGACAGGCACCAGAGGTAGAGTTGTAAATAGGTAATCTGTCTCGCTCACCTGCAGCTTACCGGCTCTTCTTTTATACATCACCCACCTGTCCATTGGGGAATGAGCCTCAGTCTGATCTGAGGTGGCAACGTGAGCAGCAGTATGGGGTGCAAACAGCTCCCCACTGTGCCTAGCAGAGAGCTCTTTCTCCAGGTCCAGGGTTCTCTATAATGGGCACAGATCTGGAGGCTCACAGAGAAGGAGGCCTGTTCCTCCTTAGGGGGGAGCTGGGGCTCTTCCAATCGGAAGGATGAAGGCCACAGGCATCTTGGGTAAGGGCGAGTTAACAATGTAATCTATGGGGCTGGGAAGGTGGCTCAGTGGTAGAGCACTTGCCTTGCATGCATGAGGCCCTGGGTTCGATTCCTCAGCACCACATAAGCAAAAAGAAAAAAGCCGGAAGTGGCGCTGTGGCTCAAGTGGTAGAGTGCTAGCCTTGAGCTGAAGAGCTGAGGGACAGCGCCCAGGCCCAGAGTTCAGGCCCACGACTGGACCCCCCAAAAAATGTAATCTATATACTGGGCCCAGGTACCCCAGCACTCCAGCTCCCAGCTGCTTCTATAGCAATCAGGGCCTGGAGGAGGGACAGGAAAGTGGGAAACCTTGCCTTATCCAGAAGGATGTGCCCCTCTGGCAACTACTTCACAGTGGCCTTGATGAGTATAAATAGCCTGGGCAGTTAGCACTTCGATACTGGCTCCTTGAGAGTGTGGAGCTGTGGCCTTGCTGCTTGCTCCTCTTCAGGTGGCAGGCACAATGCTGGCAGGCTTGGAAAGTAGACACCCTATGTCCCATGATGGGAGTACCATAGTGAACCACAGATGGAGAAGGGGGGGTGCTAGAGAAGCACCAGAGTTGTCTAGGGAAGTAAGACAGGCAGCCGGATACAAGGAACAACCCATCTAGGATTCAAATCTGATCTATTCAACAGTCCCCCAGAGCCCTATAATTTGAGCTTGCCTGTGCACACTGTGTCTTGGAGCCTTCAGACTGACCCAAGTTCTCTCTAGCCACATGGCCCTTATACATGAGG
>NW_012267323.1:3132865-3148996 GCF_000151885.1 Dipodomys ordii | reverse complement strand
GCTCATTGGCCACAGGACTTCAGGCTTCAGAGCACCAACTTGGCCAATCTGACATTAAAACTAAGTAGTAGTAGTAGGGCTGGGAATGTGACTTACACATGGCCCTTATACATGAGGCTCCCTCTGTCCAAAACCCTCTTTCCTCAAATTTGGCTTCTGGCAGATTTCCCCCACCTGATACAGATTCAGCACAAATATTATTTCCTAGGCCCAGCATTGATAGCTCATGCCTATAAATCTTAGCTACTCAGGAGGCCTGAGATCTGCATGATTCAATGCCAGTCTAAGCAGAAGGATCTGTGGGATTCTTCTCTCCAAATAACCAGCCAAAAGACAGATATGGGAGTGTGGCCCAAGTGGTAGAGCACCATCCTTGAGTGAAAAAAGCAAGTGAGAGGGGCTGGGAAGGTGGCTCAGTGGTAGAGCACTTGCCTTGCATGCATGAGGCCCTGGGTTCGATTCCTCAGCACCACATAAGCAGAAAAAAAGCCAGAAGTGGTGCTGTGGCTCAAGTAGTAGAGCCCTAGCCTTGAGCTGAAGAGCTGAGGGATAGCACCCAGGCCCAGAGTTCAGGCCCACAACCAGACCCCCCCCCAAAAAAAAACAAAAAACAAGTGAGAGCATGAAGACCTGAGTTCAAGCCACAATACTGGCGTGTGTGCACACACACACACACATACACACACACACACAAAACTTCTTGGGATGCTTACCTCACCTTTGTAGTAACTTCTTTAATGTAGAGTAGTCCTCCATAGCTTCAAATAAGTCTGTTATCTTTTATAACATAAGCCATAATTTACATTTGAATATTCTTTTTTTCTTTATTTATTTTTCGGTTGGTCATGGGGCCGAAACTCTGGGCCTGGGCACTGTCCCTCAGCTCTTCAGCTTAAGGCTAGCACTCTACCACTTGAGCCACAGCGCCACTTCCAGCTTTTTCTGCTTATGTGGTGCTGAAGAATCGAACCCAGGGCCTCATGCATGCAAGGCAAGCACTTTACCACTGAGCCACCTTCCCAGTCCCAAATATTCTTTCCTTAAAAAATTGATTCAAGGGGTAGTGTCTCTGTGGTCACTGCTGAATTATCTATGTCCAGCAGTCAGGGTCCACAGCAGGCATTTCATAAATATATGCTACAGAAGGATCATCCTCCCTGGCTCATTCTGGGGAGTAAGAGAGTTAATGTCCTCTATTCTCCTCCTATGACCTCTGAAGATTAAAGGGCAGAGACAAGATGGAGATCCAATGCTCTCAGGCCGGGAATGATCCAGAGGTAGCTTGGAGTTAGCTCAAGGATACTCAGCAAGTCCAGCCCCCCAAGGGCCTGCCTAGGCTTTAGGTCAAGTAGGCAGAGGTGGCTCTGAGAGAGGCCGAGGCCTAGATGTGCTCTTGTGTATTGGTGAGGACTGAGGCTGTTTCGAAACCACATTCATTTCATCCAAGGTGCTGGGGCCTAGGTTCACGTAGGCCGCCGACAGCTGTACATAGTGGTCCCCTAGCAGTGAAGCCACTACCTGCTCCATTTCCACCACTAGTGCTCTGAAGGTAGGTCGTGCTGCAGGGTCTGCTTCCCAGCACTGCTGCATCACTTGGTACCTATAAGAGGAGGGGAAGGTCAGGGACAAGGTGTACTCCCTAATCCAGAGATGCTGAACCATCCACTTTAAACCCTTGTTAAACAGGGATAAGCACACATGACAAGGCTCCGTCCAATCAGGAACAACTCTTATGATTGATGTTTTTGGTCTTGTTTTCTGAGCTGGGGCCTGAGTTCAAGCTCTAGGCCTGGCAGACACATGCACCTCCCCCACCTACTCCCCCCCCCCCCCCCCCTGCTCACACACACAGAATGAGGTATCTGAAATTAGATCCTATGGGGTGGGGTGGGGGCCTTGATCTGGGAATGCAGAGGGGCTGGTGTGAGCTAATGGAACCTTTCTTTGCGGTTAAGTAAGTGGAAAACATGGGAAAGAGTCCCCCCCCCCTTCCCCTTTAGCAGGAGTGTGTGGGAAATGAAAGCACTGGCCTCAACCCAGACTGAGTTAGGATGCTGTTACCATGGAAACTGAGAGGTCCTCTCAGTATCCTTCCATGCATGGGAGGGGAATCAGTACACAGATGAGGAAACTGAGGCCCAGAGAAGATAACTTTTCTTGTTAACTAGAGGGTCAATCAAAAAGCCATGCAGGGGCTGTTTCCTGTCCTTCCTTTATCTCTAGGGGACCCTCTGCTCCTTCCCCATTGCCAACTCCACATACTCACAGAAAATTGGGACAATATTCAGGCTGAGGCAGACGGCGACCCTTGGCCAGGAAGTGGATGAGGTCAAAAGGATCAATATGGGGATACGGCGGAGCACCCCGTGTCAGCAGTTCCCACAGCAACACACCAAAGGACCACTGGGAGAAGAGAGAAATGAAGAGATTCATCTAGTGCTCTAAATTGACGGCACGTGGAACCCCCTAGGTCCTATCCCTCCCAGAATCCTTCAGTTAGAAATACAGGCCCACCACCTCTGCTCAGACCTTACTCATATCCTGCAAGTTTCTCCCGTCTCCCACCACCTTGCCCAGAGTTTGTGCAGGGGAAGCCTTGGAGTCTCTCTGAGGAGCCAATGAGTAGAATGTCCTGTTTTCCCTGGCAGGTATGAGATTCGATCTCATATTTGGACAAATGAGCAGCAGGGGTTGCCTAAACTGAATAGTCAACTGGCTCAGACCATGCAGAGATAAGTGTCAGCTAAGTAGACAGAGAGCAGCTAAGAGCCTTACCACATCAGATTTGGTGGTGAATCTGTAGGTCTGAAGGCTCTCTAGGGCCATCCACTTGACAGGCAGACGCACGTGTCGTTGTTGTCGAACACTGTAGTATTCCTTGTCTAGGATGTCACGGGCCAGACCGAAGTCAGCTACCTTGACTACAAATGACTCATCCAGCCTGGGAAGAAAGAATCAGCCTCAGAATTGACTTCCATCAGGCTCCAAACCCACCTGTTCCAGGCCCTCCCAGACTTTCACAGCCACCATGTCCCAGTCCAAGGTTGGAGAGACAGTAAATCGAGGCCCAAGAGACAAGAAGACATGCTGAGGACTGGAGTGACTCTTTTCCTGACATATACTTGGACAGCCATCTACCTTCATGCCCGGCCCATTGACTTCACCCTTAACTACGTCTAGCCAGCTACTCACATGCAGTTCCTAGCAGCTAGGTCCCTGTGGACAAATTTCTGGTCTGCTAAGTACTCCATGCCACGGGCTACCTGCAAGCCAAAGCTGACGAGGTCCTTCACAGTGGGGTTCTGTGGGCACAGGGAAAATTGGGATGCTGAAGAAGAGAAGCACCCCCTTCATGGCCCCTTCCCCCCGCTGTGGCCCCCAGAGCCAGCAGAGCACTGACCCGCTGAGGTGAACGAATGAACCGGAGTAGATCTCCATGGCGCATATAGGGTAGCAGCACCTGAGGTAGCCCCTCAGGTGGCAGCACAATACCAATGAGAGCCAGAACATTGGGGTGGTGCAGGCCACGCATGAGCAGCCCCTCCTGAAGAAAGGCCTCCACCTCCTGTACCTCTGTGATACCTGCAGGGAAGCATAACAAACCCTGTGACCCTCTCAGCCTGAGGCTGCTCTCCCTGCTCACCCGACTTACAATGACCTACTTACGATTCAATGACTTGACGGCACAGTGGATTTGATTCTGAGCCTCATCTGTGTATTCTCCGTGGTAGACAACTCCAAAGTGGCCTGGGAAGAAGGAGATGATGAGAGGGCCCAGGATTACAACACATCCGCTCATTGGCCACAGGACTTCAGGCTTCAGAGCACCAACTTGGCCAATCTGACATTAAAACTAAGTAGTAGTAGTAGGGCTGGGAATGTGACTTAGTGGTAGAGTGCTTGTCTAGCATGCATGAAGCCCTGGGTTTGGATTCCTCAGTACCACATCATCAGAAAAGGCCAGAAATGGAGCTGTGGTTCAAGTGGTAGAGTGTTAGCCTTGAGCAAAAAGAAGCTCAGAGACAGTGCCCAGGCCCTGAGTTCAAGCCCCAGGGCTGGCAAAAAACAAACAAACAAACAAATAAATAAATGAAACCAAGTAGTGCCAGCAGGGTACAGTGGCACCTTGGAAGGTAGAGACAGGAGGATGGTGAGCTTAATCTAGCCTGAGATATATAGAGAGTCTGTCTCCAAAAGGGAAGGGAAGGGAAGAAGCTGCCTGTAATCCTAGCTACTTGGGAGTCTGAGATCTGAGGATCTCAGTTCAAAGCCAGTCCAGACCAAAAAAAAAAAAAGTCCATGAGACTCTTATTTCCAATGAGCAAAAAGCCAGAAGTAGAGGTATAGCACAAGTGGTAAAGTAGAAGGAAGAGGAAGAGGAAGAGGAAGAGGAGGAGGGAGAGGAGGAGGAGGAGGAGGAGGAGGAAGGAGAGGAGGAGGGGGAGGAAGAGGAAGGAGAGGAAGAAGAGGGGGAGGAGGACGGGGAGGAGGAGGAGGAGGAGGAGGAGGGAGGAGGAGGAAGAAGAGGAGGAGGAGGAGGGGGAGGAAGAAGAGGCGGGGGGGGGGGCGGGGAAGGAAAACAACCAAGCAGCCACACAATGGCAGAGTTCTTTGCGGGCCTTCCATGCCTTCTGAATCCATACCAGAACCCACTGAAGATAGTTACTGTAGCTTCCACAAATGAGACTTAGAGGGGTTATGTGATACATTCAAGATCACATAATTGGTCAGGAAGCCAGAGCAGAGTCTGGCCCAACTGTTCCTCAAGTCCATGTCATCTCAGGGCTACATCTTTGCTCCAACTCTACCTCTCCACGTGACTCCTCCATACCTTTGCCAATGACTCGTTCACTGTGGGTGACTACCCGCTCATAGGGAATCAGTACATCCTTGACCTCGGCGAGGAGTGCTGTGTCTAGGTCCTTGAGCTTGATGGACTCGGTCCGAAACAGTGGGACACAGGATCCATCCCTATTATCTGATGATTCTCCATGGGCCGGGGTACTGGAGTCTTGCCCACCAACGGCAGAGAGTACTGTTGGGGAGAGGGAGTGAGAGGCTTGTGGGGAGCAGGTAGCCCTAACTTTTAGTGCCTTCCACCATCTCACCAAGGCCACCTGGGTCATCTGAGCTCGAATGGAGCATTGGCAGGAGCATAGCTCCAGCTGTCTGGTCCAGAGATGCCAAATCATCGAGGTTGGAAGAAAGAACTGTGAAAACATAGCGCTGGTGATCAGCCTCACCAAGTTCTTGGGGGCCACCTCTCCTGGCACTGGGGAAGTGTGGGAGATCGCCCTGAGTCTTAGGCAGAGAGGGACTTGGAGATTCAAGCGCGGGGGGGGGGGGGGGGGGCAGGGTAGAGGCTGAGTTGGCAAGTGTAAGAGAGCTCACCTAGCTGCTTCCTCCGCCATCGGTGGTTGAAAATCAGTGCCCCGGCCAGTACAGCCAGGAGGAAGACCAAGAGCAGCAGGACAATAAGGAGTGTTCTCATTGGGCTTGGGCCTGGCCGAACCACTCTGCCCAAAACGCGACACTCGTCATCCACACAGACCTGGGAGCAGATGACAGCTCAGGCCCCGCCCCATAGATCCTTTAGACCATGGTTCCCATGGAGGGCCAGTTGGACTGCCTACCTGCAATGGAACCCCGTCCTTGCCAAGTTTCAGGGAGGGTGGTAGTGGACAAACCACCACATCCCCTCGGAGCTGGTGCTGGCAGGTCTCACCACCCACAGTCACGTTCACACGAACACAGTCAGCCACAGCGCCCAGCCCAATATACTGCAGAGACAATCACGAAGATCAACCAGTGACCAGGGCCCTCATCGCTCCATCTTCCATAACCCCGTCTCTCCTTGTGCCCCTCCACCAACCTCAAACTTCACAGCATACTCCTCAGGCTTCAATGGGGCTAGTTCAGCGCTGGGTAGAGTCGGAGGGGCTAGGAAGCGAAAGCTGGGCAAGGTGAAGCCAGTAGCTCCGTCTCCCCAGACACTCAGATTTCCTGTCACCCATCCCTGAGGGCTTCGGACCACGTATTCGGGCAGGCGGCACTGGATCTGCTCCAGATGCCCTTCAGATGCACACTGTTGGGACCCACGAGAGAATAGTTAGGTAGATGCTCTACCTGGGGCCCTAGTCTCCACAGCCTAGCCTGGAGATCAGGGGACTTCCCTTCCTCCCAGCCCTCACTTACCCAGTTCTCCACAGCTCTTTGTCCATCATGGAATGACAGCACTAGGCGCCATGCTGAGCTCAAATGCTGGCCACGGATGGTGACATGGGAGCCGCTGCGGATGAGAGCACAGTGATTGGTAATGCTTCCTGAAGCTATTGCCTTTATTCTTTCAGAGGCCAGCATGGATCAAGGAGTTCAAACTTACGAATAGCCGCAATTGGGACTGATTGCCAGCACGATAGGGTCTTCCTTATAGTAGAAGGTCCAGGAGCCAGACACCTCTGCACCCCCTACCTGTAGGTGAAGGGGGACCTTGGCCGTGGCAGCCCCAGGGGGTGTGGCACATAAAATCTGCCCCTCGCTGACCCTGCAGGAATGAGGGGTTGGACTCAGGAGTACCTTCCCCCCCCCCTCCGGCCCCCATCCACACACATCTACTCCCATGAAGGCCATGCTTACTTTCTCTAAGGGCTTGCTAATCCTGTCTACTTTCTCTATTGGCTTGTCGCCCTAGCCAAGGGGCGTGGCTTAAGGGATAAGTTCAAATCCTCCCCCAAATAAATAAATAAATGATAACTAGAAGGGCAAAGAGGAAGGGAACAGATTCCCCACAGTCTTGGCTGGAGCCAGTGGATGCCATGATGGGCTTCCTTGCCTCCAGCCTGTGGGAACAGTAGATCTTCTGGGAACTGCTCCTCCTACTGACCATATGATTAGGCCCTCTTCTGTGGACCCTGATAGGATCCAAGTCCCCACTGGATGAATGAGAGCACAGGGAGTCCTAGGGAAGAGGATGCTTGGAGGCCCCCATCAAGGACAGGGAGGGCAGGGATCAAGTTGTACCAATAGGGTCAAAGGTAGCAGGCAGGAGTGATCTTCGTAGGTTCCTCCATGTACCAGCCTAGCAGGGTACAGGTAGAAGGGGTGGGACTCTCTAGCTTCCTGTCCTCTTTCCTGCTGGCACTTACCTTTCTAGCTGGCACTCAGTTCCATTGATCAGCACAGCCCAGCTGGTACCTACGGACAAATTCTGACCTTCAAGGGTAAGACAGGTACCTCCTGCCCGTGGGCCAAAGATGGGGTGCACTTTCCTCAGCACTGGCTCCTAAAAGGGTGTTGAAGAAGCTTAGCCGGAGCAAGCCCTCCACTCCAAGCCCTCCCCAACCAAGGACACAGAGGGGGGATAAGATGACCTCACCATAAAAGAGAAACCTCCCATTATGGAGGTGCCGTCTACCCGGTAGTGCCTTCCTGGTGGCATGTTGGTCACGAGGAGGCTGACGTTGGTGGTCCCCGCTGCCTGGGTGCCCAAGGGTTCCAGCTCACACTCAAGTTCCTCTATAAAGTCTTTGCGGGGTACAGGGCTACAGTACCAGGGGGAACCCATGAAGTCAGCCAGGAAGTGCAAAGGCCTGGCTGCATGCCCACAGAACTCCTCAGAATCTGAAGAACGCAACTGCTCCACCCATGTCTTCTTCCATGGTGGGATGGACAGAGTGGGGTAGGGACCTAATTTACCCAGTGTATGACATCACAGACAGGTAGTAACACATGCAGGGTTCAGGAGGGAACAAGAGCCATCTCCACAGAATAAACCAGCCAGAGCCACACTGCCAGCGTGCCCCAGACCCCACCCCCGTCCCGCAGCAAGCAGAGGATACCGTCTTTCTCACAGAGAAGGAGATAGGGAGGTACAGGGTCTAGATTGTACCTGAGGTTTGAGGTGTCCTGAGGTAGAAGCCGGCAAGGGCTTTGGCCCACAGTAATCTGATGAGTTCCCTCAGGTACCAGCCCAGTAGGATGCAGGTAGAAGTTGGAGCCACACAAGGTAAGCCTTGTGGTTCCTCTTAAAGGCCCACTGTGGGGGTGGAACTGAAGTGGGGCAAACAGATAGCCTGAGTTTGTGTGTGTGTGTGTGTGTGTGTGTGTTGTGGGGCTTGAACTCTGGGCCTGAGCACTGTCCCTCAGCTCTTCAGCTCAAGGCTAGCACTCTACCACTTGAGCCACAGCGCCACTTCTGGCTTTTTCTTCTGCTTATGTGGTGCTGAGGAATCGAACCCAGGGCCTCATGCATGCAAGGCAAGCACTCTACCACTGAGCCACCTTCCCAGCCCCTTGTCCCACATTTATCTGTGCCCTGGCAGGGGAGTTGTACCTCAGTAATCTCGGGTGGACAGTGGTCCTGTTGCCATGAGTCAGGACACTCCTTCTGCCGGCCACACATGTCCCCGCACCAACCACAGCCCATGAAACGCTGCGCACGTAGGCAACGCCAGCAGGTGAGAAAATGGTGGCATCCCGGACCCCGGATAGGTACCTTGAAGACCTTGGGAGTGACAAACCAGATGGTTCAGGGATGACTAGAGGAAGGAAATGGGTCCCTTAGGCCCTCCTGGTCTCATTTTAGAATAGGAAGTGAGTCTCACTCCTGTACATCAATATCGCCTTATATTGAACTGGGAGGTTGGCCGTCCCACAACTCTGTCCCCTGGCTGTGACCCTGCCCACCTCACCTGGTCCCCAGAGGCGAAGAATAGATAGTCTCCAAGGCGACTGACATCTCGTTGAATGGGATGGCCACTATTGCCCAGTGAGAAGTTGGACACATACAGCAAGTAGTTGAGTGACCGGGCTAGCTCCACCTGGGAAAAATTAGCTGTGAGCAAAATGGGGATGGAGACAGGCATGCAAGGGCTGAGGCGGGTTATGGAGTGAAGCATCTACCTGCAGGATACGCCCATCCGTGGTGCCCATGTGGGCCACGGTGATGTTGCCAAGACGTGTCACATGCAGTGCGGTGATGTGCATCTGTCCTAATAGCCCATTGAATAAGTCCACGCGTGTGAGGCTGTTGCTGACCAATAGAGGAAAATGGTAGCAGCTCTTGCTGGAGCTGGGAACCTCTGAGATAGGCTGAGGAAGGTAACGGAAAAGACAATAAGGCTTTGTACTTGTGCACTGACCCTTTGGGGGACTTTTGACAGTAATCATAACAGCCCAAACTCCAACCCCTTTCCATGGCCTGGCTGAAGAAGTCCCTAAGTCCGCATATTTTCTGCCTGCCTCCCACTGTTCCCAGGGGTCTTAGAAGAGACAAAGACAGAGAAGAAAGGAGGCCCAGGCTAGAAGGCCAGCTCCCTTACTCCTTTGCTCTCTTCGTCTATATCCATCCTGATCATTACTGATCATTTTTGAAACAAGGTCTCTCTCTCTCTCTCTGTAATCTAGGTCTTGAACTAATGATCCTCCTGCTCCAGCCTCCTCATGAGGTACTGAGTCTCACAGACCCAACTTGATGCCAGCTTCATTCATCTAGAGACAAATTTGCTTGTCAGGCTTCACAGCCTCTGAAGAGGCAAGTTGGAAGTCTGTGCTCTTAATCAATCTTCTTAGTCAGAGTCCTCTCCTGCCCCCTCCTGGTCATGCTTGGCCTCTGCGGGTGTGCTGTAATGATTAATTGGCCAATATATTGGGATTGGGTGAGAAGTGCACAAAAGAATAGGCTGAGGTGCTCAGGACACTCCGGGCCATCCCTTAGGGCCCTCTTCAAGGTTCCTCAAAGCCTTCAGCGTGCCACATGAACTTCACCTGCCCCTGATCTCAGTGCTGAACGGAACTGGGGATGGTAGAGGGACCAGAGGAAGTACAAAGCTGGGTGTCCACACCCTCTACACTCTGAGTTTGTATTCTGTGGGTGGAGACTGGGACTTTGTCTTCACTTGAGAAGGACAAGGGCCTGGCCCTAGCTGGAAGCCTGTCAGGTTCTTTTATCATGACTCAGGCACAGGTGGGGCTGTGGAGCTAAAAGAGAGGTGCTAACTCAACCAGGCCACACCCGTGTAGCTTGCCTCTAGGCCCCAAGCCCTTAGCTACTAGGCTTGACTAAGCCCGTTCCTGAAGACACTTAAGTTTCCAATATCCTATGCAAGGCCCATACCCTTACCTGAACCTATAGAAAAATGGGTATCAGTCCCTCAGCCAATCACAAAGAGCACTCAGTGGGTGCTGAATGCCTACAATCATTGAGCAAACACTGGCTCACACATCTCCCAGGGGCCAGGCCAGCCTGTGGGCAGGACCCAAGATTAGTCCTTCTGGTGCCTGGCACTGACCAGTCTTGTTGGATATCTTCCAACCCACATACCATTAACTAAGTTGGGAAAGGTTCTGACTCCCCCAAAGGGAAGGAGATGAAACCAGGCAGGGCTGGCTGTCCAGTCCCAGAAAAAGAAGTCTACACCCTTAAGGTCTTTCAACTCTGGTGTGTTAAGTAAAGATGAGAAGCTAAACATTCCCACCTATTCCCTGGGTATTTACCTCTGGGGCATTGAGAGGAGCTGAAAGAATCAGTGAGGGGGAATCACAGAAAGACCTAGGGATGTAAGGGTGGCCAGAGACTCTGAAGGCAGTGGCTGTGGGTCTGCTTGATGATTCAGACCTCATATTACTTTACCGTTGTTACAACCCCAGGCTCTCTGGACAGCACAGTAAGGAAAAAAGTCCTATTTGTTTCTATTTTTCCCTTCCTGAGACTAAAGCTGGACAGCCTCAGTAGGGTCTACTGGAAGGAACAGGAGCTGTGAGACCACCTTATCTAGCGCAGACCTTGGCTATAGTAGCAGAAAGTCTTGGCTGGACCAATTCCAATCAGCCCTTCCTAGGTCTTTACTCATCCCTAGATGTTTACAACTGCTTGCTCAAGATTGGGGTGAGGCTCCCAGAATCCTTTGGAGCCAAGTTGCCTTCCTAACATGTCCCAGATTGTTTTGTAATCACTCCTACTAAAAATGGGTTAGTAAAAGCCTAGGTCACACAGACTACCCAATAAGTACACAGATTTCCAAGGTCCAGGATCCTCCCTGGAAACCCCCTGGTGGGGTAAGATGCTTTCTGACAACTCCATTCCCACCCACCCCAACCCCTTTTGGAAATCGGAACAAAACAAGGAAAGCCAAATTTATGTTGGCAAGCAGCTGTGAGTTTATGTGCTTGTAAGCATCTGCCTGTATGTTTGTGCCTCTGTGTATACTTTTCTGAGTGTGTCTCTGGAGGTAGGCAGATAGGAATGGATGCCCATTATCCAACCCAGAATTTGGGAGCTATACTGGCAGGGACAGTTATGTTGCAATCCTATCTTCACATAACCAGGGAAACAACAACAACAGAAGCCATGATGACTAAGAGGGTAAAAGAGCAAAATGAGGAAGTGATCCTGTGGCTCAAGTGGTAGAGCGCTAGCCTTGAGGGACAGAGCCCAGGCCCAGAGTTCAAGCCCCACGACTGACAGAAGAAGAAGAAAAAGAATTATTAGACTAGGGGGCTGGGAAATGTGGCCTAGTGGTAGAGTGCTTGCCTAGCATGCCTGAAGCCCAGGGTTCGATTCCTCAGGACCACATACACAGAAAAAGCCAGAAGTGGCGCTGTGGCTCAAATGGTAGAGTACTAGCCTTGAGCTGAAGAGCTCAGGGACAGCGCCCAGGCCCAGAGTTAAAACCCTAAGACAAAAAACAAACAAACTAACAAGAGCAAAATGAGGCACCAATAGGGGACAAACCTGGCTGGAAGATGCATCTCTGGTGTGACTTTTCTGGGCGCTGTCCCTCAGCTCTTCAGCTCAAGGCTAGCGCTCTACCATTTGAGCTACAGCGCTACTTCCAGCTTTTTCTGTGTATGTGGTGCTGAGGAATCGAACCCAAGGCTTCATGCATGCAAGGCAAGCACTCTACCACTGAGCCACCTTCCCAGACCTGGTGTGGCTTTTCTTTGGCTGATTTCTCACACTACCCCAGTCTTCCCAACCCAGGTCCCCTCAGTGAGGGAAGGAAAGCAGCCCTACATTCAGCCACAAACCGACTGTCCAAAGGGCAGGAGCCGGGGGAGGGAGGGTTGGAGGGCTTCTTTCTGCTCACCAGATTGGGGCAAAAACTGGATGTCTGGAAGAAGTCAAGGCCTCGGGGGAAACTAGAATCACCTGAAGACTCACAACAGCGCTCAGCCCCAGTTTTGATCATGAAGTCTAGCAAATGAATAGGAAAGGCACAGACAACAGATTTGGGGCCTGTGGTAGGACCCCCATCCTTGCCAGCTACGAAGACCCCGAATAGCACTTCATGGCCCTCTGAGATGCTCAGTTCAGCAGCAAGCTGGGCACCCACTGGAGCTGAGTGGGCAGCCTGAAGCACTGGGTAAGACTGTGTGCCCTGGGAGGTCCTACGGCGCCTTTTAGGTGCAAAATGGCAGTCGAGAACCAGCTCTCGGTAGTCACTGAGCTCCGGCTCCACGGCGTTAAGTTGTGCCAGGCGTGTTTGCAGGGCACCAGGAGTGCTTGTCACGCTGATAGGTTGCACAGTCAGGAAGTAGACGTAGTCTCCAGCGTGGAAGCTGTGCACATATTTGATTGGGTAAGAGGCCAGGTGCTTGGGCAGCACCGACAGGGCAGGAAAGCCTGGTTGAAATCCGGAGGCATCCGCCTTGAGCCGTCGGATGGACACAGAGCGTGGACTAAAGCTGGCAGCCACCACTGGGTCCAGTGAAGATGCCACATATAAGTAAGAGGCTTGGCCCTGCTCAACCAGGGTCACTTTGGTGCCCAATGGGCTAGCCACACAATCAGGGCAATCCTCAGGCCTGTTGTGTTCAGGTGAGAAGAGGCAGGCTGGTGTGGACAGGTGCAAGGCTGTTCCTTGGGGCTCCAGTTCATACAAGAAGCAGCGGCCTTGAAGGCTCGATCCACAACTGATCAGCGCCGGAAGCCCAGGATCCATCACCAGGACCAGCGTGTCTGTGTCCCCCAGTGGGCCTGGGGTAACTGGACCACAGGATGTACAGGTCTGGCAGCCAGGGTCCCCAACAGGGCCAGTGGCCAGGCTCTGGATAGACTGCAGATCAGCTCCAAGCACATGTAGTCGATTGCGTGTGGCGATAAATAAGGCACTCCCAATCTCTTCATCCTCATACGTCACCATGGCCTGTACCGGGCCACCCAAAGAGAAACTGGGAATCACATATTTCACTTCAAAGTTTCGAGAGGCCGAATAGGGCATGCGCCGGCACTGCCAGTCCAAGCCCCCCATGAACACCACTGGCAGCCCCAGCAACAGCAGCAGACAGTATGCGTTGGATGTCAGGAACAGCCCCATAGGGGGCCCGAGCTGAAGCCCCTCAGGCAGGGATCCCTGGGGGGTCCAGGCCCTTGGCTGTGAGCAGATCTGCGATCAGATCAGCGTTAAGCAATGATCAGGAAAGCTCCAGGCAGCTGACCCCCTTCCCCGGTTGCTGATTGCCCAACCCGTCCCCCTGCCCTGGGAATCTGAGCACCTGAGAGCGCCGGACACTGGACACAATGGCAGGGAGTGGAACAGCTGCTTCTTCGGCTGCTTAGCTGCTTCTTACAGCCTGGCCGCTGGCCTGCTCCCGAGCAAAGTCGACGGAAGGGAGCCTGGCCCCACGGGTGCGGCAGAGCTGGGGCGGGGCAATGGGCGGAGCTAGGTTGAAGGCTTGCTTTTCAGCCTGTCTTGACTCTTTCCAACCCTGGGGAACTTGCCATTTCTTGGACATCTATTTCTCGGTAATCTGCAAGTGTGTGTGCGCCTGCATGCGTGTGTGTTCGTGTGTGTGAGAGAGAGAGATGGCCTGGAAAGAAGTGAGCAGACCTGAGATATCCCATCCCATTCTTGCTCACCCTATTCTTAGAGAACAAGAAGGGAGGGTTCAGGGGCTGGGAAGGTGGCTCAGTGGTAGAGTGCTTGCCTTGCATGCAGTAGGCCCTGGGTTCGATTGCTCAGCATCACATAAACAGAAAAAGCCAGAAGTGGCGCTGTGGTTCAAGTGGTAGAACGCTAGCCTTGAGCTGAAGAGCTGAGGGACAGTGCCCAGGCCCAGAGTTCAAGCCCCATGACCAACAAAAGAAGAAGAAGAAGAAGAAGAAGCAGCGTTCGGGACAATCTGGCTCTTGTAGAGTTATTTATAGTAATACCCTCAGAAATCTGTTTCCAGAAGTGATTTAGAAGGTCCCAGCTGTGCAAGAAATGCATAGGTCAGAGAGGAGATGTGGGGGAGCTCCAGAAAAGGAATACTGGAGGTCATCATTTTCTATACATTGTTTGAGCAGCAATATAAGGGCTAAAGCATGTAGTCTGGCTCTGCTGGCTGAACAGGAGTCAGAAGCAACCTAATGTGAAAGCTTAACCTCAGCTCTGGTCCCTCCACTGGAGCTTTAGTATGTAGAAGCTCTAGAATGGTGTGTGTGTATATGTGTGTATGTGCGCATGTGCACACGCACACATGCGCAAATGCACGTACACACAATCTATAAAACCGGCCTCAAGAAGGAACTTCCTTTACGTGCATCTGATCATATAACATAGTATTTATGAATGAGCTCCAGGAAGTGGATATAAGAGGGTTTTTTCCCTTTGTTTTAAAAAAGAAAAAAAAAAAAAACAACAGAAGGAACTTCCTAACTGCATCTAGCCCAGTGCTCTCTCATACCCTGGAAATGGAGGAGGTATAGATTTTAATTCCCAAGAGCACCTTTAATCTGTAAGCCTTGCTGGGCCTCAGTTTCTCAGATTCTGAAATAAGAATGTTTTCTCTCTCTCTCTCTCTCTCTCTGTGTGTGTGTGTGTGTGTGTGTGTGTGTGTGTGCACGTACACACGCGTGCAGGCACTGGAACTTAAACTCAGGGTCTGGATGCTGTCTCTGAGCTTTTGTGCTCAAGGCTGTCATTTGATCATTTAAATCACATCTCCACATCTGGCTTTTTGGTGGTTGATTTAAGATGAATCTCCCAGACTTTCCTGCCCAGGCTGGCTTTGAACCCTGATCTTCAGAGCTTAGCCTCCTGAGTAGCTAAGATTACAGGTGCGAATCATGTATTGGCACCTGGCAACAATGTGGTTTTGGTTTGCCCAGAATTCCCTCTCCAGAAAGAATAGATGGGTGGATCCAGTTCTGTTTTACCATCTGCCTTACATGAACCTACACAGCTGTAGAAAATGTTTTCCCTCAACACTAGAGGGAAACCCCGGAGGAATCCAGTGGGCCTGGGCTCTAAGGGGAGAAGCTTCAGGGGAGATTGGAGATGGGACCTGTGTTATTATCAATGGATGGCAGGGCTGCAGAGGAGAAGAGGATTGTGGGAAGATTTGGAAAGCTCGACTCCCTCCACTTCCCCCTGTATACCCCCCCCCTGTATACCCGTCACATCCCCTCCCTAACCAAACCTTTGAAAACACTGCTCCTCTTCCCAGACACCCTTTCCCCCTTCCTCCTCTCCCAACTGAAATGGCTTCTACCCTAGGAGGACTTTTAAGACCCAGACCATGCCAAACTCCTCTTCAGACCATAGACCTTCGCTATTCCCACCCCAACACAGTTCTCTCAGTGAACCTCCATTTCCCAAGGCAGGACTTTGCCTTCTCTCAGACTGGAGCTCCATGAACACCTGGTGACGGAGAGGAAACATGACTTGGGGTGTCCACACCCAGTACCTAGAAGATATTGTGCCTTAAGCAACATAAAACATGTTCACTCCCCTAACCGGAATTGGCCCGGAAATGAATAAACACCCAGTGAAAACCATGGCATGGATCCAGCGTTTAATGGTCAATATGGCTAATGATTGTCATGAAGGAGCCAGGCACTGGCGGCTTATGTCTGTAATCCTAGCTACTTAGGAAACTGAGCTCTTGGGGATTGTGGTTCAAAGCCAGCCTGGGGCAGAAAAGTCCTCTGAAACCCCTACCTCCCATAAACTACCAAAAAGCTGGGGGCTCAAATGGTAAAGAGCTAGTCTTGAGGAGAAAGAAAGAAAAAGAGAGAAAGAGAAAGATTGAGAGAGAGAAAGGAAGGAAAGATGGAAGGAAGGAAGGAAGGAAGGAAGGAAGGAAGGAAGGAAGGAAGGAAGGAAGGAAGGAAGGAAGGGCTGAGGGACAGTGCCCAGACCCTGAGTT
>NW_012267323.1:3113809-3131770 GCF_000151885.1 Dipodomys ordii | reverse complement strand
ACTGAGAAATCAAACCCAGGGCCTCATGGATGCAAGGCAAACACTCTAACACTGAGCCACCTTCCCAATCCTCTGCCACATTTTTATCTGGAAGAATCTATAGATTCTTCTAGCTTCATTGTGGAACATATCAGGTTCTTTACTACCAGGTCCTTCACACTAGGTCCTTATCTTTATACATACGGGGTCTTCAGCTAGGAATACCTTCTCTATTTGCCACAAATTCCAAAGTGCCTATTTTCTGAGATCCATATACTAAATGCTGTGATAAGTATGACACTTATCACTTATTCTGTGACTCTGTGTGTATGTGTGTGTGTGTGTGTGTGTGTGTGTTTCAGTCCTGGGACTTGAACTCAGAGCCTGGGTGCTGTCCCTGAGCTTTTGTGCTCAAAGCCTCTCTCTATATACATATATCACTTGAACTAGAGCTCCACTTCCAGCCTGCCTCGGGGGCAGATCTCAGCTTTTTAGTAGTTCGAATTAGTGAGCCACTAGTATCCAGTGACACATGTGTGTGAGTCGTGGGTCTGGAATTCAGAGCCTGGGTACTGTCCCTGAGCTTTTCTGATTAAGGCTAGCACTCTACCACTTTGGGACACTGCGCCACTTCCGATTTTCTGGTGGTTCATTGGAGATAAGAGTCTCACGTACTTTCCTGCCCATACTGCTTCAAACCACAATCCTCAGATCTCAGCCTCCTGAGTAGCTAGGATTATAGGTGTGAGCCACTAGCACCTGGCAACACTTTTTTTTCTTTCTGTCAGTCATGGGGCCTGAACTCTGGGCCTGGGTGCTGTCCCTTAGCTCTTCAGCTCAAGGCTAGCACTCTACCACTTGAACCACAGTGCCACTCCCAGCTTTTTCTGCTTATGTGATGCTGAGGAATCGAACCCTAGGCCTCAAGCATGCAAGGCAAACACTCTACCACTGAGCCACCTTCCTGGCCCCAACACTTTTTTTTGGCCAGTCTTGGAGCTTGAGCCATAGCATCACTTCTGGCTGTTTCTGATTATGTGGTACTGAATAATCAAACCAGGACCTTGTGCATGCTAGGCAAGCACTCTACCACTAAGCCACACTCCCAAGTCCCACTTATTCTTTTTTTGTCAGTTATGGGGCTTGAACTCTGGGCCTGGGCGCTGTCCCTGAGCTCTTCAACTCAGGTGCGTGCTCTACCACTTGAGCCACAGCACCACTTCCGGTTTTCTGGTGGTTAATTGGAGATAAGGGTCTCATGGACTTTCCTGCCCATGCTGGCTTCGAACCATGATCCTCAGATCTCAGCTTCCTGAGCAGTTAGGATTACAGGAATGAGTCACAGACACCTGGTTCCACTTATTCTTATTTAGATGCTCAAGTACAGAAAAGGGTAATAGGGGTAATAACCACCAGAAGTGCTTAGAGCTGATAATTATCTGGAACACCCCCAAGAGCAAGGAGAGGGACAGGAACCATAAAATAGAAAGTCCCAGGCATGTGTGCAGATTGAGCAGTACCCAGTAAGCCTGTAGTTGCTCCCAGGGGCTTTGGAATCCAGGCTGATAATCTGCTGCCAGGTTAACTCTAATGGGATCTAGTTTGAGACCAATGACAGAGGTTATGGCTGCTATTTGCTGGGCTAGTAAGTACAATTGTCCCAGTGCACTCTTGACCCATGCTACCCAGACAGAGACTCATTCTCCAACATGAGTTGGTTTTAGCTGCAGAAAATCGTGGCCCAGCTCTTAAGAGACTGCATGAGAGTGATTCTAACAATCTGAAGACACTTCATGGCCAATTTTCTCTCTAAACCTTCTACTCCCTTGATGGTTAAGTTGTAGCAGGACCAGGAAAGCCTCCAGCAACAAGGTAGAGGCCTTTTCTGTACTATGCCCTGGGCTTTTCCCAAAGGTCTCAAGGTAGAGTGAATGGAATTGAGCCTTCACTGCTGAGGCTTATGGGGTCTCCAAGGTGCCTCATTGCAGGTATGGCCAGGAAAGCTAGGGAACAAGGTGTCAGAGGAAAGCCCAGGGCACCTAGTGGGCACCAGCCCTTGTGAAGATAGATCTACCGTTAGAGGCCTTATGGTTCTCCTCTCAGACCCTGTAGCTTATTCCTGGTGGCCATCTTGACCAGTGTGTTTGTTCACTATTAGGGGAACTGAGGCATACAAGCCTAAAGAGGGATTGTAACTCCAGAGGTATATGGCGGCAGGGAAACCGACTCTGAATTTATCTGTGCTAGACACTGAGTTTCTTGCTAAGGGCTCCCATCTACTCCACTTTGATCATCCTGGTTTTTTCCGTTCAACCTATACTGAACTACAGCAGTCCACTAAGCAGAGACACAGCTAGAACACTGATGGTTGGATGGTCCCTCAAGGCATACAATTGGGGGCCCCCACCCAGAAGTGAAAAGGAGAGGCAGGGACCAGAGCAGACTGAAAATGGAGGAAGGAAGGTAAGGGTAATACAGTAGTAGGATACCTGAGAATCCTTTCCACATGGCAGGACTTCAGCTGAACCAAAACAGCCCAGGCCAGAATCCAAGTCTGAATGTGTGTGGCCTGATGCAGGGCCGGGAATGTGGCTTAGTGGTAGAGTACTTGCCTAGCATGCGCAAAGCCCTGGGTTCGATTCCTCAGTACCACCTAAACAGAAAAAGTCAAAGGTGGCACTGTGGCTTAAGTGATAGTGTTAGCCTTGAGCAAAAATAAGCTCTGAGACAGTGCCCAGGTACTGAGTTCAAATCCCAGGACTGGAAGAAGAAGAAGAAGAAAAAAAAGAGTGCATTCCTGTAAGAAACTATGTTCAGGAAGAAGGAGAAGGATCTGGTGTCTCTATATGAATGATAAGTGAAAGAACCAGTGACAGAGTATCTTTACCAAAGCATTTTAATGAATACACCAACCCACAGTCCCTGCCTGCTGGCTGGGTAGGAGAAGCCAGCCCCACCTGGAGGCTCCCATGGCTTCCCATGATGCAGAATGGGCCTGGGAGGGCTGAGTCTGCACACCACTCCCATCAATAGGTGAGGGGTGTGAGGATGAAGAGACGGTCTTCCTCTTTACGGATCCAGCGCATCAGTTTATGAATGGCATTGACAGCTGATGCCTTGGTTCCCAGGGGGCTGTAGCAGATGTAGAGCTCAAAGGCACCTGTCACCTGAAGGGGGGGGCAAAGGGTGGTCATCTAGGATAGATGCCCCTGGTAGCTCCATACCCATGACCTTTTTATCGAAGCCCAGTGCTTTCAAGGCCACCTTACCCAGGCAAGGAGATTCTCGTTGGGGCCTGTGTAGTAGATGGTCTTGAGTGGGCGGGAGGCATTGTGGGCTCGGCTGTGCAAGTACTGGTAGAGGCCCAGCAACCGTTCCTGCTCCTCTTCGCTGGTATACGGCGCCTCAATCTCAGGACTGCAGATATGGGGGTGGGTTTGCAAAGGAATGATTTCCCTTGCCTTCTCAGGAGATCTAGAAATACCTGCTCCTACCCAGGGAGATTCCACCACAAGTCCCATTTTTTCAGATTCTCCTCTAGGATGGGGGGGACGGGGACTGTCTTCTTACCACAGAAAGACTTCCCAGGACAGACTGAAGCCCTGCCCCCCAACAACACCTTAATTTCATGGTGTTTGGTGACACTTCTTTGGAGAGACCAATCTGAATTGAGGTGTCCAAAACACAAAGTGACAGGGTTTTTTGTTTTTGTTTTTTGATTTGTTTTTGCCAGTCCTAGGCCCTGAATTCAGGGCCTAGGCACTGTCCCCAAGCTTCTTTTACTCAAGGCTAGGACTCTACCACTTGAGCCACAGCACCACTTCTGGCTTTTTCTGTTTGTGTGATACTGAGGAATCAAACTCAGGGCTTCATGCATGCTAGGCAAGCACTCTACCATTAACCACCTTCCCAGCCCCAAAGTGACAGGTTTTGAGGAAAGGTGATTTGGGAAAACCCCTAGGCCTAAAAGGAAATCAAGCAAGGCTAGAGCTTGCCCTCTCTGTCCAGCCCTTCCCTTAAGGGAGTGGTAGGCGTGGGCTATGCGTTGTGGAATGGACTGCAATGATCTTGCAAGTCAAGAGTTGCTCCAAGGTAAGGGAGCTGAGAGACCTCTGCTCCAGCTTTCTTCCCTAGGTTATATTAGTCATTTCCTGGCCTTACAAGTAATGAAGTGGGTGATGAGATGTCTGGGTCCCTGGGGTCAAAGTAAATAAGCCCCAGCATGTTGGTCCATTCCTGGTTGGTTTGTTTGGTTTTGGTGGGGAGGAGATCAGCTTCAAGGCTGTCTCCCAGGGTTCAAGACCAACCAACCTCCCCATCCCTACCCACCTTCCCACATCCTCTCTCCTCGAAGCAGTACCTCCCTCACCTGGTGAAGAGTCCCGAGCTCTTTGACTTATAGAGGAAGTGGCGGAGGTCAGGGATGCCCACTTGGGCCACGCTGTAGTAGGGCGTGCGCAGCGCCTCCCGCAGTGCCAGGTGGGCTCCTCGCTTCCGAAGGCGCTCCAGGAAGCGGCGGCGACAGTCAGAGACAGCAAAGAAGTCCTCGCGGTCAGTGGAGACGAGCAGCAGGCAGAGGTCCGTGTCGGGCTCCAGGTATGAGATGTGCGCGTGGAAGAAGCCGGCCGAGTTGAATTTGGGCAGGCACACTGGCGTCCAGGCCTCGCCCTCCCGGAAAGACGAGGAGGAACTAATGAGGTTGAAGAGCAGGTGCAGGTCGATGGGATGGAGGAATTGGTCCTTGCGGCGCACGAGCGCCACCAGCTGGTTGCGGGCCAGCAGGATGGAGAAAACCAGGCTGCGCGCGCGCGCCTGCTGCAGGCTGGCACTCACCGCGTCGCGCACTGCCGCCGCTAGGGGGAGACAGCGCGCGGCCCCCATCAGGAAGCTGGGGTCTCGGGCCATGAGCTGCAACAGGTTGTCGGTGATGCGCTCCGAGCCGGAGAGCAGGCGCCGCAGATCGTAGTTCTGCTTCTGCTGGAAAATGTGGTTCAGCTGCGCCCCAGTAAGAAGGCTCAGGATCTGGTAGTAGATGTAGAGCAGCTCCTGCGCCAGCTCCTGGGCAGACTGCCGCGTGCGTGCCACTGTCACCAGCACCAAGGGGCTTCGGCGCACAAATACTACCTTGTAGCCATCTGAGGGTTAGCGGGAGGGTGTCAGCCTCGGTCCCTCTCCCAGGAGCCCTCCCAGATCGACCTTTCCCAGCCTGGCACATCACACAAGCCTTTCCTTGCTCTGGGCTCTGCCCTCAGTAGCAAGGGTGTTCAGGGCGATGAGGATTAAAAACAATAACGAAGGGCTGGGCAGGTGGCTCAGTGGTAGAGCGCTTGCCTTGCATGCAGGAGGCCCTGGGTTCGATTCCTCAGCACCACAGAAGCAGAAAAAGGCCAGAAGTGGCGCTATGGGCTCAAGTGGTAGAGCGCTCGCCTGGAGCTGAGGAGCTGAGGGACAGTGCCCAGGCCCAGAGTTCAGGCCCCACGACTGGCAAATAACAATAACGCATTACACACACACGTTCCTGCCACTTGTTCTACAGATTGACTTCTACAGAAACAAGAAGTGCCTCATTAAAAAAAAATCTGTTTTCCCCCTTTGGTGGTACTGGTATATAGAACATTCAGGGCCTCATACTTGCTAGGCAAGCCCTTTACCACTTAAGCCATGTCCCCCAGTCCTTTTTGCTTTGACTTTTCAAATAGGATCTTGCTTTTACTGGGGCAGCCTGAATCCCATCCTCCTATTTATGTTTCCAGAAGTAGCTAGGATGAAGGGTGTGTTCCACTGCGCACAGCTTTTTCTTTAAAAAAAAAAAAAATCCATCCTGCCAGTACTGTGGCTTGAACAGGTTTTTGTTTTTTTCTGTTGTGGGGCTTGAACTCTGGGCCTGGGTACTGTCCCTCAGCTCTTCAGCTCAAGGATAGCACTCTACCACTTGAGCCACTGCACCACTTCCAGTTTTCTGGTGATTTATTGGAGGTAAGAGTCTCACAGACTTTCCTGCCTGGGCTGGCTTTGAACGGTGATCCTCAGATCTCAACCTCCTGAGTAGCTAGGATTACAGGTGTGAGCCACCACCCCCAGCTGAACTCAGGTTCTTAAGCTCTCACTTGGCTCTTCGGCTCAAAACTGGCACTCTACTACTTGAGTCACACCTCCACTTTTGGATTTTTTTTCCCCCTGGTTAATTGGAGATAAGAAAGAGCCTCTCAGAGTTGTCTACTTGGGCAGGCTTTGAACCTTGATCCACTTGAGTAGCTAGGATTATAGGTATGAACCACTGGGTTCCCAGCTGCATCTAGCTTTCTACTGGTTGAGATGGGGGGGAAGTGGGGAGGTCTCTTGAACTTTTTGTCAGGGCTAGCCTAGAACTGTAATCTTCCAAATCTTAGCCCTCCTGAGTAATAGCTGGGATTATAGGCATAAGCCACTACATCCGGCTAGAAAAACACATTAAAAAAAAAAGTTTTAGCACAGGTTTATTTTAGCACAACACGGTTAATGTAGGAAGAAAAAGAGAAGCATTTCCTGCTGCCCACACAGGAAATAGTAGAAAAACACACACATTCTTGTGGTAAGTGCTAACTTACCTAGTGAGTAGAAGCTAACGGTTTGTTGTCACTTCCCCAATTCACCTTTTCCAAATGGCAAAACTCATGTAAGAGCTCTCTTTATTCCTCACCACAGCCCCACAAAGGCCAGCAGTGTTAGCCTGTGTCCAGATGAATGAAGACCTTGAGGCTCAGAGAGGTGGAGGGACTTACCCTCCGTGACACAGCACAGCTGATCTGATACAGCCCTCTAGTCTGTGGAGATGCAAAAACCCTGTTATAAATGCGCTCCCACCAACCTCTTCAGCTCGCTCACCTGCATGGATGGAACGGATAGCATTCTTGTCTGCCTCCAGGAAGGATACCAGGGCCACCATGACACCCATGGTGCTGGAAAGCGCCTCCTCTGACCCGTAGCGGGAGTAGACAGGCTTTCCTGCCTCGCTCAGCACAAAGACGTGCTTCTGGTGCATGCGCCATGCCTCTGTGGCTTCCTCCTCATCTCCCTCGGCGGGGCCCTCCTTGGAGGGCTCCACAGCTTGTCGCCCAGCTGCCCCTGGGGGCTCCAGCCAGTCCTCGGAACTTCCAGGCAGCATCTCCTCCTGCAGGTCCCGAGCTACACCAGTCAGCTGGGTGCTTAGTTCACTGAAGTCCTGGCTGATTTGGCGCATGTCTGTAGGCAGTGGGGGAGGACCCGCAGCACCCTCCTGGGGGCTGTCTCCAGAAGCGGCCCCATCCTCTGTCTCAGTCAGGTCTTCGTAAGAACGGGCATGGACGAACATGGCACCCTCCTGCCCAGCACCTGCAGGCCAAAAAGCACTGGTAATTAAAGGCATAGCTACTGGCAGACATGTTCACCATGCTCTAGTATGACTGCCTGTCCTTTTTCCTTACCATCTCCTCCCTTCCACCATATTGGGAGGGCAACAATCTGCCTCTCTCTCCCAGCCCCATCAAACAGCCCATCTCTGGGCCTGGGCGTGTCCCTCAGCTCTTCAGCTCAAGGCTAGCACTCTATCACTTGAGCCACAGCGCCACTTCCTGCTTTTTCTGCTTATGTGGTGCTGAGGAATCAAAGCCAGAGCCTCCTGCATGCAAGACAAGCATTCTACCACTGAGCCACCCTTCCAATCCTGTCTTTTATAGAAACCTACACTAGGTCCTCACCTGCCTCAGGAGACCTGCATTTGCCATCTGCCTGGAAGGAACTCCTTCCTCCCCATGAAGGTGACAGCTTTTTTAGCTACTTCCTCTTGACCTCCAACCTAAGGCACCCTATCATAGCTCTCTTGGGTTCCCTGAAGCCATTGCCTAGTTATTATCCTCTCCAATCACAGTGATGTCCCCCAAAGACAGGAGTTTTGACTTTCTTGTGCTCAAAGAGCTCACAATCTTATGGAAGAAAGAGCTGGGCAAAACAGAGGTAAAGAAAAAAAGATTGCCGGGTGCTGGTGTCTCACGCCTGTAATCCTAGCTACTCAGAAGGCTGAGATCTGAGGATCGAGGTTCAAAACCAGCCCAGGCAAGAAAGTCCGTGAGACTCTTATCTCCAATAAACAACCAGAAAACCAGAAGTGGCTCTATGGCTCAAGTGGTAGAGTGCTTGCCTTGAACTGTAGAGCTGAGGGACAGCGCCCAAGTCAAGAGTTCAAGACCCACAACAGACATAAATAGATAGACAGATAAATAGATAGATAAATAGATAAATAATCAGGCTGGTTGGTGGTAGCTCATGCCTGTAATCCTAGCTACTCAGAAGGCTGAAATCTGAAGATCATGGTTCAGACCCAGCCTAGGCAGGAAAGTTCTTTAGACTCTTATCTCCAATTAAACATCAAAAAGCTGGAAGTGGAGCTGTGGCTTAAGTAATAGAGCCCTAATCTTGAGTAGAAAAGCTAAGGGACAGCACCCAGACCTTGAGTTCAGCCCCCAGGACTGGCATAAAAAAAAAAAAAAAAAGAAAGCCGAGCACCAGTGGATCATAGTTCAAAGCCAGCTGGGGCAGGAATGTCAATGAGACTCTTATCTCCAATTAACCACCAGAAAACCAGAAGTAGCACTGTGGCTCAAATGGTAGAGCGCTTGCCTTGAGCTGAAGAGCTCAGGGACAGTGTCTAGGCCCAGAGTTCAAGCCCCACGATCACCACCACCAACAACAAAAAAAAGAAAGAAAAAAAAAACCAGAAAGCAGGCCAGAAGCACATTGACCCTGGCTCCCTGTAGTATTCCCAATATCTGACAAATACCTAGTGAGTGACTGAACTGATACATGAATGAATATGAATACCTATTGCTCCAGGGGGCTGCCTATTCCAGCTGTGAGCTAGTTAGAGCTGTGTACTCTGCCCATACCTGGCTCCGTCCCCTGGGCCAGTCCTGGTGTAGGGCTCTCAGCTCTCTCCACACAGTGGCCATCAGCAGGAGCCAATGTGCCCTCAGGGCATTCACTGCTTCTCTTCCTAGGCAAGTCCGCAGCCATCCTTAGGGTTCTCCCTGGAGGAAAAATGGCATCAGAGAAGAAGATACAATTGGCAAAGTCACTGGTATAATTAATACTGCTTAGCTTTAGCTAGGGGTAATGATATATGCCCGTGATTCCAGCAGTTAGGAGACTGAAGTAGGAGAATCACAAGTTCTAGGGTAGAATGGACTACATAATAAAAAAAAACCAAGCTGGGAGCCATGCCTGTAATCCTAGCTACTCAGGAGGCTGAGCTCTGAGGTTCAAGGTTCAAGGCCAGCCTGGGAAGGAAAGTCCATGAGACTCTTATCTCCTATTAACCACCAGAAAACTGGAGGTGGTGCTGGGCTCAAGTGGTAGAGTATTCACCTTGAGCTGAAAAGCTGAGGGAGATCACCCAGGCCCAGAGTTCAAGCCCCACGACTGACAAAAAAAAAACAACAACAAAACAAACAAAAGAATCTGAGTTCAAATCCTAGCATCATAAGAAAAAAAGTCAATTCTTCCTGGGTACTCAGGGCTTACTCAGAATACTCTCCATCCTTTATATCTTATATCTTTTTTTTTTTTTTTCTGTTGGTCTGGGGCTTGAACTTAGACCCTGGGCACTGTCCCTGAGTTCTTTTGCTCAAGACTAGCACTCACACTTTGAGCTAAAGTGCTACTTCTGGTTTTCTGGTGATTAGTTGGAGATAAGAGTCTCTCAGGGGGCTGGGAAGGTGACTCAGTGGTAGAGTGCTTGCCTTACATGCATGAAGCCCTGGGTTCGATTCCTCAGCACCACATAAGCAAAAAGAAAAGAGTCGGAAGTGGCACTATGGCTCAAGTGGTAGAGTGCTAGCCTTGAGCTGAAGAGCTGAGGGATAGCACCCAGGCCCAGAGTTCAGGCCCCATGACCGGACCCAAAAACAAAAAACAAACAAACAAACAAACAAAAGTCTCTCATGGTCTCCCTGATATGTGGATGTTAAATAATCCAAAATGCAAGGAGATATGACAAAGTAAACAGGACTCAAGAAACAAAGGACCTCCACTCAATTTGTCCTATCATTTCTAAATGACTCCATGTTCTTGATCACATATATGGTGTATATATATATATATATATATATATATATATATATATATATATATATATGTGCACATCTGAGGAAGCTAGGAGGAGGACACAGAATGAGAGGGAATCAGAGGAAAATATACAATAGAGGGGCCCATCAGCTGCATTGGACGTTGATGAAAATGAACTAAGCAACTCAAAGGCAGTGATGGGAGGGAGGGAATGGGAATGGGAGGGAAAGAGGGAACAGTTAACACTAAGCGAAAGGAAAGAAATATACATATCACCTGATGTGGAAGAAATAGTTGTATTGTCAAAACTCATAAAATTCACAAACATTATAGACCATGATAATGACGATTTGCCTTGTGAAGGTTAAAATGTGTTTGTGAGTTTAACTAAGTAGCACTATCCCACAATCTTATGAAATTTGTGAAATTTATATAATCACTTAATTTCAATAAAAATTATTTAAAAAGGAAGTGGCGCTGTAGCACTTGCCTTGAGCTGAAGAGCTGAGGGACAGCGCCCAGGCCCAGAGTTCAAGCCCCACGACCGACAAAAAAAAAAAAAAAAATTATTTAAAAAAAGAGTCTCACAGACTTTCCTACACAAGCAGGCTTTGAAGCACAATCCTCAGATCTCAGCCTCCTGAGTTGCTAGCATTACAGTGTGAGCCATTAGAACTTGGCTTATTTCTTTTTCTTTTTCTTTTTTTTGTCGGTCATGGGGCCTGAACTCTGGGCCTGGGCCCTGTCCCTCAGGTCTTCAACTCAAGGCTAGCACTCTACTAACTTGATCACACAGCACCACTTCTGGCTTTTTCTGCTTATGTGGTGCTGAGGAATTGGAACCCAGGGCCTCATGCATGCAAGGCAAACACTCTACCACTGAGCCACCTTCCCAGCTACCTTATCAGACAGTAATATCTCTACTTACCTGGTTTTATTTCTTTTGACTAAAGGTCACCTGTGGCCGGCTACAAATTTTAGATCCTATGTAGGAGTTTAGTCAACATTTGCCAGAGAGCCAGATAAGTATCTTAGAAGGGAAAGTGAAAGATCTATAATGGGTTGTCTAGTTCCAGCATACCTACCTTCAATGAAGCAAGACAGCCATGCCTGAGGAAAAGATTTGTCTTGGTAGTAATCAGGAACAATACCTCTGCATTTAAAGGGACCTACTTTTAGTGGTCCAAGTTTTCTCACCTACAAAATGGTAAGAAAGGGGTTGGGAATGTGGCTCAGTGGTTGAGTGTTTGCCTAGCATGCATGAAGCCCTGGGTTTGATTCCACAATGCCACATAAACAGAAAAAAGCCAGAAGTGGCGCTGTGGCTCAAGTAAGTAGATTGTTAGCCTTGAGCAAAAAAAGCTCAGGGACAGACCCCAGGTTCTCAGTTAAAGCTCTATGACTGGCAAAAAAAAAGGAAGGAACCAATACCTTGAAAACAGCTATTCACTGAGTTGTAAGATTAAATAAGACAAGTACTGTGGTTACAGAGTAGGCAGTTACTAGTTGCTGTTACTAGTTTTTTTTTTTCCCCTTTTGATTCTTTTTGGGGATTTTTTTTTTTTTTTACTATATAGCCCAGATAGACCTCTAAGTTATAATCCTCCAGCCTTAGCCTCCTAAATGCCACATCACCAGGCCTAACATTATTCTTACTTTGCCTATAGACTACAGTAACACGTAAACCCTGTGGTCTTTGTTATGAAAGTCACTCCTATGAGAATTTGCTTAGCTTGGGCCAAGCCCTTGGTGAATAGCCTGGGGCAAACATACTTCTACCTTAGAGAGGCTCAGTAACTAGCTGCTGCCACCTACATCAGGCAAGAAAGTCATCCATGGGCTTCAGGCTCACAGATCCAAACTGGATCACTAGCTTTCTGCTGGTTCTGGAAGTCTCTATCAGGCTTAACTCCTTGGTCTACAAAATGCCCCAGGCTTCAAGCCTCACATTCTAATTCAAAGATCTAAACAAGGTTTGGATCTTTGGTTTGTTATAGCAGCTTTGCCCTATCTTGAAGACCCCCCTCCCTTAGGATCACTTGTGGGCTTCAGCTATCTGAGCCCAGTGTGTTTGTGTGTTCCCAGCACAATACCTGCAACAGGAAAAAGCAGCAGATGTACAGGGCTAGCAGATTGCTTCTTTGAAAACAGTTTCCCTGCCATGTGAGGTTACCTAACACCTCAGCCTCTCCAAGGTCAGTCTGAGATTCCTGCCAGAAAGTCTGATGAGGTGAACAGCTTTCTGGATTTCTCCTGGAAACTCAGGCAGAAAGGCTGAGGAAATCCCAGCAAAATTCCACCCAACTTACACTGGACACATGACCTGTACAAGCTGAAGCTCCTGAAAAGCTAGTCGAAAGGAGGTTTCTGAAAACTAGCCCATAAGCCTCACAGAGGACTCTTTTCAGGCAGCCCCTCTAGATGCCTCCAGGGCTTGCTATTTTTCGTAGAAGTGCCCTGCAGAACCTGTCACCAATGTCACCAAACAAGTTAGTACAATCATCCCTTCAAGTGTGCCGCCCTTCCTAAGAAGGCCTTGGAAAGCAGAAGAGTTTGCAAGAGCTCCTCCTTATTTGCTCCTAACTACTCTGAGCCCTCGCCCTGCTTGGATGGTACTTTGGGGACCCACATGTGTGATCCATGACAGACAGGGTCTGGGTGAGGCTGGCTGGTGGCAGTTTCAGCCAGATGGCTTCCTTACGCTGAGAGCTAAGCCTGACCCTTGTCACTTCTGGTAGCCACTCCCCTCCTGACAAAGGCTGAGAGTCCTTACTAGGGTCCAGTAAGAGGATCATCGAATAATACACCCTTTAGAACAAAGTCCCAAGATCATTCCAGGTGCTGGCCTGGCTTCGCCCTACTACGCCCGCGGGGATTCAGAGAGACCAAGGCTGGTCTGCGTTAAAGTGAAGGGAAGGTCCGATCCAGCAAACGCCTCCTACCCGACCTCGCCCTCTTCGCTGAAGTATTCGGTTCTAGGTGTCATCTTTTGTATTGCCCAAGCAGCTTGGGGCCAGTCGGCTGAGTGACGTCCAAGAAGATCCTCCAAGTCCTTCTATCTCCAGACAGTACCGTGGGTGGCAGGGGACCCCCCGGGGACCCCCCCCCACCCCCGCCGCCAGCAGTCTACAAGCCCCTCCCTCTGAGGATGACAGCTCTCCAGCTTCTGCCCCCCCCCGCCGGCCTGGCCACGTGGGTTGGCAGTCGGACTCACCTGTTTCTTGGGGGGGGGGGCGCGGATTCCAGGACGTACAGAGGGTGCCGGTCACTGTCTTCTGCCGCACCCGCGAAGGGGAATGGGTTTCCGGCAGGGCCTGGCCTGAGGGCAAAGGCTGGCAGGCGGGCCACGACCTCGGGAGGACACGGACATGGCCACGGCGAAGCACTGGTTCTTTTTCTACCACCCCCACACCCGGTCGCCGGCGCAGGAAGACAGCCTTCGCGCGAAGCCTCTCGCGGCCGAGGCCCGGCTCCAGCCAGCCGCTCCTAGCCCAGACCCAGCCCGCCCCGGAGGTGCATTGTGGGAAATGTAGTCCGTGTGGCTCGGTTGCCCGAGGCACCGCGGGAAACTGGTTCAGGACAGGGAAGCCCTGAAGAACCAGGGGCCGCCCTGCTCCCGGAGCTCTGCGGTCACCTGGAACCTTACAGCGGAAACTCCACTTCTGGCTTTTTTTTTTTTTTAAATAACTTATTGGAGATAAGAGTTTCACAGATTTTGCTGCCTGGGCTGCCTTGGAACCACGATCTTCAGAGCTCAGCCTCCTGAGTAGTTGGGATGACAGGTGTGAGCCACCATGGGGTGGGAGGGCGGTGTGGGGAGGGGGGAACCACTGCTGGGACCGTGGGAGTTTAAGGGCAGATAAATGTCATCGGTGGGCTCAGCCACTCTAGCTGTGAAAGGTGTGGACATGCGCAAAAGCCATAGTACTAATTGTTGCAAACAAACAAAAAACCGAAAAACAATTTTTTAAGCCACATTTTAATATATCAGTATAAGGCTTCTAGAACGTGCAGTTGGCCAACAATGTACATAAGAATGACTTGAAAGTTAAAACAACAGCAACAACACTACACTCCCTGGACACTATCCCTAGAGACTTTTATTTAATTGGATGGGTGTGGGGAAACAGGCATCAGTAGCAGTATTAGATTTTAAATATCCCCTAGGTGACTTGCCAGGGAGAGAAAATGCTGTAATTTGCTAGATGCAATAAAACCGACAAGGAAAACATAAAGCTCTTCTAATGGTCCTATTTTGGAAGAACAGCTTTAAGAAGCAAAATTAGGGTTAATACTATTTATATTTTCTCTGAAGCAATAACTCACTTGATAGACTTGTGGTTAATTCTCCCAACCATTCGGGAACCAGAAAGAAGGTCTGGAACTACTCTTTTGATCCTCTTTGCTGCTCCAGCAACACCCAAGACCTTCTTTGCATCTCTCAACCTTACTCTGGAGGTGGTAGAGCTCTGTCACTTGGGCTTTTTCTCCGAGACTTTGATGGTTGCCACTTGTAATCTTCTTCCACAACACTGACATATGACTGATGTTCTGACATATATGGCCTCGTTTTTTTTTTTTAAACTGAAGATGGCTTTTCATGGGAGTATCAGTCCTTTGCATATGGTTTAGGGGAAATTTCCCATGTGAGAAAGTGCTCTAATCTTTAGCTATTCTTTCCCATGAAATGGAAAGAGGAGGAGGGAAGAGGAAACACTCTAGGTCATCCTATGTTTTTCCTCACTAGCTCAGGATCCCAGTTTCCTACCTTTAGACCTCCTGAGTAGCTAGGCTTACAGCTGTGAGCCACTAGATCCTATGCAGGCCTATGAGTTTAAATACTAGTGACATGCCTCCACAATTTGCATATGTGTCCCTGATCTTTACATTCTGAACTCTAAACTGATGAACCCAACTCCCAACTATACATCTCACCTATTTCTTTGATGTAATAAGTTTGAACTAGCCAGGCGTAATAGGTCATAGAATGTGGAAGGATAGAGCAAAAGGACTAAGAGTTTGAGACCTGAGGCTGGAGGCCTGGCTAAGGTGGTAGAATGCCTGCTTTGCAAGCATGAAACCCTAAGTTGAAACCCCAATATAGCAAAAACAAAAACAGAACAACAACAACAAACAACTAGACAAGAACAAAACAAAACAAACATATAAACAAAAATTCTTCATGGCTGGGGGTTGGGGGCTCACATCTGTAATTCTGGCTACTTAGGAGGCTGAGAGCTGAGGATTATGGTTTGAAGCCAGCCCAGGCAGAAAAAGTCCCTGTGAGACTCTTATCTCTAATTAACCACTCAACACCCCGAAATGGGCTGGGTGCTGGTGGCTCATGCCTGTAATCCTAACTACTCAGGAGGCTGAGGTCTGAAGCTTGTACTTCAAAGCCAGCCTGGCAGGAAAGGCCATGAAACCTTTATTTCCAATAAACCTGCAGAAAACTGGAAGTAGCTTTGTGGTTCAAGTGGTAGAGCACTAGCCTTGAGCTGAAGAGCTGAGGGATAGCACTCAGGCCCAGAGTTCAAGCCCCATGACTGACAAAAACAAACCAACCTTCATGTTACCCAAAATTGAGCTCTTATTTTTTATACAAAAACTGTTTCTCCTAAACTCTTCCCTCATCCCGCTCCTGATCTTACTATTGCAATACTGGCATGAACACCATCCTCTATGGTTGAACTATTCCAGTAACATCATATTGGGCTGTCCTGTTTCTGCCTTTTCCCATGTTTAATGTATTTTATACACAGCAGCCAGAGAGATTCTGTTAATATGAAAATCATGCCATAATATTTCTCTATTTAGAGCCCTCAAATAACTTTCTCTCTCATTCCTTACAGAAACAAGACTTTTCTCCAAGGTCTATAAAACATCGGAGGAGAGACTGCTCTTCTTACTTCTCTTGCTGTAACTCGTTCTGGTTTTTGTATCTCTTGGTTTTTGAAGCTTGGTCTTGAAAATTCTAATCATGTACACTCACCAGGGCCTTTTTCCTTTGCTATTGTTCTACCCAGAACACTCTTTCCCTAGAAATCCCAATGGCTTAGTTCCTAGTTTTCTTTGGATCTGTATTCCAAGAGCTCAAAAAGGCTAACCCTGATAGCTCTATTTAAAGTTACAAACATTTCCAGGATTCTCTGCTTCACTTACAGCATCTACAATTACCACAAAGGTTGTAACTGTATCTTGTTTAGTTTATTCTCTATCTTCAATCACTGCCCCCACTTTCATCTCAATTAGGGCATTCATTTATTACTTTGTTTATTTCTAGATCCTCAGCACCTGACATAGTATATTTGATATAAGAACTGTCACACAAAGATACTTCATAAGGGCTCTTTCTTTTCTATTATATAGAGTTTAGAAATGCAACCCAGGCTGATCTTGAACTAGAGATCACCATCTTATTTCTACCTCCCCATTTTGTTTATTTATTTATTTATTTTTGGGTTCCGGTCGTGGGGCCTGAACTCTGGGCCTGAGCACTGTCCCTCAGCCCTTCAGCTCAAGGCTAGCGCTGTACCACTTGAGCCACAGCGCCACTTCCGGCTTTTTTCTTATGTGGTGCTGAGGAATCGAACCCAGAGCCTCATGCATGCAAGGCAAGCGCTCTACCACTGAGCCACCTTCCCAGCCCCCCTCCCTATTTTGTACCCAAACTTCATGCCACTTTTTTTTTTAACCAGTCCTGGGGCTTGAACTCAGGGCCTGGGCAATGTTCCTGAGCTTCTTTTGCTCAAAGCTAGTACTCTACCATTTGATCCACAGCACCACTTCTGGCTTTTTCTGCTTATGTGGTACTGAAGAATTGAACCCCGGGCCTCATGCATGCAAGGCAAGCACTCTACCACTAAGCCACCTTTGCAGCCCCTTTGCTAGTACTAGGAGTGAACTCAGGGTCTTGAGCTCTCAGTCCACTTTTCCATTCATGCCTGTTGCTTTACCACTTGAGCTATATCTCCAGTCTGGTATTTTGAAAGCTTTTTTGGAGATTCTAACAGGGGAACACAGCTTCTCATATACACTTGACCAAAGAACCACCATTTGCCAGGAGCTGGTGGCTCATGACAGTAATCCTAGCTATTCAATGGGCTGAGATCTGAGGATCATAGTTCAAAGCCAGACTCAGCAGGAATGTCTTTGAGACTGTTATCTCCAATGAACCACCAGAAAAATGGAAGTGGTGCTGTGGCTTAAAGTGGTAGAGTGCTAGCCTTGAGCAAAAAGACCTCAGGGACAGCACCCAGGCCCTGAGCTCAAGCCCCAGGACTGACTGCTATGGGAACGGTTGCCCTCATTGACAAAGTACATAGCTATAGGAGGGATGCACATGGAGCAGGAGGGAGGAAGAGGACACCTGCCTAACCAGTTAGATCTGAGTCTACCCTGGTGATCAATGGGGTGACAGGTACCATATCTAGATAGATCATCCTCCATCCTAGTCTATCATTTTTCTTGTTAATTGGAGATAGAGTCTTAAGGACTTTTCTGCCTGGGCCTGGCTTCAAATCATGATACTTTGATCTCAGCCTCTTGAGTATTGAGGATTTTAGGCTTGAACCACTGTCACTAGCTTTTACACAGGTCTTGAATAAAGGAATGATTTCATTGCTGACAATTTAAAAAGTGGAAAAGTAAGCTGGGCACTGACACAGCTGGTCTGTAATCCTAGCTACTCAGGAGGCTGAGATCTGAGGATAGAGGATCAAAGCCAGCCTGGGTAGGTAGGAAAGTCTGTGAGACTTTTTTTTTTTGTTATTGGTGGTGGTGGGGGCTGAACTCTGGGCCTAGGCACTGTCCCTCAGCTCTTCAGCTCAAGGCTAATGCCCTACCACTTGAGCCACAGTGCCACTTCTGGCTTTTTTTCTGCTTATATCGTGCTAAGGAATTGAA
>NW_012267323.1:3059837-3112049 GCF_000151885.1 Dipodomys ordii | reverse complement strand
CCCGCGCGGGGCACGGCGGGAGTGGAGTAGGTGAGACCGGCCGCGGCACTTCATCTCCCGGCGGGCCGAGCGCGGTAGGCGGCGGCGCGGCGCCTTTGTGGAAGCAGCAGCCCGCGGGGAGGAAGTTCCGGTCTCCGCGGCCGGGTCGGTGGTAGTAGCTGAGGTAGGAGGAGCAGGCCGCGGAGGCTTCGCGGCTTCGGTAAGGCCCCCAAGGCAAGAGAAGAGGGCGTGCCTGACCGTATGGGGAAAGCGCCGACGGCCTGGGCCGCTTTGGACTTGGTGGGCCCGCGCGGCCTACAAGTCGCGACCTCGAAGTCGCGGGGCGGCTTGCGGCCTCCCTCCGCAGCGGCGGAAGGGTTAGGGAACGCCCGAGAACGGTCGCGGGCCTGAGGCGGGGCCCTGCTCTGTGGCAGGATTACCGGTCCCACGGCGCCAGCGGCCCTTCAGGGAGGCCGGGTCCCGGTGCGTGGTGGCGGTGGCGGCGGCTTGGTGCTCCTAAGTCTGCGGAGCTGCAGGCGGGCTCGGTCTTCCTCTTCACTCTTTCTCTCTCCCCCCCTCCCCCTTCCATCTCGTCCCCCCCCCCCCCCCCCCCCTCCCCCCCCCCCCCCCCCCCCCGCTTCTTATCCAGTTCTGAGGTATCTCTTAGGGAGTCCTTCGCCTGCAGTCCGGGACGTCCGGCTAGGCGGAACGGAATGGCGCGAGGGGCTCCGAACCTGGGCGTAGGGGCGGTAGAACCGGGAGATGGGGGTGGGGGTGGGGGGGAGTGGCCTGGGGTGGAGGGGGGGGAGGGAAGGCATCTTCGCCCGTTGAGGCGAATGTGGGATGCGAGGGATGTTTTTTCCTCCTTGGTGCTTCGTATTCTTTGTAGCGTCGTAAACTCGCATTTTTCTCCTAATAATGATGCTGCTGGTATTTCTGGGACTGCGTTTTTTTCTAATAAAAAGGGTACATAAGCTGTGAGGGTAATTGTATTATTATGTTTTTGTTATGATTTGCCTCTTCTGGCTGGGCTTGTGATGTATGGAGTAGTTGAATAGTTTTTCTGGTGCTCCTGTCACCCGGTTTTTCTGAATTCTGGATTGTGCTCCAGTTTTGTTAGCTTCCAACTTCCTGTTGAATAATATCAACGGGAACAACTGATTTAAATATGTCAGAATTACCACGTTTGTGTGAGGGCTTCTTAAGAACTGGTCAGTTTGGCAATGAAGACAGTAATAAATGATAACATTTTTGCTGAAGCACAAAAGTTGAATATTAACCTTGACCTGCATTTATTTAGATAGCTAATGTATAGGATTGTTAACAAGTGTTTGTGGACAACCTTTTTAGAAAATGAATCTAGGGCCTTGCAAGCCTAGGCAAGCTTTTTACTACTGAACTACATACATACACAGACTTTTTTTGGGGGGGAGGGGGGGTCGGTCATGGGGCTTGGAACTCTGGGCCTAGGCGCTGTCCCTCAGCACTTGAGCTCAAGGCAAGTGCTCTACCACTTGAACCACAGTGCCCTTTCCGGTTTCCTGGTGGTCTATTGGAGATGAGAGTCTACTGCCCGGATTGGCTTTGAACTGCGATCTTCAGATCTCAGCCTCCTGAGTAGCTCGGATGACAGATGTGAGCCACAGGTGCCTGGCTCTAGACTTTTTTCTGATGGTCGTAGGCCTTGAATTCAGAGCTGTCCCTGAGCTTTTGCATTCAAAACTAGCCCCCCTACCACTTGAGTCACAGCGCCACTTCCGGTTTTTGTTTTTTTGTGTGTGTGTGGTTAATTGGAGATAATGATATCATGGACTTTCCAGCCCCTGATTGGCTTTGAAGCTTGATTCTCAGATCTCAGCCTCCTGAGTAGCTAGGGTTACAGGTGTGAGCCACTGGTGCCTCAGTGTGTGTGTGTGTGTGTGTGTGTGTGTGTGTGTGTGTGTGTGTGTGTGTGTGTTAACGGATTTGGTCTTATTTACTTTAGGATCCTAGGTTCTTGTAGCTTTAGGATCCTAGGTTCTTGTAGCTTTTTTTGTGTGTGTTGGTTGTGGGGCTTGAACTCTGGGCCTGGGCACTGTCCCTCAGCTCTTCAGCTCAAGGCTAGCGCTCTATCACTTGAACCCCAGCGCCACTTCCGGTTGGCTTATTGGAGACAAGAGTCTCATGGAGTTTCCTGCCCAGGCTGGCTGGCTTTGAACCATGAACCTCAGATCTCAGCCTCCTGAGTAGCTAGGATTACAGGCGTGAGCCACCGGCACCGGCTCTTGTAGCTTTTTACTAGGGAATGATGAGTTGTAAGATGAAGTTACCCAATGGACTCTTCAGACAGAAATTTGAGTAAGATTACACTGTTCTGCCAACATGTTTAGATATGTAAATTAATAATAATGTTTTTGTTGAACTCAAGGTCTTAAAATGTCCCCTTCTCTGCTCATTGTTGGTACTCTACCAGTTCTGGCTTTTTGCTGGTTAGAGTCTCCCCGGGGCTGGGAATGTGGCTTAGTGGTAGAGTGCTTGCCTAGCATGCATGAAGCCCTGGGTTCTTCTATTCCTCAGTACCACAGAAACAGGAAAAGCTGGAAGTAGCGCTGTGACTCAAGTGGTAGAGTGCTAGCCTTACGCAAAAGAAGCTCAGAGACAGTGCCCAGGCCCTGAGTTCATGCCCCAGGACTGGCAGAAAAAAAAAGTCTGGATTTGTCTTCCCTAGCTGGCTTCATCTATAGGTGTGAACCACTGGTGCCTGGCTTACTGTTAATAATCTATTCAGAGTTTTATAGATGTTATAACTGTTGGAAAGTTGTGAAAATTTAAAAATAAGCCATTTTTTGAAGGAATCTCTAGTTTATATGCCATGAATATAGAATTTTTTTTTTAACAGTCTCATAGTTCACATACGGTTGGAACTTACGCTTCCTTGAATAACTCATTGATATTGGGCAAATTGCCTAGCTTCTCAGATCCTCTGTTTCCTCATCTGGAATAAAGTTAAAGAAGTAAAGCCATCTCAGATTTTTTTTTTTTGGTTGGTTGTGGGACTTGAACTCTGGGCCTTGGCGCTGTCCCTCAGCTCTTCAGTTCAAGTTCTCTACCACTTGAGCCACAGTGCCACTTCCAGTTTTCTGGTGGTTTATTGGAGATAAGAGTCTCATGGGGGGGCTGGGAAGGTGGCTCAGTGGTAGAGTGCTTGCCTTGCATGCCTGAGGCCCTGTGTTCGATTCCTCAGCACCACATAAGCAAAAAGGAAAAAGCCGGAAGTGGCGCTGTGGCTCAAGTGGTAGAGCACTAGCCTTGAGCTGAAGAGCTGAGGGACAGTGCTAGGCCCAGAGTTCAGGCCCCACAACTGGACCCAAAAAAAAAAAAAAAGAGTCTCATGGGTTTTCTTGCCCTTGCTGGCTTTGAACTGTGATCCTCAGATCTCGACTTCCTGACTAGGTAGGATTACAAGTATGAGCCACCAGTGCTTGGCTTCATAGTTTTTTTTCATGAGATTTATTATGTAACACAGTGTCCACAGGACAGTCCATGGTGCACAGAAAATAATTATTATTACTTAAATAGGGTCTCATGTAACCCAGCTTGGTCTGTGTAGGCCAGGTTGGCTTCAAACTCAATATTACCATTATTGCCTGAGCTCTGAGATTACAGATCTATGCCACCAACTTTCATGTAAATCGTTTTATTTAGCAGTACAGGAGTTTGTACTTAGGGTCTCATGAATTCATGCTAGGTAGGTGCTATATCACTTAAGTCATGTGCCAGCCCTTTTTTTTTAGTTATTTTTTTTTAGGGTCTTTCAAACTCTACCACTCCAAAAGCCAGGATGACAAGAATGACAAGTTGCTAACATGCTTAGCTTATTGCTTCAGATGAGGGGGAATCTCACTAACATTTTGCCTGTGTTGGACTCTAATCTCAATCCTACAGATCTCTACCTCCCAAGTAGCTAGGTTTACAAATGTGCACCTAGCCTGAATCATTTCAAAGTATACAGTTCAGTAATTAGTTATATTAACCATGTAGTGAAACTGACAAGTTCATCTGTTACCAAAACTTTTCAAGACCCCCAACAGATACTGTAACCATTAAGTAACTGCATTTTTTCTTCTAGCCATTGGTAACCTCTAGTCTACTGTTTTCCTCTGATAACCTTTAATTTACTTGGTCTCCTCTTCCCTACCTTCCCTTCTACTTCCTTCCTCTTTCTCTTTCACTCAAGGCTGGCACTCTAGCATTTGAGCCATAGCTCAATTTCTGGCTTTTTGCTGGTTAATTGGAGACAAGAGTATCATGTATTTGTCTGCCCACACTAGCTTTGAACATTGATTTTCAGATCTCTGACTCCTGAGAAGATAGGACTATAGGTGTGACCAATCAGCACCTGACTTGAGCTGGTTATTTTTTAGATAGTCTCTGCCTAAGTGCATGCCTGGACTGCATCTCTTCTATTTTAGGCTTCCCATCATAGCTTGGATGGTAGTAGTTAGGATTACAAGGATGTTCCATGGGCACCTGGCATTTTATTTTAATTTTTGTGCCACTAATTCAGAGAGCTGTCCGTTTTGCTTGCACATTTGTTAATTGGATTATTCCTTTCTTTTTTTAACTTTCAGTTCATTGTATATTCTGATATTAGTCCTTTATCTGTTGAGTAGCAGGTGAAAATTTCTCACATTCAATGGGTTGTGTCTTTTTTTTTTAATTGCTTCTTTTGCTGTGCATAATAAACTTTTTAGTTTTTTTGTGTGTGTGTTTTTTTTTTTTTTTGGTTGGTTGTGGGGCCTGAACTCTGGGCCTGGGTGCTGTCCCTCAGCTCTTCAGCTCAAGGCCAGTGTTCTACCATTTGAGCCATAACACCACTTGCAGCTTTTTTCTGCTTATGTGGTGCTGAGAAATTGAACCCAGGGCCTCATGCATGCAAGGCAAGCACTGTACCACTGAGCCACCTTCCCAGCCCAACTTTTTAGTTTTTATTTTTATTTTTTGTGTTGGTCCTAGGGCTTGAACTCAGGTCCCTGAGCTTTGGTGCTCAAGGATAATGTTTTACCACTTAAGCCACAGTTCTTCTTTTGGCTCTTTGATGGTTAATTGGAGATAAGAGTCTCATGGGCTGGCTTTGAACCAGGATCCTCAGATCTCAGCCTCCTGAGTAGTTAGGATTACAGGCATGAGCTTCTGGTACCCAACCACATAAACTTTAATTTGATATGTTGTGTCAGTTTTTATTCTTGCTTTCTGGGGAATTCGAGTTCTATACAGAAAATGATTGCCTATATCTACAACTTCCAGATTTCCCTCTTTTTCCCCCCTGTAGTTAAGTTTAAAGTTTCAGATCTTACTTTGAATTCTGAGATCCATTTAGAATTGATTTTTGTGTAAAATGAAAGATAAGGGTCATGTTTCAGTCTTCTGCAAGTATACAAAACAATTTTGCTGCCAGGTGCTGGTGGCTCACCCCTATAATCCTAGTTACTCAGGAGGCTGAGATCTGAAGATCACAGTTAGAAACCAGCTGGGGCAGAAAAGTGCCCATAAGACTCTTACTTGTAATTAATCACCAGAAAACCAGAAGTGGAGCTGTGGCTCAAAGTGGTAGAGTGCTAGCTAGCCGTAAGTAAAAAAGCTTAGGAAAAGTGCCTGGGCCTTGAATTCAAGCCCCATGACTGACCTAAATAAATAAATAAATAAGGTATTAGATGGCCATAGTTGTGTTTTTTCTTAGTGTGATATCTGTTCATCCATCCATCTATCCATCTATTCATCCATCTATCCTAGTTGTGCTGGTTCAGGAGCTTGAACTCAGGGCCTGAGTGCTATCCCTGAGCTTTTGTGGTCAAAGCTAGTGCTCTACTACTTGAGCCAAAGCTCTTACTTTTGGCTTTTTTAGTGGTTAACTGGAAATGAGAGTCTCATAGACTTTTGTACTCTGTGGCTTTGAGTTGCAATCCTCATCTCCCAGCCTCCTGTGTAGCTAGGATTACAGGTGTGAGTCAGCAGTGCTCAGCCCAGTAATGTTTTGATTTTTCTCCTTTTATTTTTGTTGGTGGCTGGCTTTCTTCATTCAACAATGTGTTGTTCAGTCTCCGTGTGTTTTAGTATTTTCTGCAGTACCCTGCTGTTAAATTCTAGTTTAATTTCATTATGGTTTGATAGAATAAGTAGAATGATTGCAATTTTCTTGAATTTGCTAAGCCTTGTGATATATTTTGGATAACGTTGCATGGGATGGTAAGAATATGCATTATGCGGTCTGGGAAGGTGGCTCAGTGGTAGAGCGCTTGCCTTGCATGCCTGAGGCCCTGGGTTCGATTCCCAGCACCACATAAGCAAAAAGAAAAAAAAAGCCGGAAGTGGTGCTGTGGCTCAAGTGGTAGAGCGCTAGCCTTGAGCTGAAGAGCTGAGGGACAGCGCCCAGGCCCAGAGTTCAGGCCCCACGACTGGACCCAAAAAAAAAAAAAAAGAATATGCATTATGCATTTGCTGGATGAAATACTCTGTAGATGTTTCAGGTTCATTTTGTCTATGGTGTCATTTAGTTCTGAGGTTTCTTTGTGGATTTTTGTGTGTATTGGCATTGGGACTTGAACTCAGGGTCTCATTCTCTTGTTTTCAAAACATTTGCTGTGGTGAGAATAATAAACTATCGTGACTAGTCAGGTGGGTAGAGTAGGGTTAGCTACATGAACTGAAAATTGTGCTAACTAGATACTGATCCAAAAGTAAAGGACAAGTTTTATGCTGAAAAAATTAGTAAATAGGAAGTATATAACATTCTTAGTACATTTTAACAGTTTATGATACTCAAAATACACATTTTTAATTAAAATTAACTATTTCTTGTTATAAATTAATGTGTAATGGTCTAAAAGTGACCTCTAAATATATTCTTGCTATTGTAGTCCCTAATACCAGGTCACTAGTTTAACTTTTACTTCATATTCTAAAGTACTTTTTGTGGTTTATACTTCATATTCTAAAGTACTTCTTTTTGTGGTTTATTTTATACAGGTTCTGCTCTAAGTAGATTTGGGTCGAAAAAGAATCTACTTATTGAGGCCCTCTTGACAAAGAGATGTGGGGGGATTCTCGATCTGCTAACAGAACAGGACCTTTTCGGTAAGTCCTGAAATTTAAATATTGAAATTGTCAGCATTTTAATAATAAGTATTTAGTATAGCATTTTAGCCTACTATAAAGGCAAATATTTTGTAGAGAAATAATAGCTTTGATTCTTTTTTTTTTTTTTTTTTTGGCTCCGGTCGTGGGGCCTGAACTCTGGGCCTGGGCGCTGTCCTTCAGCTCTTCACCTCAAGGCTAGCACTCTACCACTTGAGCCGCTTTTTTCTTTTGCTTATGTGGTGCTGAGGAATTGAACCCAGGGCCTCTTGCATGCAAGGCAAGCGCTCTACCGCTGAGCCACCTTCCCAGCCCTAGCTCTGATTCTTTATAGTTAGAAACTGTTATAAAAGTTTGTAGTCTGAATGTGGTAGCATGCTTGTAACCCCAGCACTAGGAAGGCAGAAGCAGGAAGATCTTGAATTTAAGGCTGGCTGCATAGCAAGACCTTGTCTCAAACAACAACAACAAAGAAGTTTCCAGTCATTTCTAAAGTGATTGTGAGACTGAATACCCAGCATGCCAAGTAGTATGGTTTTGTTTTGTTTTGTAGTACTAGGGATTTAACTCTGGGCTCTGAGCTTGCTAGGCAAGCTCTCTACTACTAGTGCTAAATCTTCACCCTTTTTTTGGGGGGGAGGAGGAGAATGGGTTCAGTTGTGAGGCTTGAACTCTAGTCCTAGGTACTGTCCCTGAGCTCTTCAGTTCAAGGCTAGTGCTTGACCATTTGAGCCATAGTGCCACTTCTGGTTTTCTGGGGGTTAACTGAAGTCTCACAGACTTTCCTACCCAAGCTGGCTTGGAACTGTGATCCTCAGATCTCAGCCTCTTGAGTAGCTAGAATTATAAGCATGAGCCACTACCACCAACCTTTTATTTTTTTGCTGGTCGTGGGGCCTGAACTCTGGCCCTAGGTTTTATCCCTCAGCTCTTCAGCTCAAGGCTAGTGCTCTACCACTTGAGCCATAGCACCACTTCTGTCTTTTTCTGCTTATGTGATGCTGAGGAATCGAACCCAGAGCCTCATGCATGCAAGGCAAGCACTTTACTATTGAGCCACCTTCCCAGCCCCCTCTTCAGCCTTTTGATTATACTTTTTTTGGGGGGGGCAGGTACAGAAAATAAGGAGCCTCATGCCTGCTAGGATTCTAAGCAACTTCTCTACTACTTGAGCTAAGCCCCTCCACTAATCTTCTTATGTCTGAGCCATGCTTCCAGTTTTTTTGTATTGGTCCTAGGGCTTGAACTTGGCCTGTCTGTTGTCCTTGATTTAATTAATTAATTAATTAATTTTACTCTAAGCTAGCACTATCACTTGAGCCACACCTCCATTTATGACTTTTTTGGTGATTAATTGGAGATAAGAGTTTTATTAATTTTCCTTCCCAGGCTGTCTTCAAACTGTGATTCTCAAATCTCAGTCTCCTAAGTTGCTAGGATTACAGGTGTGACACTAGGTTCCTGTTCTCTTTTGTGATAGTTGTTTTTTAGATTAGGGTTTTGATTCCTGTCCAGGCAGTAAGTATCTTCCTGTTTTAGGCTTCCTATTGTAGTTGGCTTAATAGGTGTGTACCACTGTGCCCAACTATCAGTTAAGAAGGGGGTTTTTAAATTGTATGTATTAGTTCTATAGATGGATTTCATTGTGATCGATCCATATGTGCATATGAAGTCACCTTTTCTTTCTTCTTTCCCCTTAAAACAACTTTAATTGGTTTCATTGTTTTCATTTTATACATGTGTATAACGTGCTTTAACCATGATCACCATGATCGCTACTTATGTCCTCTCCTTTAATCTTGTCCTTCATTCTGCCATCCATCCTCAAACAAACCTGTTTTATATTTCATCCTTTTTTTGTTTTTTGGTGGTACTGGTATCTGGGTCTTGAGATAGTTCTACTTCTGAGTCACAGCTCCACTTTAAACTTTTTGCTGCTTAGTTGGAAATGAGAATTTCATTGACTTTTCTACTCAGTCTGGCTTCAAACTGTGATCCTCAGATCTTAGCTTCCTTAGTCATAAGCCACTGGTGCTGGCAGAACTTTTTGCCTTTTGGACCCATTTAAACTTAACATATTCATTCAAGACTGGCATTCTACCACTTAAGCCACACCTCCCACTTCTGGATTTTTTTGTTGGCTATTTGGCAATCAGTGTCTCTCAGATTTGTCTGCTTGGGCTAGCTTCAAATCTTGATCCTCAGATCTGAGCCTCCTGAGTACCTGAGTGGGTAGGATAACAGGCATGAGCCTTTTCTTTCTTCTTTTTTTTTTTTTTGGTGGTGTTAGAGGTCAAACCCAGGACCTAGTCCATACTAGATAAACAACTCTATCTTTAAGCTATACACCTAGCTCGTAATTTTTAAGCTCTTTTAACTATAAGGACACTTTATTTATTTGTTTGTTTATTGCCAGTCCTGGATCTTGAACTCAGGGCGTGAGCACTGTCCTTGAGCCTCTTTGTGCTCAAGGCAAGCACTGTACCACTTGAGTAACAGCACCACTTCTGGCTTTTTCTGTTTAAGTCCTGTTTAGGGGGAATTCATTTAGACTAAAAATGGTGTCTTGCAAGAAAATAACTTTCTTTCCTTTAAAAACTTTACTAGTAGGACTGTTTACTGATTAGTTCCCATAAGATACAAATATAAGAATCATAGTACAGTATGGTATTCTAAATCTATTTGATCTTAACCTAGAAGGATAAGATAGTAAAGGTTGTGTTGGATGTATTCTGATCAGAAAATATGTAGATGGGCTGGGAAGGTGGCTCAGTGGTACAGCTCTTGCCTTGCATGCATGAGGTCCTGGGTTCAATTCCTCAGCAACATATAAGCAAAAAAGAAAAAAGCCAGAAGTGGCGCTGTGGCTCAAGTGGTAGAGTGCTAGCTTTGAGCTGAAGAGCTGAGGGACAGCGCCCAGGCCCAGAGTTCAAAAAAGATTAAAATGCCTCAGCTCTCACCCCATGAATATGGGAGGAGGCTTAAGTCCTCTAGCAAGTGAATGAGTAGAACTTCAATTATTTGTAAATATGAGAGATGCTGTGGTTAATGGTAACATCATAGTTTTAGTGTTAAATTATATACCTTATGAAGAATATTTAAATTTGTTCCTTTTATGAAGAACCATATAAACATAATTAATGTTATAGGATTTAATAGAAGTCATCATATTCTGAAAATCCATTAAATGTACATCAGTCATTCAACTGTTTTGGTTAATGTTATTAAGATGTTAAGATGTTATAACGTTATGAAAGGGTTTAGTACTAGAACTTTTCTCCTGAATTGAGTGCATTAGTGGGCCTATGAATTTTACTACAATGATGTAGTTTGAACTCAGAAGGGTCTTATAATAGAATTTCTATATTTTGAGAGGCAAGAATTAAGTTGGTCTTAATAAATCTCAATGCTCAGCTAAGTAGCAGATAACCCTTCAAATAATTTTGTTTTCTTTATTCATGTAGCTCCACCCAGGATACCAAGTGCCCAATTGCTTACTTAAAGTCCCTAGTCTTTAATCAAAGCCAAAATATTTTTTTAAGTGTAAACTTCTGATAGATAGATAAAGGGAAAATGTTGGATAATTAAAAAAACTAGGTGATAGCTACTCAGGAGGCTGAGATCTGAGGATCGCGGTTCAAAGCCAGCCCGGGCAGGAAAGACCATGAGACTCCTATCTCCAATAAACCACCAGAAAACCGGAAGTGGCGCTGTAGCTCAAGTGGTAGAGCGCTCGCCTTGAGCTGAAGAGCTGAGGGACAGCGCCCAGGCCCAGAGTTCAAGCCCCACGACCGACAAAAAGACAAACAAACAAACAAAAACTAGGTGAACTCTTGTTTATATCTTTTGAGTTCCATAAACAGGGTATAAGTTAATACTATATGTATTTAAAAAATATATTTTGTTAGTATAAAAGTTAGTATGAGCTTCTCCATTTCGGATGTGGGAATAATGCTTACAGACCTAATGCTTAGCCGGGCACTGTGGCTCATGCCTGTAATCTTAGCTACTTAGGAAACTGAGATCTGAGCATCATGTTTCAAAGCCAGCCCGGGAAGGAAAGTCTATGAGACTCTTATCTCCAATAAACCACTAGAAAACCGGAAGTGGTGCTGTGGCTCAAGTGGTAGAGTACTCACCTTAAGCTGAAGAGCGCAGGGACAGTGCCCAAGCCCAGAGTTCAAGCCCCACCACCATCACCAACAACAAAAAGACATTAATGCTGTCTGTAGGTCCCTTCAAGCTTCTTGATGCTGTTGCTTGGTTAAATGACTTATAACACATACTTTGCAGCATTTCCTGCATTAGGTAAAGTAATAGAATCAGTCTGAGAGCATTTCTAGGGGAAGCTGCTGAAAAGCTGGGATTTAGATGCAACTAGAGTAATGCTTAGCTGGTGAACACTGGTATACAGTTAGTTTTCCTTTCTTTTGGGAGTGCATCCATTTTGATTGGGTGGTAAACATGCTACAGATATAATAAATAATTTGGTATATTCCCCTGGAGCAAGACATTTCCTGAAGCTTACTGTAAAAAGTTTACAGTGCATTGATTTATTTTTTTCTTCCTGATATATAGGAATCATCATATTGACTTTGGAATTCTAAGTTCCCTGGCAATAGAAAATGGGAGTTTTTGTAGTATATTACCATTGTTAGCTTATCTGGTATTGCGGATTTTCCCTGTTGCAGGACTGGGTGAAAGCTTTTTCTGCAGCAGTCATGTTGAAAACCTTGTATTGACTTTCCTCGTGTTCTGAAATGGGAGCATAAAAGTTTACTCCACCACTTCATCTTAAAGTAGCAAAACTATGCTGTTTTCTGCAGATCTAGGACCTTGTTACAGAACTCTGCCAAAAAAAAAATTACAGAAGAATTTGCTGTGATTAGAGAAGAATATGCTGGTGTGTAGTTTTCAAACTCTCTGGACAATATAAGTAACACTGTCTTTGTTTCTACAGCGGGAGCCAAGAAGAAAGGTTTGCTCCCGGGTGGAACAGGGATTATCCTCCTCCTCCCCTTAAGAGTCATGCTCAAGAAAGACACTCTGGCAACTTTCCTGGCAGAGATTCACTTCCCTTTGATTTCCAGGGGCATTCGGGGCCTCCCTTTGCAAATGTAGAGGAGCATTCATTCAGCTATGGAGCTAGAGATGGACTTCATGGTGACTATCGAGGAGGGGAGGGACCTGGACATGACTTCAGGGGAGGAGATTTTTCATCTTCTGATTTCCAGAACAGAGATTCATCACAATTGGACTTCAGGGGTAGGGGCATACATTCTGGGGATTTTCGGGATAGAGAAGGACCACCTATGGACTATAGGGGTGGTGATGGTACTCCTATAGACTATAGAAGTAGAGAGACCCCTCATATGAACTACAGAGACAGAGATGCACACACTATCGACTTCCGAGGTAGGGATGCTCCTCCACCTGACTTTAGGGGTCGGGGCAATTATGATTTAGATTTCAGAGGCCGAGATGGATCCCATGCAGATTTTAGGGGAAGAGATTTACCAGATTTAGATTTCAGGACTAGAGATCAATCCCGTTCTGATTTTAGGAATAGAGATGTATCTGATTTGGACTTCAGGGATAAAGATGGAACACAGGTGGACTTTAGAGGTCGAGGATCAGGTACTACTGATCTAGACTTTAGGGACAGGGATACACCACATTCAGATTTCAGAGGTAGACATCGGTCCAGGACTGATCAGGACTTTAGGGGAAGAGAAATGGGACCTTGTATGGAATTTAAAGACAGGGAGATGCCTCCTCTGGATCCAAAAATCTTGGATTACATTCAGCCCTCTACGCAAGATAGAGAACATTCTGGTATGAATGTGAACAAAAGAGAGGAATCCACACATGACCATACAGTAGAAAGACCTGCTTTTGGCAACCAAAAGGGAGAATTTGAGCATTCAGAAACGAGAGAAGGAGAAACACAAGGTGTAGCCTTTGAACATGAATCTCCAACAGACTTTCAGGACAACCAAAATCCAATTCAAGAGAAAGAGAAGTCACAACTTTCTGGAGGTGAACAACAGAGTTCAGATGCTGGTCTGTTTAAAGAAGAAGGTAATCTGGACTTTCTTGGCCGACAAGACACTGATTATAGAAGCATGGATTATCGTGATGTGGATCACAGGTTGCCAGGAAGCCAGATGTTTAGCTATGGCCAGAGCAAGTCTTTTCCAGAGGGCAAAACTGCCCGAGATGCCCAACAAGACCTTCAGGTATGTTGATAAGGTCTTTTTCATGATTTCTTTCTCTCCCTCTTCCTTCCCCTCTCCCTTTTTCTTTTCTTTTCTCTTCTTTCTTGTTCTCTTTTGCTGTCTCTTTTCCTCTTCTCTGCTCTTTTCCCTTTCTTTTTGTTCACAGTCTCACTGTTTAGTGCAGCTGGCCTTTAACTTGTGCTCCACCACGCCTGTCTTCATAAGGCTTTTCTGTAAAATGAACTGTAGAATCTAGGATCTTCAATCCTAAATCTTTCCCTATACAGTCATTAAAAAGCAAAATTGAGCCAGACACTGGTGGATTGAAATTCAATGCTAGCCTGGGCAGACAAATCTGACAAACTCTTATGTCCAATTAACCAGCAAAAAAGCCAGAAGTAGAGCTGTGGCTCAAGTAGTAGAGCATCAGCCATCTTTGAAAAAAAGCTAAACCAGAACATGAGGCCTGAGTTTAAGCTCCAGTACCTATATTTGATCTTGGTTTTCATTTTACATGCAGAAATATATGTACTCATGAAATAATTTTATATTCTGAATTCAAGGATCAAGATTATAGAACTGGCCCAAGTGATGAGAAACCTAGCAAGCTTATTCGATTAAGTGGGGTACCTGAAAATGCTACAGAAGAGGAGGTAAGGAACTTTTTTTTTTGGTTTGGTTGGTTGGTTTTTGTTTTTTGTTTCTGTCAATTAAAAATATTTTTAAGCCAGGCATAGTGATAAAACCTGTAATCCTACCACTCAGGAGGCTGAGGCAGGAGAATCCTGAGTTTCAGGGTAGCCTGGGTTATATTACATTGTGAAACCCTATCCCTACCTTTTTTTTTTTTTTTTAATTACTGGATTGTAGACATCAATAGCTCACACCTGTGGTCCTAAAATGCTCAGGGGACTGAGATCTGAGGATCTCAGTTCAAAGCCAATTCAGGCTGGAAAGTCTGTGAAATTCTTTTTTTTTTTTTTATTGTGAAAATACTGTATAGAGGAGTTACAATTACATGGGCAAGATAGTGAGTACATTTCTTATCAAGCATTGTAGCCTTCTCCTTTGTTTACCCTTCCCATCCCTTCCCAGCCTTCTCCCACCCCCCCACCCAAAAGTCTGTGAGATTCTTATTCCAATTAACCACCAAAAAGCTAGAAGTAGAGGTTTAGTTTACATGGTAAAGTGCCAGCCTTGGGTGAAAAAGGCCAGGCCCTGAGTTCAAGCCCTAGTACTTGCACCAAAAAGTTTTTGAAAAATTACAGGTTCATAGGAAAATACAAAGAAATGTATAGAGGCTTATGTATTCTCCAGCCAGCCTCCCTAAATGTTAACATCTTTAACTATATTCTGTATCTAAACCAGCAAATTGACTTTGAAATAATACATTGAGCATACTCAGGTTGCTAACATATTCACTGAGATGAGGTTTGTAAAAAGATTGTAAGACATTATTTCTGTCTTTAGACCTGGTATTTATCCTTTCAGGAACATGTACACAAATATGTCATTGATTTTACAGCAGTAAAAACTGGGAGTTGCCTAATTGTAGTTTCAAAATATTGTCATTTCAAACTATGGCAGAATTTAAGGAATAATTAGTTGGAAATTGCAACAAAAACTGACAGTCCTGCCTGGCCTTGGTGGCTCATGCCTGTAATCCTAGCTACTCAGGAGGCTGAGATCTGAAGATCACGGTTCAAAGTCAGCCCGGGCAGGAAAGTCCTTGAGACTCTTCATCTCCAATAAACTACCAGAAAACCGGAAGTGGCACTGTGGTTCAAGTGATGTAGAGCCTTGAGCTGAAAGGCTGAGAGACAGTGCCCAGGCCCAGAGTTCAAGCCCTACAACTGACAAAACTGACAGTCCTTAGTCAGTGCCAAGCATTGTGCAATGTTTACAAGCATTAGTTCATTATTTATGTTCTACAAATAGATGGAGTCCTTATCAGAATTCTTAGGACCAGAATTATTTCAGATTTTGAGGTTTTAGGAGTTTGGAATACTTGCATAGACTTTCCTGGTTGATTATCCCTACTCTGAAAATCCCCAAACCAAAGTATTCTAGGTTCTGAAACTTTTTGGACATTTGGATTCTGAGTTTTTGGATAATAGATATTTATATTTCTGTAGGTATTTTACAGCGCAGTGAGAATCATAAAGTAACTACTTCCATGAATAGTAAAAAATAGTGAAAAATAGAGAACATAATTTGAAACATTAAGTTTTCTAAAGAAAACTAAAGATCTAGAGAACTAAACACGGAGACATGTTGTAATCAATTACTTGGGAGGTTTTGAGATAGGAGGATTGAGAGTTTTTGTCTAGTCTTGGAGATATAATAAATTCTAGGATAGTTTAGACTACTTAGCAAGGTCCTGTCTCCAAACAAAACAAAAAATGATTTTGTGTCACTTTGATTGGGCCATTTTAAATTGGATAGTTAGGGGATGCATCATTGAAAAAGTAACATTGAGCCCAAGTCTGGATGCAGAAAATTGAAGGTAGAGACAGTAAATAGACTGAGTTCAAGTGCCATGGCCCCAAACTAGACTGGAATGAGCTCAGTGTATGATATGTTTAACAGATGAGAAACTATATACTAAAATGTTAACAAGGGAGTAAAGACTTCAAATGCAGATAGTTTAATTTTAAAGTTTTAACTCCTGCTTGCATTTTTGGGAATTCAGAATCTTTTTTTTTTAAACAACAACAAAAAAAACCCAGTTTTATTCTGTAGCCCAGACTGGCTGAGAACTCTTTAGCCTTCCAAGTAGCAACAGCTACTTGGAATCTATGAATATACCACTACTTGCAGTTTTGTTCAGCATTTTTTGAATGCCCGTTGTGTGCATAGCCTAATTTTTCCTTTATAAAAGAATCATAGAGGGCTGGGAAGATGCCTCAGTGGTAGAGCGCTTGCCTTGCATGCCTGAGGCCCTGGGTTCGATTCCTCAGCACCACATAAGCAAAAAGAAAAAAGCCGGAAGTGGCGCTGTGCTCAAGTGGTAGAGCGCTAGCCTTGAGCTGAAGAGCTGAGGGACAGCGCCCAGGCCCAGAGTTCAGGCCCCATGACGGGACCCAAAAAAAAAATTAAAAAAAAAAAAGAATCATAGATTTGTAACCCCTCTGTACAGCATCTTTACAATAAAATAAAATAAAAGAATCATAACTTTAAGTTACATAGACTCAAAACCAGTAGGGAAATGCATTCATTGTTGACTATGATTTATATCAGCGTAAATATCACATTTTTGCAGATACTTAACGCATTTCGGAATCCTGATGGCATGCCTGTAAAGGAGTTGCAGTTGAAGGAGTACAATACAGGTGAGTTCTTTTACTTGTATGTGTCATTGGGTTAGCAAAAATCGTTGTCAGATTTCTATATCATGTGCTACTCAGAATTTTCCTTTTTAAGAAACCACAATTAAGTTGGTGTTTTCAAATAATAGCCAACTTTAGTCTTAGCTATGGTTCTTTTGTGGATGTTTATCCACAGATAGGTGATAAGGGTGCATGTTCCTGTTCTGAGTGCCTATGATAAAGTGAGTGTTGTAGCATTTGTCCTTAAATATGCTTTAAATAATTATTAAGTTTAGTATCTATATTTTTCGTGATGTAATGCTTACATTTGAGCCTAAGAGGATTTAATAAGCTTGCTGTATGTAATATTTTATATTTTATTGCTTTAAAATAAAATTCATAATTTTCTAGACAAATCATACAAACTATTGTTTTTTTTTAAATATTAATTTTGCTCCAAGAACAGAGTCCTGAACATTACTTTGTTGAAATTCATAAGTGGATCCAAAAGAGCTTTCACTTTAGTCTCTATTCTGTGGTCTGCTCTGTAGATTAAACTGTAGGATATCTTCATTTTGTCAGTTCCTTCAAAAACTTCCTATACAAAAAGTAGTCCAAAGTGAAATGCCAAGCACTCCATATTTTTAGGACTATATAATATGAAATGGTTTAAAAATAAAAGTAATCTTCACATGATCTTTTTTGTAGAATTTTAAATTGAAGAAAATGGAGCATTAACTGTTTCAGAGAACATAAAACTATAGTAACCCAGTTAATGAAATCTTCAAGTAAAAGTATGCTGTGTTTTTTAATACATATAATACATAGATCACTTTTATTTTTTAATATTTCATTTTATTTTTTTACAGTGCTGAAGAGTCAACCCAGAGTCTTGGGTGGGCTAGGCAAATGCCGTACTTCTGAGTTAAATCCTGGTTTCTATTGTTTATTTTTTTGTTTGCTTCTTTTTGAGATAAAGCCTTGCTATGTAGCCAAGGCTGACCTTAAATTCATAATAGTCCTGCCTAAGCCTCCTGAGTGTTGGGATTACAGTTGTACACCACTACATTAACTGGATAGCTCTAAGTTCATATTAATTCTTTTTCTTTGGTTGGTCATGGACCTTGAACTCAGGGCCTGGGTGCTGACTCTGAGCTCTTTTGCTTAAGACCACTTTGAGTCACAGCTCCCATTTCCAGTTTTCTGGTGGTTATTTGGGTATAAGAGTCTCATGAACTTTCCTCCTTGGGCTAGCTCTGAACCACAATCCTCAGATCTCAGCCCTTTGAGTAGCTAGGATTATAGTGGTGAGCCACTTGTGCCTGGCTCATATGAATTTTATTTATTTATTTTTTGCTGGTCCTGGGGTTTGAACTCTGGGCTTGAACACAGTCCTACTTTTGCTCAAGGCTAGCACTCTATGACTTGAGCCACAGCAACACTTCTGGTTTTTTCTGAGTAGCTTATTAGAGATAAGAGTCTCATGGACTTTTCCTGCCCAGGCTGGCTTTGAACTGGTATCCTCAGATCTCAGCCTTGTGAGTAGCTAGGATTATAGACATGAACCGCTGGCACCCGGCTTTAATACAAATTCTTGAGGAGAAAATTATCCACAAAAATCATGTTTTGTGCTCAAAAGAATATGGTATTTGTGTTAAGTCCAAATATTATTGCTCTACCACTTGAGCCACAGCACCACTTCTGGCTTTTTTTCTTTTTGCTTATGTGGTGCTGGGGAATCGAACCCAGGGCCTCATGCATGCAAGGCAAGCGCTCTACCACTGAGCCACCTTCCCAGCCCTTTGTCTTCAATTTGAGAACAAACTCCAAATATTATTTCTCAGAAAGCCAATTATTTCTTTGTATTAAAATATCAGCCCAGAGCACAGTGCTAGTGGCTCACACCTATTATCCCAGCTATTCAGGATGCTGAGATCTTAGGATCATGGTTCTAAGCTAGCCAGGGCAGGAAAGTGTGTGAGACTCTTATCTTCAATTATCTTGAAAAAGCTGGAAGTAGAGGTGTGGCCCAAGAGGTAGAACACTAACACTGAGTAAAAAAAAAGCTCAAGGACAGTGAGTTCAAGCCCCAGGATAGGCACCCCCCCCCCTCAATCAACCATTAGTTTGTGAAACATGACAAAGAGTGGTTAATGCTGTTCTTGAGTACCTCACTTTTTGGGGGGTACTATTTTTATACTTTTCTCTTACATGCTTTTTTTGTGTGTGTGTGTGTCGGTAGTGGGGCTTGAACTCTGGGCCTGGGTGCTGTCCTTTAGCTCAAGGCTAGTGCTCTACCACTTGAGCTACAGTGCCACTTCTGGTTTTCTGGTAGTTTATTGGAGATAAAGAGCCTTTCCTGCCCAGGCTGACTTTGAGCCCGATCCTCACATCTCAGCCTCCTGAGTAGCTAGGATTACAGGTGCCAGCCACCACCCCTGGCTCTCATGCTTTTTTGAGGAACTAAAGAGAATTTACAGGCTAGATATGCTTTTTAACTTTCTGAGCGGTAGCTTCCAATATTATGAACTATGCTTTTATTAATTATTAATATATTTAGGAATGGTGTTTTAATGTTTAAATGGCAATAGTTTTAAGGAAAGATGTTTTAAAGGAAAGATGTCTTAATGTTTAAGTAGCTGTAGATTAAACTCTTTAGTTTCTTTAGTAGTCATTGATACTGTCCTTGAATTGTTATATGTAAAAATGACACTAAAGTATATAGCATCCAAAGAGGGAGTGGGTTTTTCTGTTGTTCTTTTTTTTTTTTTTTTTCTTCAGGGGAAAGGGGGTCAATACTCAGAGCCTCTTACTCTTCCTTAGCATTTTTGCTCATGGCTGGTGCTCTACCACTTGAACTATACCTTTATTTGTGGCTTCTTTTTGGCGCAAATAAATGCTAGAGCTTGAACTAAGAGTAGAAGTTGTCCTTGAGCTAGTCCTCTACCACTTGAGCCAAATCTTCAGCTTTTTTGCTGGTTAATTGAAGATAAGAGTTTCATGGACTTTCCCGCACAGGCTAACTTTGAACCACATTCCTCAGATCTCATCCTCCCGAGTAGCTAGGATTACTAGAGTGAGCCATCAAGGCCAGCTTATTTGTGGCATGCTGCTTGATTGGAAATAAAAGTCTGAGATTTATCTGTCTGGGTTGGCTTTTTTTTTTTTTTTGCCAGTCCTGGGGCTTGAACTCAGTACCTGGGCACTGTCCTCTTGCTGAAGGCTAGCATTCTACCACTTGAGCCACAGCGCCACTTCTGGCTTTTTCTGTTTATGTGATATTGAGGAATTGAACCCAGGGCTTCATGCATGCTAGGTAGGCAAGCATTAAGCAAGCACTAAGTCACATTACCAGCCCTGGGCTGGCTTCTAACTGCAATCCTGAGATCTCAGCTTCCTTAAGTAGCTAGGATTACAGAAGAAAGTCTCCAGTGCCTGTCTCAAGAGGAAGTTTTGTCAGGCATTGATGTATATATGTAATCATTTAGAGCAGTAGTTTAAATGTTTTTAACATATGTATACATATAAAATGCACAATGATCATATATATATTTAACATATATATATATTTATGTCTAAGTTTTCTCTTTTTTCTTTCTTTCTTTTTTTTTTTTTGTCGGTCCTGGTGCTGAGGAATCAAACCCAGGGCATTGTGCATGCAAGGAAAGCACTCTACCACTGAACCAACTTTCCAGCCCATAAGTTTTCTTATAAAAGGATTGGATTACCAATTCCATGTTATTGGTATTATATCTGTATGTAACAAGTAGCATACACTTTTTTTTTTAATGTGTGCTGGTATTGGAGCCTGAACTCAGGACCAAGGTGCTCAAGGCTGGCTCTCATTACTTGAACTTCACCACCACTTCCAGCTTTTTTCTTGTTAACTAGAAACAAGAATCTCATAGACTTTTTTGCCGAGGCTTCAAATCATGATCCTCATGTCTTAGCCTCCTGAGTAGCTAGGATTACAGTTGTGTGCCACTAGCGCCTGGCTATAAAAGGAACCTTTTGAAAATATTTTTGTTCAGATCATGTTACTACTCTGTCTAAAAGCCTCTAATGAAACCTATCTCCTGTGGAAGAAATTCTAACTTTTTCTGACTTAATGCCCTTTATGAACTGGCCTTCAAAGGCTGACTTCATTCTATTTTGGGCTATCTTTAACCCTTTTTTTTTTTTTTTGGGTCCGGTCGTGGGGCCTGAACTCTGGTCCTGGGCACTGTCCCTCAGCCTCTTCTCAGCTCTTCAGCTCAAGGCTAGCGCTCTACCACTTGAGCTACAGCGCCACTTCTGGCTTTTTTCTTTTTGCTTATGTGGTGCTGAGGAATCGAACCCAGGGCCTCATGCATGCAAGGCAAGTGCTCTACTACTGAACTACCTTCCCAGCCCCTGTTCTTCCTTCTGATCCTTACTGTCTTCTGGCTTTCTTTCTACCTTTGAGGCCAGCCTTGGCTACATAGGACTCTGTCTCAAAAAAGGAAAAAAAGAACAGTTTATATTACGAATATTTACATTTTCAAGGAAGGTTTTTTTTTCTTTGAAAATATTTTTTTTGGAAGGTTTTTCTTTTTAGGACAAGGTCTTGCCAAGTAGTTTAGGCTGACATTGAATTCCTTGGTTCAAGTAATCCTCCTGCCTTCACCTTTCTGAATAGTCTATAGATACATGCCACTGTGCCCAGCTTGATTACGATGTTATTTATTTAATTATAATGTTGTATTGCATTGTATGCATTTTCAGATTTTTGTATATTCACCCATGCTTGAACCCTGCTGTATCATTCAAATCCCATATCCTGTTTTTCCTCTCATTGAATGATCGTAGGGGGAAGGCTGAGATTCATCCATGGTCTTAGCTGACTTTTTTTTTTTGTTGGTCGTGGGGCTTGTCTTGGCCTGGCATGTAGTCAGCTCTTCAGCTCAAGGTGAGGACTCTACCACTTGAGCCACAGCACCACCTCCAGTTTTCTGGTGGTTAATTGGAGATAAGAGTCTCGTGGACTTTCCTGACCAGGCTAGCTTTGAACTGTGATCATCAGATCTCAACCTCCTGACTAGCTAGGATTACAGGCATGAGCCATTGTTGCCTGGCTTTTTTTTTTTTAAGATGTCTTTTTTTCCTAATAAAGTGAGTTTTATTATTATTTTTATGTGGTACAAAGGAATCGAACCTAGGGATGCATGCATGCTAGGCAAGAACTCTACCCTAAGCCACATTCCTAGTCCTCAGCTGATTTTTTTTTTTTGTTCGGTCGTGGGGCCTGAACTCTGGACCTGGGCACTGTCCCTCAGCTCTTCAGCTCAAGGCTAGCGCTCTACCACTTGAGCCACAGCGCCACTTCCGGCTTTTTTTTTCTTTTTTCTTATGTGGTGCTGAGGAATCGAACCCAGGGCCTCATACATGCAAGGTAAGAGCTCTACCACTGAGCCACCTTCCCAGCCCTCCTCAGCTGATTTCTGATTCCAAGTTTTTCTGAGCATGAACACTTACTATGCTGGGCTATGCTTATATTATTTAAAGCAATATATTTTTCATACTTTATGGCCTTTAAATGCAAGCCCCTATCATGTGGTGTCAACCAAAGGAAAAGTGATCTGTTGTGACGCTGGTGGAAAATGATCAATATTGGACTTACATTGAAAGATGGTACGTTTCTCTTCACCTTGAGGTCCCCAAATATGATTTTGATAGTGATGGCTTTCATCTCATAGGCTAATTTGGTCTCTAACCTCTGAGTTAAAAATCTAATTGTATTTAATGCTAGGCTTATATATGTATTTACATAGTTACCCACAAGAATATATTCATTTTTAAACGTTTTTAAGTATATAATATCGTTTCTTTCCATGTTGTTAATAACATTTTTATAGTTATCATTTATAAAAAGACAAGTTTTTGTCTTCTTTGGGGAGTAGATAACAAATGCTTTTCTAACTTGCTTATTTTGGTACACTCAGAATAGTTTTTGGTTTGTTTGTTTTTGTTTAATGTTTTGTTTTGTTTTTGGTGCTGGTCCTGGGACTTGACTTCAAGGCCTGGCTTCTTCCCCTGAGGTTTTTGCTCAAGGCTAGTGCTTTATCACTTGAGCCACACTTCCACTTCTGGCTTTTTGCTGGTCAATTGAAGATAAGAGTCTCATGGACTTTTACTGCCTGGGTTGGCTTTGAACCACAATCCTCATATCTCAGCCTCCTGATTAGGTAGGTTACAGGCAGCTAGGTGCCAAGCTAGATAGTGCAAAGCTATCTAGCAAAAATATTAAAAAATGAAAAGGCTGTACAGTGTGGTGTTAATAGTATCCCTTCGGATCTGTTCTGCTAGGATTTAAAGCTCAGTATTTACTTTTAGAATGAATGATTAAAAGATTTATTCTTTCAGGCTGGGAAGGTGGCTCAGTGGTAGAGCGCTTGCCTTGCATGCATGAGGCCCTGGGTTTGATTCCTCAGCACCACATAAGCAGAAAAAGCCAGAAGTGGCGCTGTGGCTGAGATTTATTCTTTTTTTTTTTTTTTGTCAGTCGTGGGGCTTGAACTCTGGACCTGGGCGCTGTCCCTGAGTTCTTCAGCTCAAGGCTAGCACTCTACCACTTGGCCATAGTGCCACTTCCGTCTTTTTCTGCTTATGTGGTGCTGAGGAATCGAACCCAGGGCTCACTAAGCCACCGTCCCAGTCTGCCAAGAGTTATTCTTTCTTTGCCTATTTCCCCATGGATAAAATATTTTCCTCATAAGGTAGTGAGGATTAAATCAGAATATGTGAAGTATTTTGAAATAGAGCCTTATCCCAACAAGTTCTATGTAAATACTATTTAGTATCATTGTTTTTTTTGGCTATTTCTGAAAATTTTTATGATGCAATTAAGAGTTTTGACACAAAGAATGCCTAGGGATTGAGATTTGGCACCTTTTTTCCTTTTAAATTGAAGGTATTTCTTGTAGTTACAGTTACAAATTTAAATTTGTAAACATGAATTAGAAGAATATAGCAAAGCATTTAGTTTCCTCCGGAGTATAGGACACTGAATAAACCAGAATCATATCTGGCACTGGCGGTTTGCACCTGTAATCCTAGCTACTCAGAAGACTGAGATGGGGAGGACCATGGTTTGAGGCCAGTCTAAGTAGCAAAGTCTTTAAGACTCTGCCTCCAAAATAACCTGCAAAAAGTGTGGCTCAAGTGGCAGAGTGCCCACCATAAAAGAGCAAGACCTCTAGTTCACCAGTCTTTTTCTTTTTTGGTCATTGCAGGGCTTGAACTCAGGACCTGGGAGCTATACCTGAGCCTCTTTGTGCTCAAGGCTAGCACTCTACCACTTGAGCCAGAGCATCACTTCTGAGATCTCTAGTTCAAACTCCCAACACTGCTAAAATAAAAATCAAAACTGAAATCTTTTTTTTTTTTTTTGTCAGTCATGGGGCTTGAACTCTGGGCCTGGGTCCTGTCCCTGAGCTCTTTAGCTCAAGGCTAGTGCTCTACCACCTGAGCCACAGAGCCATTTCTAGTCTTCTGGTGGTTAGTTGGAGATAAGAGTCTCATGGACTTTCCTGGACTTTCCTGTCAGGGCTGGCTTTGAACCATGATCTTCATATCTCAGCCTCCTGAGTAGCTAGGATTCAGCCAACTGTAATCTTTTTTTTTGCCAGTTGTGGACCTGAACTCTGGGCCTAGGGGCTGCCCCTCAGCTCTTCAGCTCAAGGCGAGCGTTCTACCGCTTGAGCCATAACACCACTTCTGGCTTTTTCTGTTTATGTGGTGTTGAGGAATCAAACCCAGGGTCTCATGCATGCAAGGCAAGCACTCTACCACTGAGCCACCTTCCCAGCCCTGAAATCATTTTTTGAGTGAAGCTAATAATGGAATTTTCACAGAACCTTTATTTGACACTTTCAGGTATACCATTATCTGGACAGATAGCAGATTTTTCTGATCTGCTGCTTAGATAGGCAGTAAATTGTCTTGACCTTTGTGGAATTTTTCTTATACTCTTGAGGCAAATAGCTGATGCAAATTCCTTAGAATCTTCATTTCCACATCCACTATACTTCAATTTCTTAATTAATTTGCTCTTCTGTTTTTGTTTTTGTCGATCGTGGGGCTTGAACTCTGTGTCTGGGCACTGTCCTTGTGCTTCTTTTGCTCAAGGCTAGCAGTCTTACCACTTGAGCCGTAGCACCATTTCCAGTTTTTTTTTTTTTTGGGTCCAGTTCGTGGGGCCTGAACTCTGGGCCTGGGCGCTGTCCCTCAGCTCTTCAGCTCAAGGCTAGCACTCTACCACTTGAGCCACAGCGCCACTTCCGGCTTTTTTCTTTTTGCTTATGTGGTGCTGAGGAATCGAACCCAGTGCCTCAGGCATGCAAGGCAAGCGCTCTACCACTGAGCCACCTTCCCAGCCCCCCATTTTCAGTTTTATCTGTATATGTGGTATCGAGGAATCGAACCCAGGACTTAATGCATGCTAGGCAAGCACTCTACCACTAAGCCACACTCCCAGCCCCCATCAGCATTTCTTTTCATCTTACTGTTTTGAGGCAAGTCTTCGGTTAAATGCTTATCTCAAAATTCATTCTCTTTACATGTCACTTGTTAATGCTCTGTGATTTCACTTCTTTCTTTTTTTAAAAGCAAGGATTTAGGGCTCTTTTTTTCTTTTTTTTTTTGGGTCCAGTCATGGGGCTTGAACTCTGGGCCTGGGCACTGTCCCTCAGCTCTTCAGCTCAAGGCTAGCGCTCTACCACTTGAGCTACAGCGCCACTTCTGGCTTTTTTTTTTTTTTTTTTTGCTTATGTGGTGCTGAGGAATTGAACCCAGGGCCTCAGGTATGCAAGGCAAGCGCTCTACCACTGAGCCACCTTCCCAGCCCCCTCTTTTTTTCTTATTATTAGCTTTCCAAGTAATAAGATGGTCATGTATCACTACCTCCAATATCACTTCCTTTGTTTCTGATATGTCCTTAGCTTTATTTTCCATTGATTTTATTTTTCCTTTATATAGTTCAGAGTGACCTTTTATAATTTTGTTCATTTTCATATGAATGAACTGTGGTAAACTATACTAAGATGAAAACTTGAATGCTCCATTTGAGTTGTTTGGGTAGTAGCAAAAATTTCTTATAGTAAGGCAGCTTACAATCCTCAGTCTGTTTCAGAGTTAAGTCATGGAGGTCACCCATACACATTTATCTACTTTTGACCTGAAACTGAGCAATCATGGAGCCAAAAGTCACCATTGAAGAAAAAATGCAGTGTCTACTTATGAAACGTAACAGGGTCTGTTTTAGAGGATGTCTAAGCTCCTCCAGGTTTGGAAAGGTATTTCTAGAGTGTCTTCCCGTGGAAGGCCATGGTGAGGCTGCTTAAGGACTCATCAGGAGGCCTCTTATGCTGGACAGAAAGCACAGACAAGACACCTAAGCTGGTGGAGAACTTAGAGGGTTGATATATACGATGCCCTTTGTTGCTCATAATGACTTTTATATACTGTATATTTTCTTTCCAAGTGCCTTTAGTATCAGAGTCTGTTTTTAGTAAATTATGAGTGTTATCACAAATATTTTCTCTTTCCAAAGTATCTGTGTGCTCTTCTGGGCCACAATGATTACTTATATAAGTATAGAATGGAAACTTGGGGCTTTGCAGTTTAGTGTTACATGTTTTTTATTTTTGTATTTGGTACCGCTTCTCAGAACCTTGTGTTTTCTGCTTGTTTACTCAAAGCTGACACTCTACCACTTGAGCTACCCCTCTATTTCTATATCTGGGCATTCCTCTTTTATGTTCTGCAGTGGTTACCAAAGGATTCAAGAAAATATTTGCTTGCCTTATGGCTAGACCTTTCTGATTTGTGAACATGCTTTTGAGTGTTTACAGTAGATACTTGGTGATAACAATTACCTTATGTTTCTTATGTTATTCTATAGAACTTCCAAAAAATATTCCAAGTCCTTTAGAAAATGCAGAATGTTTTACATGTCAGGGGTTCACTGAGTTAGGTCAGGAAAATTCACTTGAAATAACAACAGTTTCCATTGTTAGTAGGATGTGTATAAGTAAATATATTTTATAATGAAGTATTCTTATTTCTCAAAGAATTACTTATCAGAAGAAAGAGATTTTTGTGGTAAGTTTAAATAGAGATTAGTTTTAATCTGTTGACCAAGTAGTGAGCAAAAGTGGTATTGAGGTTCCTTAGCAGTTTCGATTCTTCTTCCTGATCATTTCCTACAAAAAAAAAAAAAAGCAAGGTTCATCCTATGTCATAGTGAACATTTCACATTTTATAGTGAACTTGGGATAGTTAACAAGACTAAAATCAAAGTTTATTGTTGTCAAAATCCTCATTTTAGGCCATTCCATATAACAAGGAATTAACTCACTTAACCAAATTGACATATGTTTAAAGCTTTATTTTTCTGTTTATGGTATTGAGTTTTGACACTGATGTTGTGCTTGCTAGGCAGGTGCTCTACTACTTGAGTTGTACCTCCAGCACAGGTCATGGGGCCTGAACTCTGGGCCTGGGTGCTGTCCCTCAGCTCTTCAGCTCAAGGCTAGCACTCTACCACTTGAGCCACAGTGCCACTTCTGGCCTTTTTCTGCTTCTGTGGTGCTGAGGAATCGAACCCAGGGCCTCATGCACGCAAGGCAAGCGCTCTATCACTGAGCCACCTTCCCAGCCCCAGCACTATTTATTTATTTAAAGATACGATTTCACAATACAGCCCCAGCTGGCCTTGAATTTACTTTGTTGTCACAGTTGCCAGAAATTTGTGATCCTCCTGCCTCAACCTCCTGAGGCTTTGGATTGTAAGCATGTACCACTAGGCTAGACCACTTCTTTCTGTCCTGAAAATGGAACTCAAAACATCATGTGGTACTGAGTACACTTCTATCCAAGTTATGATTTTTTTTCTTTCTTCTTTTTTTTGGGTTGGTCCTAGGGCCTGAACTCTGGGTCTGGTTGCTCTTCAGCTCAAGGCTAGCACCCTACCACTTGAGCTACAGCACCACTTCTGGCTTTTTCTGCTTATATGGTGCTGAGGAATCGAACCCAGGGGCTCATGCATGCAAGACAAGCACTCTACCACTGAGCTACCTTCCGAGCCCCAAGTTATGCTTTTTACTGCCTTAGTTTTGTTTTTCACTTTTAACCTTTGTTGCTTTGACTTGATGCTATATTGATAATATCTTATGATATACTTTGTGCTTTGAATTTTCATAGGATAGTGTTGTTTCTCAAGTCTAAACAAATTACATCTTTTTTTTCCCCCTGCTATTCCATTTGTATGATATGATTCCTAGAGATGAGTTTCTTTATCCTGTGAGACAGCAGAAGAAGTGTTGTAGAATAAATACACTTGTAACAAGTATGGTTTTATAGTGGTGGCAGATCAAGGATTATAGGATGGTATGAGTTTAGCACCCTGTAAATCCCATGACTTCCAGTATCATGGGTTATTAGAGCCTTAGGTCTGTACTGCAAGTAATACCTGCTCAGTAGTAAGGTAAAAAGGTATTTTATAACTTTAATGTACATATGCTTGAACATATATTAACTGCTAATTGCTGTCTTTTCCCTCAGCCTGCCCTGCCATGAGTTTTAATAGAAAAAGTCATTTTGACAATTTCGGACCCAGATATTCATATTTATGCTTTTATGCCTTCTTCCTTTCATAAAGATTTAGCTGGTTTATGACTTGTTTGAAACAAGGGAAAAAAAGAGGAGACCTGAAAAGGTCTTTCCCCTGCCAACCAGAAGCCTCCTGTGGTATCCAAACAGAATAGTTGCTTCAGTCTGTCGGCACTTGTCTTTGAAGGTGGTTTCTGCTTGAGAATTGGTGACTATTAGCATAGCCTTGGGATAATTGCTTTTTCTCTCTGGGTACATTTCCTCCCCAGACACTTTCCTGTTCTTGTTGACTTTGTTTTTCTAGAAGATTCAGCCCATGGCTAAAATGTTTTAGGTCCCCACATGAACTTTCTGTGGGATTACTTAATTCTGGGGCATCCTCACCAGATCAACAGTGCAAAGAGGGCAAAGGATCTTCTTACAAAGGCCATTTTAGAATGAATCTCAAAGTTTAGAAACATCTAGACTTTCTCTTTCAGTAGTTTTTCTGTTTGAGGTATCAACTTTGCTTAGTGCAGGGGAGGGTGGGTTAGTTGGGAGGGCTTGTGTTTAAGGGGCTCAGAAACGGGTTTTAAGTGTGTCTTTTGTGTTTGCAAGGCACTAACACCACTCCCGTCTGTATTTAAATGCTGTCCCCAGGTTACGACTATGGCTATGTCTGCGTGGAATTTTCACTCTTGGAAGATGCCATCGGATGCATGGAGGCCAACCAGGTTGCTTTATACTTCGGTCAAATGATGCTGGAAGGATATATTTTTTATATATGGGGAGGGAGGGCTTCAAATTATTTCACTTCTGAAAGGTACAAGAAATCTTTCTTCAAAGCATACCACATTCCTACCAAAAAGTGGTTGTGAGGACAAACAAGACTGGAAAGATTCTCAAGAGTTAATGGATAGAGTACATTTTAAAAGTGTACTGTTGCAGTTGAACTAGAATCTAAAGACTGTAGATGGAAAAATATGACAGATTTGCAATGTAACTGAGGTGGGCATGTTCCTTGATTGTCTGGGATTTCAAGGATCTGCCTGGCACAGAAATTCAAATCAATGGTCACATTAGAACTAGGGTGAAAACCATTGATGGCTGCTTCTTTTGGCATTAAGGTCCTGTCTGCATGTGTTACTTTCCAAAGAGGACCAAGGGAAAGGAGAGAAGAATGGCTTATGTTTGTTGCATTCATCATTGTTCTTTGCCAGTTTGGAGTTAAGAGTTGTGTGCTCAAGTCCTTGACTGTTTATAGTCAGAGCTGGTGAATGTGAATCTGTACTTACCTTATGTTTGAACTATCTGGAGGTATTCAGCTTGTTACCTTTTATTATCATTTGTGTCTTTTACTGAACCGTTCCTGGTAAATCTTGTCATAGTGTTTCCTTGAGGGACAGCAGTTTGTGATGTTACAGGTCTTCCATCTATAAAGTGAGAAACAGAAAGCTTAGAAAATAGTTTTTTATGCATTCACTGCCTATACTTAATAACATGAGTTTATCGAACCTAGGATGTTGAAAGAAGGCTTTGTCAGAGAAAATGAGATCTCTTTCTCTTCTTCAGCATGGCTTATTATACTTAACTGTTCCTCCTTTTGGTGTTACTTTCCCCTGAAGGGTATGAGACAGCATGCTCTAAATGCTTTGAAAGCAAGCATTAATTATAGAAAACTTTCAATTTGTCCTTACCTCTTGTTACTAGTAGAAACACTATCAGATCATTAGAGAATGACTGGATTGGGACAGTATTCCTTTAACAGTTCTTTTTTTTAAGCCAGTCATGGGGCTTGGACTCAGGGCTTGGGCATTGTCCCTGAGTTTCTTTTGCTGAAGGCTAGCATTCTACCACTTGAGCCACAGTGCCACTTCCAAACTTTTATGAGTAGGTTATTGGCAATAAGAGTCTCATGGACCTTCCTGCCCAGGCTGGCTTTGAATGGCGATCCTCAGATCTCAGCCTCCTGAGTAGCTAGGATTATAGGCATGAGCCTCTGGTACCTGGTTAACAGATGTTTTTGTTTGTTTATTTGTTTTGTTTTGAGAGGCCGAGCTGGCTATTGCAGGCAAACTCATCTCATGTCCCAAAGATCTTGTGTCTAAGCTAACAGAATTCTTAATGGCAAGTCTTGCTGACTTATCACTGAATCAATCATTTAACAAATACAATGTATCAGAAATTGTGCTACTGCCAATTTTGGAGAGAATAAAGCTTCCAGTCTATTCTGAGTTAATAAGCACCAACCAACCACATGCAGCTACTTATTAGTTGAGATGAGGTCTTTAGAAATTTTTGCCTAAGCAGTCTCAGCCTCCAAATAACTAAAATTACTTGCATAAACCATCATAAGTTATTAATATTGTCTTTTAACTGCCTCTTTATCCCAACAAAAAAAAATCCTGTCTAAAGTATCTGGCCCCCTAAAGAGTACCAAATAGAATTAGGATAACTTTTTAAGGAAAGTTTTTAAGGAAACAAGGCTTATATGGGATTAGAGGTATGTCTCAAGTGGCAGAGAGTCAGCCAGTGAGTAAAAGCAAGAGTTCAAATCCCAGTCTATATCTGGGGAAAAAAAAAACACATTTGTTTATACCAATAACATTGAAAGGAGGTGGCTTATAGACCTCTCTTTTTAACCCCCACAGCCATTCTGTGAAACTCTCAGGCTCCCAGATTGGGACATAAGAACAAAGCAGAAGCAGCGCCAGTATTCTTCTTGATCTAAAATTCGGTGTTTTGCTGGCCTATGGAGGCTCATGCCTGTGATTCTTGCTTCTCAAAAGGCCGAGATCTGAGGATCGTGGAGCAAAGCCAGCCTGGGCAGGAAAGTTTGTAAGACGCTTATTGACAATTAACTACCAGAAAACCAGAAGTGGTGCCGTGACTTAAGTGGTAGAGTGCTCTCTTTGAGCTTAAGAGCTCAGAGACAGCTCCCAGGCCCAGAGTTGAAGCCTCATGACAGACAAAAATAATAATAAACATAAATTAAAATGCAGTGTTTTGATATAGGAAGCAGTCCTTAAGCTAAGGGAATCATGTGTTACTGTGTTCTGAAGTACAACCAAGAGCTAATTCCCTAGCTTAACCTTTCATCCTAGCATTCAGGAGCCTAAAGCAAGAGGATCTTAAGTTTGAAGCCACTTTGGGCTGTGTAGTTCCAAGCCACCTGGGCGATGTAGGAGAGTTTGTTTCAAAACACTAAAAAAGCAGGACGCCAGTGGCTCACCCCTGTAATCCTAGCTACTCAAGAGGCTGAGATCTGAGGATTGCGGTTCAAAGCCAGCCTGGGCAGGAAACTCTGTGAGACTCTTATCTCCAATTAACCACCAGAAAATTGGAAGTGGTGCTGTGGCTAAAGGGGTAGAGTGCTTGCCTTGAGCTGAAGAGTGCAGGGACAGTGCCCAAACCCAGAGTTCAAGACCCACAACTGACAAAAGAAAGAAAGAAAGAAAGAAAGGCATAAGAATGTAAGGGAAGAAATTGTCTTTTCACATTATTACATGAACTAGCTGTTTATGGAAGATAAAGTATTTCTGCCTTTCTTCCAAGACCAACTTGCTTCAGATTTTGTGTCATCAGAGTCCTGTTGACACCGCTACACAAGGCCTGAATGTGTCTGTGTGTGCTTTTGAGGAGATTCCTGTGATATGCTTTGGGTTGAGATTTTTCCTGTCTCTTTGGTGATACTGCGAATTGAACTCAGGGCCTTGTACTTGCTAGGTAGGTGCTCTACCACTTGAGCCATGCCTTCAACTTCTTTTTGCATTGAGATAGGGTATCACTTTATGTCTGGACCAGCCTGGAATGTTCCTACATGTATTACTGGGGATGACAGTGAACGACTACAACCAACCATTGCCCTTTTACCATATCTGGAATGACAGGCTTGTATCTGTGTGCGCAGCAATTGGTTGGGAATGAAGTATCCGAAAACCTTTATTTTTTTTGCTTGGGCTGGCCTTGAACCATGATCACCCAATCTAAACCTCCCAAGTAACTAGGATGAAAAGGTCTGAGCTACTGTGTCCAGTGAGATTTTCAAACTCTGCCATTCTCTTGATGTGAAATGTTAAGTGATATAAAATGATAAATAAAACATTTACATTGATAATTCTAGGACTAGGGAATGGAAATAAAGGAGTCACTTGCCATCTTGCTTTGTTGAATATGATGGGTTATGTGTATATTAATAAAGTTGCTAAAGATAATAACGAGACCCTTTCTCAGTGCCTACATGAAGACATCAAACAAGACTGGGAAGGTGGCTCAGTGGTACAGTGCTTGCCTTGTATGCATGAGGTCCTGGATTTGATTCCTCAGCACCACATAAGCAGGAAAAAAAAAAAAGTCGGAAGTGGCGCTGTGGCTCAAGTGGTAGTGCTAGCCTTGAGCTGAAATGCCGAGGGACAGCGCCCAGGCCCAGAGTTCAGGCCCCACAACCAACCAAAAAAAAAAAAAAAAAGATAAAAGAATATTGTCTACATCCCTACTGAGTACTGTGGCTGGGGGACTTACCAGGCTATCAGTCATTTCACCAGCAGTTGTCTGTCTGTATAGGGAAGTAATTTTCAGCAGTTATAAAGTTAGAAGTCTGCCTAGTTTATGTTTTCTTTATCTCTGACTAGGTGAAAGAGGCAGACAGCCAACACTGTGAGACAGAACCCCTTATTCAGTACCTATTAGGAAATGTATTTCTAGCAGTGCCATATGTCCTTAGCTTTCTTTGTTGTTGTCTTAGCCCATAGGAACTGAGAGGAGTATCATGCCCTTTTGCCATATGTGCCATTATACTGGGATTTGGGGAGATGAGTAAAGAAGTATTGTGTTAGAGTTGTCTAGCTGTATTAACTCTCTGAAACTATTGGCATTTAGTCCTTAGGAACATTGTGTCTTTGTTTTTGTTTTATTTTGGTTGGGCTTGGGGCTTGAACTCTGGGCCTGGGCGCTGTCCCTGTGCTCTTCAGCTCAAGGTAAGTGCTCTATTGCTTGAGCCACAGCACCACTTCCAGTTATCCAGTGGTTTATTGGAGATGAGAGTCTCACGGACTTTCCTGCCTGGGTCCAGTTTGAACCATGATCCTCAGATCTCAGCCTCCTGAGTAGCTAGGATTACAGGCGTGAGCCGCGCCTGGCCTGTGTCTTTATATTTTAGTATCCTATCATCTTTACTTCTAGGGATTAAATGAGTTAGTGTATATAAGGTAATCAGGTGTGGGCCTTGGTATGCAGTGAATGTTGAGTGCATGCTTTGTTTGGTTTTGTTTTTGGGGGGCTTGAAGTCAGGGCTCCTGGTTATTTATTTTTTTTCTCTGCATATGGCTAGCTCTCTGCCATTTGTGCCATACCTCCACTTCTGGCTTTTTGCTGTTTATCTGGAGATAAGTCTTTGGATTTGTCATTCTAGGTTGACTCTCAGATCTCTGCCTCCTGTGTATCTGTGTTTATAGACTTTTAGGTGTGATCCTTTTCAGGAGGAGGCTTTTGGTTGTCTTTTTTTGCATTAATAATACTTGTCACTGAACTTGTTGATATCAGAGGACTACTTCCAAGCCTTCCTAAAAGCTTAGCCTTGTCCTTCGAATCTTTTTTTTTTAAAGTTGTACTGGGGTTTGCACTCAGGGCCTTGCAGGCAATTTGAGCCATGCCCTTAACCCTTTTTACTTCAATTATTTTCAAATAAGGTTTCACATGTATGCCTGGGAAGTCCTGGACCTTGATCTTCCTATTTATGCTTTCCAAATAGGTAAGATGGTGGTCCTTGGTTTAAACTTAAGAGCCTTGTGCTTGCCTGATAGGCAGGCCACTTGAGCCACATTAGTAGCCCCCCTAACCTCCAAATCTTAAATTTTCTCAAAAGTAAAAACAGGAGATAGACATGGAACATAAAGTTAGACCATGCTGGAATTCTAACATGTGACTTTAAGCTCTGATATCTTCACCCTTTGCCATATCTCGGGCTTTAATTATAAGAAGTAATTCTGTTAAATTTGAAAAATAAGCATTATTATTTGGCAGTTTTAGGTGCTATACAGCTCTCTGTCCTTTCTGGAGCAAGATAGGGCCACTTACTATATACATGATGAGATGCCATCACTGTTCTCACCAAAACTGAACACATGGAACTTCCTAATCTTGAATTTTGAACCTCACAAACTGTGAACTTAGTAAATCTCTTTTTGCTTTATAAGTTGACCTGTCTTAGATACTATGTTATGATAACTAAAAATTTAAACATAGGATTATGGGTGGAGTTGGTAACCTGCCCATTTAACTGACCATATAGCTTGTACCTACTAAGATTGAGTGGGCTTTCTACTTTCAGGTATCCCCATAGTTAAAAAATAGCCAGGTGCGGGTGGCTCATATAATCCTAGCTACTCAGGAGGATAAGATCTGTAGATCATGGTTCAAAGCCAGTCCGGGCAGGAAACTCCGAGAGACTCTTATCTCCAGTAAATCACTAGAAAACCGGAAGTGGTGCTGTGGCTCAAGCTGTAGAGTGCTCGTCTTGAGCTGAAGAGCACTGGGAAAGCACCCAAGTCCAGAGTTCAAGCCCCACAACCGACAAAAAGAAAGGCTGAGCATTAGTGGTTCATGATTGTAATTATAGCTACTCAGGAGGCTAAGATCTGAGGATCAAAGCCAGCCTGGGCAGAAAGACAGTGAGACTTATCTCCAATTAACCACCTAAAAAATGGAAGTGGAGCTATGGCTCAAATGGTAAAGTGATAGCCTTGAGCAAGAAAACTCAAGGTACCTATACCCTGAGTTCAAGCTCTAAGACTGACAAGATAAATAAATAGCTAAAAGACTTGTTTTGATCACCATTGAAAGAGAACATAGAATGTGTCTTCACTCCATAGCTAACACCAATCAGTATGACATGGTTGTTGTTGGCCAGCACTGTTTAGGGAGGGAATTTTTCCTGTCAGGCCTGAACAGGCCTTGTAAAAACCCTTACCTTCTGCGAGGCCAGACAGAGGCTTTGAAATGGCTTCTGCTTCTTGAAAGCCACGAACCAGGAGATGCTAAGGAAGTGAGACAATACATTATGGAAGCCCACATCTGCCAGGCTGGTCCTCCTTTCTCCTCAGGTTGGTCAAGGGAAGGGTGGTGAAGATCCTCTTACAATGGCTCTTGGGACACTGAAGCAGTGCTGAAACATGTGACACACATGCTATGTAACCATGAGGGGTTCTAGGCATCAGCTGCCCATTGTCTGCAAGGCCAGGACCCATAAGCTTACAACATATGGTACCTGATATGGAGCTCTGATTCTCTTGGCTGCATCTTATCAGGCTTTAGAGCTTCAGCTTATAGGCAGTTGGTCAGGGGAAGACCCTGGAAACCTTGTGGGTACTTCTCAACCCAGCTTCCAGTGCAGGCCAGCTACATGGAGCAAACTGATACAATGGGCAGGACAGTTCGTCTGGACAATAAATAGGAAGCTCATAGCAGGAGACCACTGAGAAGGAACTATCCCACTGTCTATCTAGCCTCATGAGTCAGGGGCCCAGCCTTAGAGCTCTCTGCTTTCATGACAGAGATCTCTTCCACCCTATAGCCTTCTTTGGCTGGTCTAAAAAGTCTAAAGCTTTACTTTACTCACTTGTTCTGCAGCTCCTAATCTTCAGGGTTGGAGTGTTTATAGCACTTTTCTTCTTCATAGCCCAAAGTTTCAGTCAGCTTTACAGGAAGGAGCTGAAAGTACAGGCAGCAGGATAGTAGAGGGCCCAAGAGGAAACCCTCTTTCTAGTGAATATAGGTAGCCACATTTACTGGGCTGGACCATGAGGATGGTGCAAGTGTATGGAGGCAGGATCAGGACACAACATAGAAGTGGAGTTTCTAGAAGCAGGAAGGACTTAAGGAGCCCGTGGGAGACTTGACTGGATATATGCTCTGTTTCTGAGCCAACCTGCAGCTAGGACAGGCTAAGGGACTGGCAAGGGCTACTTTGTAGAAGACCCAGAGAACAGATAGGAAGGGATGGATTCCATAGGTTGCTGAAGGAGAGGGTCTAGCAGAGGCTGCCCAGCTGGCATCACATGGTATGATTATACTCAATGTCCCCCATTGTGCATATACCAGACCATGGCAGGAAGTTGCAGAGCAGATTATGGGCCTAACAATAGATCCTATGTAAGATGGAGCATCAACTCAGATTGGCTAGCACTAAGCCCAGATACTGGATATAGTCCAAGATCATCCTGGGAAGCTAGCTGCCATTAATGTAGAGGGTGTAGGTCAAGTCATCCTTGAAAACCTCTTGATGAAGTCGTATGGGCAGCTAGTGGTATTAACTAAAGACTGTTTTCATAGAAGTTAATCTCAGGGGGGCTGGGAAGGTGGCTCAGTGGTAGAGTGCTTGCCTTGCATGCATGAGGCCCTGGGTTCGATTCCTCAGCACCACATAAACAAAAAGAAAAAAGACAGAAGTGGTGCTGTGGCTCAAGTGGGAGAGCACTAGCCCCGAGCTGAAGAGCTGAGGGACAATGCCCAGGCCCAGAGTTCAGGCCCCATGACCTGACCCCCCCCCCCCAAAAAAAAGAAGTTAATCTCAGGGTTGGTGGTCTTAAGGATATGCGAATACATGGGTTTACAGTGGTCCTGGGAAGTGGTTGATATATGATCCTTTAAACTTTCAGGTAAAAGGGAACCTAGTAGTTGGGCACTAGTGGCTTATAATTGCAATCTTGAGAGGCTAAGATCTGAGGATCACAGTTTAAAGCCAACCTGGGCACGAAAGTCTGTGAAAGTTTTTTTTTTTTGTTTTTTTGTCGGTCATGGGGCTTGAACTCTGGGCCTGGGCGCTGTCCCTCAGCTCTTCAGCTCAAGGCGAGCACTCTACCACTTGAGCTACAGTACCACTTCCGGTTTTCTGGTGGTTTATTGGAGATAGGAGTCTCACGGTCTCTCCTGCCCGGGCTGGCTTTGAACTGCGATCCTCAGATCTCAGCCTCCTGAGTAGCTAGGATTACAGGCGTGAGCCACCAGTGCCCGGCAAGGCTGTGAAAGTTTTATCTCCAATTAATAACCAAAAAGCAGCAGGCACTGGTGGCTCATGCCTGTAATCCTAGCTACTCAGAAGGCTGAGATCTGAGGATCTCAGTTTGAAGCCAATCTGGGTAGGAAAGTCTATGAGACTTTTACCTCTAGTTAATCACCAGAAATCCCAGAAGTAAAACTATTAGCTCAAGTGGTAGAGCATTAGCCTTAAGCAAAAAAGTTAAGAGACAGCACCCAGGTCCTGAGTTTAAGCCCCAGGACTGGCACACACAAAAAAGGAACCCATGCCATGCTTTCTGAATTCTTTCACTACTTCCAGACTTACTATGTATACAACTTTTACATCAGCAGAGAAGCTGTAATTACCACTGTATACCACTGTACCTTTTTCTAAATAAACTAATTTATGTGTTTGGTACTGGGTCTTGAACTCAGGGGCTTGAATGCTGTCCCTTAACTTTACTAGCTCAAAGCTCGGCTCTACCACTTGAGCCACAGCTCTACTTGAGGCTTTTTTGGTAGTTAATTGAAGAATCTCACAGTCTTTCCAGCCTGGGCTGGCTTTGAACTGTGATCCTCAGATCTCAGCCTCCTGAGTAGCTAGGATTACAGGTGTGAGCTACTAGCACCTAACCTAAATTTTTTTTAAGTTGTTACTATAATATAGGTGATATAGAGAGGGGTTATAGTTATATAAGTCAGGTAAATGAGTACATTTCTTTTTGGACAATGTCATCTCTTTTATCACTCCCAGTTTTTCCCTCCCCCACCCACAGGTAGTATAGTTCATTTTAAACATAGTGTCTATAGAATACCACTGCTGCATTTGTTCATCCTTTATTTCTCCATTTCCATGATTAGACTAGATTCAGATAATGCATATTAGGCAATAATACTACAGGAATGATGTTGTATTTTTCCAATGCATCATCAGCTGGAGTATTCCATAGCATTCAATTATTATAATTGTTGATGAACTGTTGGGCTTGAACTCAGGGCCTGGACAGTGTCCTCGAGCTCTTTTGCTCAAGGCTAGATCTCTACCACTTGAGCCACAGTATCACTTCCAGGTTTTGAGTGGTTAATTGGAAACAAGAGTCTCACAGGGTCTTTTCTACCCAGCTGGCTTCAACCTACCATCCTTAGATCTCAGCCTCCTGAGTAGTTAGGATTACAGGCATGAGCCACTTGTGTCTGGCTCATAACATTCAATTTGACTTTTTGGTTAAGGTGACAATTATCAGGTTTCTCTACAGTAAAGATACCTCTCTCTCTCTCTCTCTTTCTCTCTTCTCCCCCTCCCTCTCCTCTTCCTCTCTCTCTTTCTCTCTCTCCCCCTCTCTGTTTGTTTGTTGTTGTTTTGATGGTCGTGGGGCCTGAACTCTGGGCCTGGGCACTTTCCCTCAGCTCTTCAGCTTAAGGCTAGCACTCTACCACTTGAGCCACAGCGCCACTTCCAGGTTTTTCTGCTTATGTGGTGCTGAGAAATCGAACCCAGGGCCTCATGCATGCAAGCCAAGCACTCTACCACGGAGCCACCTTCCCAGCCCATCCCTCTCTGTTTTGCCTGGCCTGGGCACTGTGTCCCTGAGCTTCTTTTGCTCAAGGCTAGCACTCTACCACTTGAGCCACAGCACCACTTCCGGCTTATTCTGTTTATGTGGTATAAAGAATGGAATTCCAGGGCTTCATGTATGCTAGGCAAACACTCTACCACTAAGCCACATTCCCAGCCTCCCTTATTTCTTTATATCAGTACATCTAATAGAATTCTATTTTAGAGGGTATATTATTATCTTTGATAAATTATCCTCAATTTGGCTGTTGGGAGCCACTGTATCCTTTTACCTCCATTTGTTTATTTTTCTCAAGGCATTTCCTTGTTCTCAAGCCCCACAAGGTGTTCAGGCTCATCTATAACTCTATTCTAGCCCTTGGAGTCAACCATTTTCCTAAAACCCCAGGTTTTTGTTTTTTCGGTTTTGGGGCTTGAACTCTGAGCTTGGGCACTTTCCCTTCGCTCTTCAGATCAAGGCTAGTACTCTACTGCTTGTGCCACAGCACCACTTCCAGTTTTCTAGTGGTTTATTGGAAATAAGAGTCTCACGGAGTTTCCTGCCGGGCTGTTTTTTGTTTTTTTTTAAAATAGTTACGCGGCTTGAACTCAGAGCCTGGGTACTGTCCTTGGGCTCTTTTGCTCAAGGCTAGCGCTCTATCACCTTGAACCACAGTTTTCTAGTGGTTTATTGGATATGAGTCTCAAGGGAGGCCGGTGCCAGTGGCTCACACCTGTAATCCTAGCTACTCAGGAGGCTGAGATGTGAGGACTGTGGGAAGCAAGCCTCTGAGACTCTTCTTGTATCTAGCTAGCCCATGAGACTCTTCTTGTATCTGGCTTCCAATTAAACACTCATAAACTGGCAGTGCTGTCGTTCAAGTGGTAGAACGCTGGCCTTGAGCAAAAAGAGGCTCAGGGACAATGCCCTCAAGGGAACTCTTCAGCCTGGGCTGGTCTCGAACTGCAATCCTCAGATCTCAGCACCCCCTCCCGAGTAGCTAGGATTGTAGGCATGAGCCACTGGCACCCAGGAAAATCCTAGATTTTTAAAATAGAGGAATATATATTAAAGACCTTGATTTCATGGTAACTTTTTTTTTTGGTCCTTCGTGGGGCTTGAACTCTGGGCTTGGGCCCTGTCCCTGAGCTCTTTAGCTCAAGGCAAGCGCATTCTACTGCTTGAGCCACAGTGCCACTTCCTGTTTTCTAATGGTTTATTGGAGATAAGAGTCTCACAGACTTTCCCGCCCGGGCTGGCTTTGAACTGCGATCCTCAGATCTCAGCCTCCTGAGTAGCTAGGATTACAGGCGTGAGCCACTGGTGCCTGGCTTCATGGTAACTTTAATTCCAATCAAATATCATAGAGTTCATTATGGTATTCAAGTTACTTCATCCTACTTCACTTCAGTGTGATTATCTTATTCATAGTACTGAGCCACCATTCTATACTCAGTGTCTGTAACCTTGACTCTTCCTGGTACCTCATATGAATGGAATCATGTATTTGTCAAATTGTGTTTGGAATATTTTATTCAGCATAATGTTTTCAGGGCTCATCCATTTTGTACCTTGTGTCGGATTTCCTTCCTTTTTTAAAAGTTTAATAGGATTAATATTCTAGTGTATAAATAGGCTACATTTTGTTTTCCAGTCACACATTGATGGATACTTTGGTTGTTTCCATCACCTTTTGGCTGTTGTAAATAGTATTGCTATAAGCATGGATGTAGAAATTTCATGTAAGTATATTTGCAGGAGTGGAATTGTTATATGTGATTTTTCTTTTTCCTTTTCTTTTTTTGGTTGGTCATGGGTCTTGAACTCTGGGCCTGGTTGCTGTCCCTGAGCTCTTCAGCTCAAGGCAAGCATTCTACCATGTGAGCCACACTGCCACTTTCAGTTTTCTGGTGGTTTATTGGAGGTAAGAGTCTCACGGGCTGGGCACTGGTGGCTCACGCCTGTAATCCTAGCAACTCAGGAGGCTGAGATCTGAGGATCGCAGTTCAAAGCCAGCCCGGGCAGGAGAGACTGTGAGACTCCTATCTCCAATAAACCACCAGAAAACCGGAAGTGGCGCTGTAGCTCAAGTGGTAGAGTGCTCGCCTTGAGCTGAAGAGCTGAGGGACAGCGCCCAGGCCCAGAGTTCAAGCCCCACGATTGAACAAAAAAAAAAAAGAGACTTTTCTGCGTAGGCAGGCTTTGAACCGAGATCCTCAGATCTCAGCTTCCTCAGTAGCTAGGATTATAGGTGTGATTGTTATGTGAATTTTTCAAGGTGCTTTGTGTTCTTTTTTATAGTTGTGGAATATTCCACAATGTGATTTGCCTTTTTTGTACTTGATATTTTTTGGATAGGATTTCATATATACAAATACAGGACTTTGTGACCTGTTCGCTCATTATCCTTTTTGCTCATTTCTAAGCTCTAATAACATAGAGTTCTTTGACATCCGTTGACGCCAATATAAATTGAAATCACAGTAGCTATATTCTTTCCCCTAAATTTATATTTAGTACTTTTTAAAAAAGACATCCTGTTTTCTGTGACTTCAGTGTGTTCATTTTCATTACTATATAGTTTTCCAATTTAAAACTATTTCACAGTTTCTTTATTAGTTCACTCTTTATGGGCATGTGGTTTTTTTTCCATTTAGGACTATTTCAAAGTTGTTAGTTTTCTTAGCTGTTAGGTATGCTCAATTTCTGTTAGTATATGTATATGAGTAACCAACAAATTTACTCATATGTAATCTTCAATATGTGAACCTTCAATATGTCCTGGACCAGCTAAACCTTTTTTGATTGCTGATTTAGTATTTGTTAGTTCCTTCTACTGTGTTGATACATTTCCTAGTGCAAGTATCCAGGCCACAGCAGTAATTAATATCATACTTATCATTTACGTGTATGAAATTAATTGACAATATTAGCATTTGACTATTATCTTGTCTATTCATCTGTGAATGTTTATTCCTTCAAGGTTTTTCACATTTTTTGGTCATCTTCTTATTGGTTAAAATGAATGTTCTCTACAAGCAAGAGTATCTGTAGTAGGGAACAGAGTTTTGGATAAGAATTTGTGTGTAGGGGCTGGGCAGGTGGCTCAGTGGTAGAGCGCTTGCCTTGCATGCATGAGGCACTGGGTTTGATTGCTCAGCACCACATAAGCAAAAAGAAAAAAGCCGGAGGTGGCGCTGTGGCTCAAGTGGTAGAGTGCCTTGAGCTGAAGAGTTGAGGGACAGCGCCCAGGGCCAGAGTTCAGGCCCACAACCGGACCCCCCCCCCGCCCCGAAAAAGAAGAAAGAATTTGTGTGTAATAGTGAGACAGAATTTTCTACGGCTGCTTGTGATGATCAGAGACCACATAGTCCTTTTGACCCAGCAGCAGGCATAGACCAGTGAGTTATAGCTCTATAGCAATCAGAGCCTGCTTAATATTGCAGCTTAGTGGCAGCCAGTATTCCAGCTCCACTACCACTGGTGCTGAGCTTTCTCAAGTTCTTATTTCAGGAATTGAATGAACAAAGTTCATGATATGGAAGATGAGTATGAAGAGCTCATTCTAGATAACTTCAAAAGAGAAGTATGTAGCTCAGTGGTCACTGCTGCCACTTCTCTCTGTTCATTCTGTGGTCTCTCCTATGTTCTGTCCGTGAGTCATCCATCCTTTCTTGGCTCTCTGTGTCATCTGCTTCTCTGTCTCTGTGCTCTCGTAAATCCGAATCTTACATAATGGAATATGCTCTGGTTGGTTGCTCCTGTTATGCTTTTTTTTTTCTTTTCAGTTGTGAAGCTTTAACTCTGGGCCTGAGTGCTGTCCCTGAGCTCTTCAGCTCAAGGCTAGTGCTTTACCACTTGAGCCACAGCACCACTTCCAGTTTTTTGGTGGTTTATTGGAGGTAAGAGTCTTGTGGACTTGGAATGATGATCCTCAGATCTCAGCCTACTTAGTAGCTAGGATTACAGCATTAGCCAATGGTACCCTGGGTTTTGTTAGGCCTTTTTTTTGTTTTTGTTTTTTGTCAGTCGTGGGGCTTGAACTCTGGGTTTGGGAACTGTCTCTCAGCTCTTCAGCTCAAGGCTAGCACTCTGCCACTTGAGCCACAGTGCCACTTCCAGTTTTCTAGTGGTTTATTGGAGATAAGAATCTCATAGACTTTCCTGCCTGGGCTGGCTTTGAACTGTGATCCTCAGATCTCAGCCTCCTGAGTAGCTAGGAATACAGGCATGAGCTACCAGCACCCAGCTTGTTAGGCATTTATTGGTCAGATCGCACAATGTTTTGATTGGTTGTTATTCCTAATCTGATCCCTCTTGGTTTAGGGAGAGGCAGAAGCAAGTTCTGTTACAGTTGTTTCTTGTATCTGGTTTCAGCCTACTAGGCCAAGATGCTGCCCAGGAGCCCTAGCTCCTTACTCTTTCAATAGCTGAGATCCTCAGATCTCAGCTTTCTGATTAGCTAGGATAACATGCAAGAGCCGCTGGAACCTGGCTCATCCATGATTGCTTATGGTAGTTCTGTGATCATTATGTACCCAAGTCTCTTTCAGCCTGATAGTCCTGTTTTGTTGTCCAAGATAGCCACTTTACTATCACTTGTTTTGTCTTGCTAATGGAAAATCAGTGGGATGAAAATGAGCCCTGAGGCTGGGAAGGTGGCTCAGTGGTAGAGTGCTTGCCTTGCATGCATGAGGCCCTGGGTTTGATTCCTCAGCACCACATAAGCAGAAAAAGCCAGAAGTGGGGCTGTGGCTCAAGTGGTAGAGCGTTAGCCGTGAGCTGAAGAGCTGAGGGACAGCGCCCAGGCCCAGTTTAGGGCCCACGATCGGACTCAAAAAAAGAAAGAGAGAAAGAAAGAAAGAAAGAAAGAAAGAAAGAAAAAGAAAATGAACACTTTTTAAGGTTACTGTTAGCATAAGTCCACTTCATTAAGATTTAGTCATGTCAGCTGAGCACTGGTAGCTCATGCCTATAATCCTAGCTACTAAGGAAATTAAGATCTGAGGATTTAGCTTCAAAACCAGACTAGGCAGAAAAGTCCATATGATTCTGTTGCCAATTAACCATTGGTAAGAGGAGAAAAAGGTTGAGTGGAAGTATGGCTTAAGGGATAGAATGCCAGCTGAGAATAAAAAGGCTGAGTGAGAGTACAAGGCACTGAGGTCAAGCCCTGCTTCTGGCACTGCCCGCCCGCCCCCCCCCCAAAAAAAATTAATCTTGTCTACACTAAGCTGTAAGAAGGGAAGAAAATAACTTCTTTATTCTAGGCTAGCTATGTGCTTAGTTAAAAGTCAGGGATTAGAGCCCAGCGTTGCTGCTCATACCATCATCCTAGCTACTCAGAAGGCTGAGATCTGAGGATCACCATTCAAAGCCAGCCCAGGCAGGAAAGTCCAGTGAGACTCTTATCTCCAATAAACCACTAGAAAACCTGAAGTGGCGCTGTGGCTCAAGTGGTAGAGCGCTTGCCTTGAGCTGAAGAGCACAGGGACAGTACCCAAGCCCAGAGTTCAAGCCCCACCACCACCAACAACAACAAAAAAGTCAGGGATTTTCTCCCAAGGAGAAGTAAACCAATAATTATTTCTATTTTTTTTGTCACTGTGAAAACTACTTCAATTTCACATTATTTTTAAATTTTTTAAAAATTGAGATTAAGTGATTACATAAATTTCACAAATTTCACAGTATTGTGGGATAGTGATACTTACAGTCACAAACACATCTTAACTTCACAAGGCAAATTGTCCTTATCACAGTCTATAAAGTTTATGTATTCTGTAAACTTTGACAAGATTACTATTTCTTGCAAATCAGGGATATGTACATTTTTTTCTTTTTGCTTAGTGTAAGTTGTTCCCTCTTTCCCTCTCATCAAATAATTATTTCCCTCTCATCAAATAATTATTTCCCTCTCATCAAATAATTACTTCTAAATTAAGAGCCATATGGCTCAGCAAATACTGCTTTATAATATAGACTAAGTTTAGCATATCTTAAATGTAAAAGCCTACCTTCATTTTTATCAGGCTGGATATGATAATTCTGTGTTGCATGTAAGAATGAGTTGACCAACTAGGCACTGATGGCTTGCGCCTGTAATCCTAGCTACTCAGGTGGCTGAAATCTGAGGATGATGGTTCAAAGCCAACTCAGGCAGGAAAGTCCGTGAGACTCTTATCTCCAATAAACCACTCAGAAAACCAGAAGTGGTTCTGTGGCTCAAGTGGTAGAGCGCTTGTCTTGAGCTGAAGAGCTGAGGGACAGTGCCCAGGCCCAGAGTTCAAGCCCCTTGACCGACCAAAAAAAAAGAGTTTATCAAAAAGAGTTAAGAACCCAACCTTTTCAAGTAGTCCTTTTATGACTTGAACCTTCTGTTCTTAGGCTTACAGGGTCTGACTGATACTGTATAACTTGTTTAGGAAAAACAATGGTGGGTAGCAACCTCACTAAAATGTTGATTGAATGATACTATGTTCAGAAGTCTGGTAGCTCTACATTTTATTTCTCTTTTCAGTATATTGTTTCTGCAGAGAGTAAATCAGCAGAGCTTTCTAAGCATCTAGGCAAGAATATTGGAGCAAGAGGGGCTAAATAGAGGCATCTTTCAAGAAAGCCAAGGTTCTTCAGTGGGAGGTAGTAAAGAACCAACAGAAATAAGGTCTCAGTCACAACTCAGTGGTGGGGTGTTTGCCTAATGTACATGAGGCCCTGGGGTCCATTCCCAGAACAGCAGAAAAAGAAAATATGAAGAGAAAATATGCTAAGCTTCAGTGGTGAAATTATAATAATAGCTAAGAATAGCTGCTGGTTTTTAGGGATTCCTAAAAAGTACTATGTATCCTTTGTGGTAGGTTCAACAATATAGCCTAGTCTGTTCAGTGTCACAGGACTTGTGGGCCTCACAATGCTACATTGGCTCCAATGTTCCTCAGCACCTCCCATGGTTAGCTCTAGAATAAAAGGAAATATTTTAATTACTTAATAAATAAAGTTAAAAATCTTTACATTTTCACATTGTTTCATAGACTCCCCCCCCCCTTCCTCTACCTTGACATGGTTTATTAGAGACCTAGATGATAAAGCATACCTATAGGTTGTTGAATTTAAAAATCTACCTTTTTCTTTTCTTTTTGTGGAGAGGGGGTATTGTCAGTCATGGGGTTTGAACTTAGGACCTGAGTGTAGTTCCTGAGCTTTTCTGCGCAAAGTGAGTGCTCTACCACTTTGAGCAACAGCTCCACTTCCAGTTTTCTGGTGGTTGATTGGAGAGATGAGTCTCCTGGACTTTTCCTGCCTGGCCTGGCTTTAAACTGCAGATCGTGGCCTTCTGAGTAGCTAAGATTAAAGGCGTGAACCACCAGCACCTGGCTAAAATCTTACCTTTTCTAGAAGAAAAAGTCAGCTAAACAAGTTACCTCAGAATTTTAAGAGATAATACATTTTTAAGAATTTTATAGAGATGATACATATGAAGTGCTCTTTACTTTGGGGGGGGGGAGTTTTGTCCTGCCATAGGAGAAAGCCTCTTTTTTATCTGGAACTAAAAACCCTGCAGTCCTCAGAATTATTTTAACTGAGACAGTTGTTAGGAAAGAACAAGTTGGGCCGGGTGCTGGTGGCTCACACCTGTAACCCTAGTTACTGAGATCTGAGGATCATGGTTCAAAGCCAGCCCAGGCAGGAAAAGCTGTGAAACTCTTATCTCAAATTAACCACCAGTAAACTGGAAGTGGAGCTGTGGCTCTAGTGGTAGAGCCCTCGCCTTGATCTGAAAAGCGCCCAGGCCCAGAGTTCAAGCCCCATGACCAACAACAACAACAACAAAAAAACGATTGGGGCTGGGAAGGTGGCTCAGTGGTAGAGCACTTGCCTTCCATGCCCTGGGCTCCATTCCTTAGCACCACATAAGCAAAAAGAAAAAAGCCGGAAGTGGCCCTGTGGCTCAAGTGGTAGAGTGCTAACCTTGAGCTGAAGAGCTGAGGGACAGCGCCCAGGCCTAGAGTTCAGGCCCCACGACCGGACCCAAAAAACAAAAACAAAAAAAAAAAAAAAACAAGTTGAGCATCTTTGGGGATACTCTGCTCACACAGGGCTTCCTAGGAAGTTGTTTTCCCCAGGATTAATTTTATCATGCCCACTCATGGAAGTGGGCCCAGTTACTATTTAAGCGAGCAGTAGACCTTGTTGTCATCCATGTACTGGTTTTGCTAGCATTCAGAATGCAAGAATTGAGGATCCTGAAGACTTCTACTCATATTTCAAAGGAAGGCCTATGAGGCCAGGCAGTTTGTGGCAGGGAGAGCATCTCTGCACAGTCTCCGTAAGGTGATTATGAACTATGAGGGTAAAGCTGAAGCTGCTGTAGAGATTCCAGAATGTTAGAAATGTGAAAAGCATAGAAATGTCTGACAGGAAAAGCTGTAGGCAATGAATGGAATTATCCTAATGGACAGGCTATGTGAGCATCTGTTTACTCTGTGACATTGTAAATTGGTAGTACAATAACTTGTTTTTTATTTTATAGGCGCTCACAGATAAAAGCTCTCTTGAGTCTCAGATTTTGAACCTAGGCTTTTGAACAGTGTTGGAATGGGTTATATTCCGAGTAGATGAAATGCATTTTTCATGATAAGATGGACAGGAACCTTTTGGGGACTAGGGATGGAATCTAAAGAGGTATGTTTGGTGTCAGGTTGATAAGGGATGAATTTGTGATGATTAATCTTAATTTTCAATTTTATTTGATTAAGAAAATGCTTAGATGGGGCTGGGAAGGTGGCTCAGTGGTAGTGCTTGCCTTGCATGCATGAGGCCCTGGGTTTGATTCCTCAGCACCACATAAGCACAAAAAAAAAAAAAGAAAGAAAATGCTTAGAAATTAGTAAAACACATTGCTGGTATGTTGTCTTTCAGGGGATCATGAGGGTCAGGACCTAGTGAATAGACTGATCCCTTGATGGATTCATGATTTGATGTCATTATTAGGAGATGGAAAACAAGTAGAAAGTGATGCTAGCATGCCCTCCATCTCAGATCCTCAGCCCCTCTCATAAAACCAGTTGATCTGACCAGGTCTAACTGCAGCTGGCCTTCAGCCCTGGCTTTTCCTCCCACTTCACTTCCTAGATCCGTGTTTTACCTCTAGACCCCAACTGCATCAGGGCAGGGCTGCATAACTGTAACTGTTAACAATCAGAAAACTGCCTCAGCTATGTGCCATCTTTAGCTTTTAGGTGAGCACACATACAGGCGACTCCCCATACTTCTGGTCCCTAGTCCCCTGACTATAAATTTGACCTTGAACAAAGGACAGATGTCATTTATCCATTTTCCGTGGGGGAGATGCTATTGTCAGCCTCCGATGGCAAATGAATTCCTTTTCCTGTAAGTGACTGTCCACGTGGTTTTCTGGGATGGGTGCTTTCAGGTGAAGCCTACTTTAAAGAGGAGGAAGCTGAGCACTGGTGGCTCAAACCTGTAATCCTAGCTACTCAGGAGGCTGAGATCATGGTTCAAAGTCAGCCTGGTCAGGAATGTCCATAAGACTCTTATCTCCAATTAACCACCAGAAAATTGGGAGTGGCACTGTGGCTCAAGTAGTAGAGCGCTAGCCTTGAGCTGAAGAGCTGAGGGACAGAACCCAGGCACATAGTTCAAGCCCCACTACCAACCAGGGGGAAATAAAAAAGGAGGAAGATGATGGGTGCCATTGTCTCATACCTGTAATTCTAGCTGCTTAGGAGGCTAAGATCAAGGATCATGGTTTGAAGCCAGCCAAGCAGGAAAGTTGGTGAGTCTCTTATCTCCAGCTAACCACCAAAAAACCAGGAGGGGAGTTGTGGTTCAAGTGGTAGAGTGCTAGCCTTGAGTGGCAAAGCTAAGGGATGGTACCCAAGCCCTGAGTTTAAGCCCCCAATACCAGCATACACACTTACACATGCTGCATAATTATTTTTTATTTATTTTTTTGTCAGTCGTGGGGCTTGAACTCTGGGCCTGGGCGCTGTCCCTCAGCTCTTCAGCTCAAGGCGAGCACTCTACCACTTGAGCTACAGCGCCACTTCCGGTTTTCTGGTGGTTTATTGGAGATAGGAGTCTCACGATCTCTCCTGCCCGGGCTGGCTTTGAACCGCGATCCTCAGATCTCAGCCTCCTGAGTAGCTAGGATTACAGGCGTGAGCCACCAGCGCCCGGCTGCATATTATTTTTGTTCATTAGCACAACACCTAAAGTAATTGTAGAGACTTTAAGAGCAGAAACTGGACTACCGTTAGCAGGTTAGTTTGATGGATTAGCAATGGTATCAAGAATCAAGCCTCTACTAGCAGTCTAAAAACTCGCTGTGGGTACATTGCGTGCGTGCGTGCGTGCATGTGTGTGTGTGTGTGTGTGTGTGTGTGTGTGTGGCTGGCATGTATGCATGCATGTTTGCCTGGGTGCATGTGTACAAGCACCAGTCCTGGGACTTGAACTCAGGGACTGGTTGTTATCCCTAAGCTGCTTGCTTGCTTGCTTGCTTTTTTTTTGTTGGGTATGGAGCTTGAACTCTTGGCCTGGGCGCTGTCCCTCAGCTCTTCAGCTCAAGGCAAGGGCTCTACCACTTGAGCCATAGCGCCACTTCTATCTTTTTTTTGGTAGTTAATTGAAAGTAATAGTCTCACTGATTTTCCTGCCTGGGCTAGCCTTGAACTGCAGTCCTCAGATTTCAGCTTCCTGAGCAGCCAAGATTTCAGCTATGAGCCATCAGTGCCTGGTTCTATGAATTTCTTTAGTTTTTCTCTTGTTCCTTTGAACTTTTTGTTTTTGTTTTTGTTTTGGTCGTCGTGGGTCTTGAACTCTAGGCCTGGGCACTGTCCCTGAGCTCTTCAGCTCAAGGCTAGCACTCTACCACTTGAGCCACAGCGCCACTTCCAGCTTTCCCTGTTTATGTGGTGCTGAGGAATCGAACTCATTTATGTGAGGCAAGCACTCTACCGCTGAGCCCTTTGAACACCTTTTCATCAGAATATATTTCTTTGGTTTTACAAAGATAATGAATTGGCTGATATCTAGAAGTTTAAAAAAAGGCAGTTTTATGAAAAGAAATCTGACTTTTATAGAGTATATATTGCTAACCCTGTAATCTTGGGCCAGACATTCCATGTATCCAGACATACTTTTCTGTGTGTAAATAGGTTTTATATGTGCCCTACTTGTGAGGATCAGTACTAGTTTTCAGCCACCAATAACCTGATTCTCCCATCCTGTTTGGAAGAACATTAACCAAGAGTGATTGCCAATTTTTCAGTGTGTTATAGTCACAAAGCTTGCATACTTCTTTCCCTGTCCTTTGAGCCTGTCTTTTGTGCATTAAATGAGAAAGTCTATTAGGTCACATAACACTCATATTCTTAATACATAGTGAGCTTGTGTTGACAATCTTCAGCAAAAATGCAAAGAAGAGTTCTTTCCTTTTGATTTGTTCTTGTACCTCCTGGTACCTTGCTTCAAGTAGAACATATGGTAGAGTCTTAACTCTACCATATATACCTTCAGGAGTATATACCTTCAGACTCAGTTTGCTCTTCTGTGGTGTTCCTGGGTCAGAGAATAAAGACTTGCTTTGCCATTCTGAAGTACAAATTATAGCTTTTTGCAGCTTTACATTAAGACACTTTGAGATGTATGTAGGAGTGTCTTATATGGGCTTTGGGCTAGAGAGGACTTTAACATGTTTTAGTCTAATTTAAACTTAATATGACAGTGCTGGAGAGGTTTTTACTTTCGAATATATGATGCTTCTTTTAGTCAGACTTACAGCTTTCATGGTACCTTTGCTTTAGTAGCTTAATAATCTGATATTTCAAGTGATGATATATTTTTTTTCTTTTTTCCTTTTTGTACTGAGGTTTGAACTTAGGGCCTTGTACTTGTGCTTTATTTATTGAGTCATGCCTCCAGCTCCGATGAATAAACATCTAGTAGATGAAGATGGTGGATAATAGACAATTAAGCACAGGCAGCCGCTCAAAGTGGTTGCATCATTCTATCTATTTGTTAATTCTTTTCCCCACAGGTTACTTCCCTAGGAGACACTCTGTTGAGTGACATCTGGAGAAAAGACATAGCAGGGATGGGGAGGGATTGAGTATATGTATGTCATGCCTATGTTTGATATGTCTTGGCTGAGCTGGGCGCCAGTGGCTCGTGCCTATAGTCCTTGCTCCTCAGTAAGCTGAGATATAAGTATTGAAGTTTGAAGCCAGTTCATGCAGGAAGTGGAGCTGTGGCTAAAGTGGAAGAGTGCCAGCCTTGAGTGAAAAAACTCAGCACCCAGCCCTGAGTTCAAGACCTAGTGCCTGCCTATCTAGGCTGTGTTTTATGATAGCTGGGAATCAAATCATAGATAAACCTGATTATTCATATTTTTCCTGTGACTGTTTATTCTTACTAGAACACTTGACTATTAAGACCATTTTATATTCTTTAGCTGTAATCACTGGCTGCCTAATGTGTAATGATGCGCAGATTGAAAAGAAAAACTACATGAATTGTAGAAGACTATAAGAATAAAAAATCATTGCCTTTTTGGGCTGGGAAAGTAGCTCGATGGTAGAGTGCTTGCCTTGCATGCATGAGGCCTTGGGTCTTATTCCTCAGCACCACATAAGCAGAAGAAGCTGGAAGTGGCACTGTGGTTCAAGTGATAGGGTGCTAGCCTTGAGCTGAAGAGCTGAGGGACAGTGCCCAGGTCTAGAGTTTGGGCCCCATGACTGACCCCCTCCCCCCAAAAAAAAAAATCATTGCCTTTTTGTAATACATGAGATGGAGATAATCTCAAAGTTGACTTGCCCATGGAGACTTCTGGCAGGGAGAGTTCCCTACACTTGACAAAAGGTCATCCATCTTCTAGAACAGCCTATTTGTTTTCTGAGAGTATAATGGAATTTCTGAACCTACTGATACCTCCAAGTGATGAAATTAGCATTTGCAACTGAAATAAGTAGTTATGCCTTGTCCTGGTGACTACTGTTCAAAGGAGCAGTAGCTCCTTCCAGAGCCACTGTGTGCTAAGCATTCTGGTCCTCTGGGGTGGTTAGTTTTATTTAGTTTTTTGTTGTTGTTGTTGTTGTTCAGGCAACAAGAGTATATTAAGCTCCTTTTCTGTAATGTTGATAATAAAAGGCCAGCAAAACATAACCTGGACTTTAAGAACTGGACCATCAATTTGATAACTGACATAAAGCACTGTCATTAAGATAAAATTGCTGGGCTGGGCAGGTGGCTTGCCTTGCATGCATGAGGCCCTGGGTTCTATTCCTCAGCACCACATAAACAAAAAGAAAAAAGCCAGAAGTGGTGCTGTGGCTCAAGTGGTAGAGCACTAGCCTTGAGCTGAAGAGTTGAGGGACAGTGCCCAGGACCAGAGTT
>NW_012267323.1:3037706-3059787 GCF_000151885.1 Dipodomys ordii | reverse complement strand
CCCAGGACCAGAGTTCAGGCCCCATGACCGGACCCCTCTCACCCCCCCCCCAAAAAAAGATAAAATTGCTAGTCAGGTAATGGTGGCTCACATCTCTAATCCTAGCTGCTCAGGAGGCTGAGATGTGAGGATTGTGGTTTAAAGCCAGCCTGGGCAAGAAAGTCTGTGAGACTTATCTCCAATTAACCACTGGAAGTGGCACTGTGGCTCAAAGTGGTAGAACACTATTCTAAACAAAAGAGCTCAGGGACAGTGACCAGGCCCTGAGTTCAAGCCCTATAACCCAACAACAAAGATCAAAGTTTTTGATGTGTGCTGACCATTACCTCTGAAAGCTTAGTCTTCAGAAGATTAAAGTGTGCTAAGAAATATACCCATTTGGCCAGTAAGGTGAAGTGATCCCTGCTGATGCTAGTCCTTTCATTATTTAGGACTTGAAATAGCATGTATTAAGCTCTCATATTCCCATGTTAAACATAATATCATGATAATTATTTTTGTTTTTATTTTCATTTTTGACAGTACCTAGGTTTTAACTTTTATTTTCATTTTTGACAATACCTAGGTTTTAACACTGGTCCTCACACTGAGGCACCTTGAATACACCCCAGTTCTTTGTTTTGCTTTTTTGTTATTTTTGCCTAGGAACAGATATGTGTCACCATGCTGAGCTTTTTACATGGTTTAATTTATGTAAATCTTTACAAGTTCCCTAAGAGGTAGGTGCTTTTAATCCCACTTTATATATGAGAATACTATAAGGCAAAGAGGTTAAAAAACCTTTGCTAGGGAACCTAGCCCAGAGTCCATGTTTTGTTTTAGACAGAGTTTACAGAGTAGCCTAAACTGCCCTCAAACTCATAATCCTCCTGCCTCTACCCTCCAGAGTGCTGAGAGAGTCCACACTCTTAAATGTTGTGATGTGATGTGTCTGGATTTAGAAGGGAGCAGACCGTCTTGACTAACTTCCTGAATGAGTAGAATTTAACAGAGTAATGCTCCCTTGATGCTCCCTACTTGTAATGCTTCTCTCATTCCCGATGGTCTCCTGAGCATCGCCCATCTAATACTGAAAGAACTTAATGAGACCAAGGTCCCTTCTCTCTAGCCACAGGTGGATCCAACTCTGACCTTCACCAGCTGGGTGAGCTAGCCTGTCAGAACATGCTTTGATCATCTGGAAATCAGAAATGTTGTTTCATGGATTTAATTAGGGGGATTCACTATGATAATGTACTTAGCAGGTCTGGCTCTGAGTAAGTGCCTAGTAAATGTTAGCAATTTTATTGTTACTGTCCTGTAGCCTTGAGAGCAAGCCAGGAGATAATTTCTCAGAGACCAGATTCTAACCTAGGTAGGTGGGCAGTTTTTCTTTGTTTTTTAACAAGACAATAATCTTATTCTATGTATTTTTCTTGACTCTTTTGGTGTTAAAAGCAGAGAGGTAAAGCATTATTTGACAGATGTATGGATTCAAGCAAGAAACTGAGGTCCAATTGCAAGGAAATGGCTTGTATAACTCAGAGCCCTGTCTGAGGAGACACAGAGGACCCTAGAGGGCGGAGAATGAACACAGCGCAGGGGCTAGTTCCAGAGTCGCATCTCGGTTAGTTCACTTACAAGTGTGGGTGAGGGTCCCTTGTCAGTAGGAAGATTTTTTCCCCCTCTACTCCAATACATACCTGCTGGCTTATATTCACTAAAACTTTTTTTTCTTGATGTGAAGTAGAATCTGTGACTTATCCAAAAATAGGCAAAGGAGCTCTGTAACTGCAGACTTATTGAGCCCCTTTCCCCACCTATTCCTATGTCACGCTTTCCTAAAGGTTTATTTGCCAGTGGGTTGCTCCTTAGATTTCAGGGATGCTTCATTGTGTAAGCTTAGAGCCAGAGTGGTGATATTGCTGCGACCACCTGTGCTGCCACCAGCCATTCACATTTTTCTGCCATAAGAAAAAAAAAATCTGTGAAGCTTTCACCTTCCTTTCTTCCTGTCTTGAGTGTTACACTTTTCTCCTGGTTCTTTTGCCATGCAGCCAATGTTTGAAAGAAAATTTTTAGACACTAAGGTTATAGACCTTTCTACTTTTCCAAGGAGACGTGAGTTAGCAATGGAAAAGAAGAAAATAGAGAGGGCTTCTGTGCCTCTGTGCTGCAGAAGAAAGAATTTGCTTCTTGATAGTGTTGGGGAGCCAATTGAGGGACTTGCCAGAACCTAGGAGAATGTACTACACAACTTCTGGAAGAGTGACTGGGCAAGGACACTCTCCAGCCTGCTGGAACCAAGGCTGAAGACTGATTTCACCTTCTCCAACTTCCCTGCCCTAAACTTAAGCTTGCTTTTTCATACTGCCCCAAGTCTGCGGCTTATAACAGTCATTTCCTTTTATTGGTGAATAAGCTCACTCTATAAAATGTTTCATCTTGGGGACTGGAAAGGCTCTCTACGCCTTCCTGTCTCTCCTTATTTTTCTGAGGATTGAGGTTGATGGCTTCTGTCTTCTTCTTTACAGGGAACTCTAATGATCCATGACAAAGAGGTCACCCTCGAGTATGTACCAAGCCCAGATTTTTGGTACTGCAAACGAGTAAGTACCAATTCTTTAAACATCTGAAAAAGAAAAATAAGTAAGTAAATTCATCCATTCATTCATTTTAAAAAGTGATTGGGTGAGGGGGAATAAGCATGACACATTGACAGGTCTTCCATATTTCCAGGAGTGCTCCTCATTAGAATACATTATCAAAGGCCAAACTCTCCTCCCTGGTTTACTTAAGTTGAAGTGAAGTTCAGGACAAGGTCATCTTGTTTTTCAGGTGCTGCTAAGGCTATTCAGGGTTCTAAGCTTGAATTTTTCCAGGGGCACATGCCATATTTTTGTTGGTTATTAAAAGAATAACCATTCCTTGACTTATAACCTCTTCTCAGTTGCTCTTTTTGAGGGTGATCATAAAGCAACTGATATTTGGAAAGATATTTGGAGAGTGGCTGGGTTCTATGAGAGTTGTCCTTTTATTTTTGGATGTTCTAAGGTTTCTGAGACTATAGAACTTGGCACCATTGCATTTTACATCTGTCAAGCTCCATGTTTTAGAATGGTATATATAAAATTTGGGGACTGTACTCTTACTAGAAGTCTAGATTGTGATTATAATGAGTATGAAAACATAATTTCAGTTTTCATTGTTGCAACTTCACTTAAAAAGACTTCTTATGGGAGAAAGCAAGGGAAGGGGTGACATTGTCCAAAAAGAAATGCACTTATTACCTGACTTATGTAACTGTAACTCCCCTGTATATCACCTTTATAGTAATAATTTTTAAACAAGAATTATTAAAAATATATAAAGTTTCTGAACCATTATTAAAAATATTAAGAAACCTGAAAAATTCAGTAAAATCTTTAGCTTGAAAGCCAAGTGCTAGTGGCTCACACTTATATTTCTAGCTACTCAGGAAACTGAGAGTTGAGAATGAGGTTCAAAGCCAGCCAGAGCAGGCAACTCTGCAAGATCTTTATCTCCAGTGAACCAGCAAAAAGCTGAAATTGTAGGCTCAAGTGATAGAGCACAAGCTGTGAGCAGAAAAGGTGAAAGCAAGAGTGCAAGGCTCAGAATTCAAGCCTCAGTATAGTAGAGGCACCAGAAAAAAAGAACATACAAAAAGAACCTTAGCTTGATATATTTGTCAGTCTCAATAAAATACAACTTGGATTTTCTGGTTGTTATTGGCCCAAAGCACTTATATTTCATAAATATTCCCTTAAGGTTTAGGTTTTTGTGCCAGTCCTAGAGCTTGAAATGAAGGCCTGAGTGCTATCCATTTTGTGCTCAAGGCTAGCACTCTGCCACTCGAGTCACAGTTCCACTTCCAGCTTTTTGGGGGTAACTATTGGATACAAGAGTCTTAGGAACTTTATTGCCCAACCTGGCTTCAGATTCTCAGATCTCAGCCTCCTGAATAGCTAAGATTTTCAGGCATGACAACCAGCACTTGGCAACACCTGACACATTTCTGTGTCACTTAGCTTCTTATCCCAGGAGTGAGGCCAAAAGGAATAATCTCAAAAAGGAGCTCACAGTGCGGTGGTGGCTCACACCTATAATCTTAACAGCTCAGGAATATGAGAAATGAGGATTACCGTTCAAAGCCAGCCTGGGCAGGGAAGTCCGTAAGACTTTTTTTTTTTTTTGCCAGTCTTGGCTTGAACTCAGGGCCTGGGCACTGTCCAAGGCTAGCACTCTACCAAAGCCCCACTTCTGGCTTTTTCTGTTTATATGGTACTGAGGAATTGAACCCAGGGCTTCATGTATGCTAGGCAAGCAGTCTACCACTAAGCCACATTCTCAGCTCCATAAGACTCTTATCTCCAATTCATCACCAGAAAATTGGAAGTGGCTCTGTAGCTTAAAGAGCATTAGCCTCGGGCTGGGAAGGTGGCTCAGTGGTAGAGCGCTTGCCTTGCATGCCTGAGGCCCTGGGTTCGATTCCTCAGCACCACATAAGCAAAATGAAAAAAGCCGGAAGTGGCACTGTGGCTCAAGTGGTAGAGCGCTAGCCTTGAGCTGAAGAGCTGAGGGACAGCACCCAAGCCCAGAGTTCAGGCCCCACAACTGGACCAAAAAAAAAAAAAAAAAAGAGCATTAGCCTTGAACAAAAGAACTCTGGGACAGTGCCCAGGCTCTGAGTTCAAGCCCCATGACTGACAAGGGAAAAAAAAGATTGAGACCTCTTGGCCTAAAGGAAAGATCAAGAAGCTCTTTCATACAAGAAGTTTTGTGTTGTTGTTTTAATTGTATTGTCAAGGTGATGTACACAGGGGTTACAATTACATAAATAAGGTAGTTAGTACTTTTCTAACTTGTTACCCTCTCCCTCTTTTTTCTCCCTTTTCCCCTTTCTCCCCTTCAGCCCCTCCCCACAAGCAGTGGTCTTAAAGCTTCTACTAAACCTAGTATTGAGTACTATTTACACAAATTCTGTTGACCAAAGCAAGACATATGGCCATAGCTTACTTACAGTGGTGAGTTACCTACACCTATGAGGAGGCTCACTGTCACTTCACAATGGAAAGTAGTATGTGTATTATCCACGTATAGAAAAGATAACAGTGAAATAACTGACTAGTGACCATGCTCAAGTTGCATAGCCTCTTTAGACCTCAGTTTCCTCATTTATGAAATGGAAAGATAATAGTGCTTATTTCACTTGTTATTAAAATCAACAAGTAATAACATATAAAGTAGATATGAGCTTTGTAAGTATCATATAGCACATGTTATATGCAGTTTAAGCATTAGCCACTGCTCTAGCTATTCTAGCTAGCAAACTATGTGGTCCAAAGTGTCCATTGTTCTGAGTTAGTGAATATCCCCTTCCTTTAGTGTCCTTCACATAGCTATCACATACATTTTCCTTATTCCTCATTATTAATATTTAAGAAAGGGGTTCATAATTTAGTTCTTCTCAATTCCAGTTAAATAGCAATGGGGAGTTTCATAATCATGAGACCATGGTTTAGGACCATGTTTTAGGTACAGACTAAAACATGACAATGGTTTTTGAAGCAACACTATTCTTTAAGACATTTAACAGTCCCATTTCCTGAGTTAAATTTCTTTCTTTATAGACTCCTGTTCAAGGCAAAGGCATGATGGGCTGTTCCACAATCCAGATGTTTATCATAAGATAGTTGTTAGTGCTTATTGGATCCTGTCTGCATTGTTGTTTAAAAAAAAGCAGATTGGGGAAGGGAAAGGATGGTAGGGGAAAAACAAAGGAGGAGGTAACAATGCTCCATAGGAAATGTACTCATTACCTTACTCATGTAACTGTAACCCCTCTGTACAGTATCTTTACAATAAAAAAAATATTTTTTTTTTTAAAAAAGGAAGGGTATCAGGTTCTTTAGATTTTTCAGGATATCCTAAGCTATAGCTTGTTTCAGTTTTTGGCAAGTGCTACTGTTCTATAGTCACAAAGTTTTTAAGAATGTTCACAGTCAAATTGAACTCATTCCTTTTTTTCAGTGTAAGGCCAGTACTGGTGGACATCAGTCTTCATGTTCATTCTGCAAGGGTCCAAGAGAAGGTAAGCAGTAGAAGACATGGGGCTTATCTTACTCATTGAACACGTTTTATTTTTCTGAGTAGCTAGGATTATAGGCATGAGCCCCCCAGTGCCCAGCTTCTTCCTTTGTTTTTTGTTTTGTTTTTGTTTTTTGTCAATCAGAGGGCTTGAACTCTGGGCCTGGGTGCTGTCCCTCAGCTCTTTGGCTCAAGGCAAGTGCTCTACTACTTGAGCCACAGCACCATGTTCAGTTTTCTTGTGGTTAATTGGAGATAAGAGTCTCACTGGATTTTTCCTGCCTGGGTTGGCTTTTTGAACCATGATCCTCAGATCTCAGCCTCCTAAGTAGTTAGAATTATAGGCGTGAGCCACTGGCACCCAGCTTTCTTTGTTTTTTGACACAGGATCTTGGTATGTAGCCTAATTGGTCTGGAACTCACTAGGTAGCTCAGGCTAACCTCAAATTTCATATTGCTCTGCTTTAGTCTCCTGAGGGCTGGGACCTCATTTTGTCTTACAGTTAGGTCTAGCAGTGTATTCTGATGGATTTGTTATATTTGGATATTTTATAAGTGATAGAAAGTTCATAAGATTTTCTTAAATACTTGGATAGTTAACTTTTTTGAACTGTTTTATGTGCTGCCTCATTAGCTTAGTAGAATAAGTCTTTTCTCAACAACTGTCAGACTTTTTGTAGATATTTCTGAAGTATATTAAAGGTATTCCAGTATAAGTAGGTAAGGAGGATTGAAGTACTAGTGTTTTTTTTTTTTAAATAAAACCTTATATGGATTCTCTTTCTGTTTATATTCTACTGACAGATGTCAAACAAGAATTAGTAGCCTACCCTCAACCTCAGAAAACATCCATACCAGTTCCATCAGAAAAGCAGCCCCCACGGCCTGCTGATAAGGAACTTGAATCTAGGAAGCGGGAAGATGGCCAAGAAGCACGCTTGGGATATCAAAAGAGAGAAGCAGAAAGATACTTGTCTCATTCTCGGAGGGAAGGGCTTACTTTCCGAAGAGACCGAGACAAGGAACAGTGGTCTGGAGATTCACGCCAGGATGGAGAGAGCAAAAGTAAGTGGTTTATCTGTACATGTTACCAGACTATGAGAATATAGATGACTGATAATGTGGCTAGTCGCCAGCTGCTTGTCCAGACCCTAATGGTTATAGAAGTAATTGTTTTTTGTCAGCCTTACTGTGCTAATTGAAAGAATCTACATCCTCCAAATAGCAAGTTGCTATAAATTCAGTGTGGAATTATCTTAGTATTGGTAAAGAAAGGTAGGAAGTACTTACCTAGAGTAAAAAGTGACCATTAGGCTCTTGAAACTTAAAATATTTCTTTTTCTTTCTTCCTTTCCTATTTGTTTTTGGTTCATACAGCCATCATGCTAAAACGCATCTATCGTTCCACTCCACCTGAGGTGATAGTGGAAGTGCTGGAGCCCTATGTCCACCTTACTACTGCCAACGTCCGTATCATCAAGAACAGAACTGGCCCCATGGGCCACACTTACGGCTTTATAGACCTCGACTCCCATGCAGTGAGTTCTCCCCCATTTTGAAATAGTCTAAAGACAGCTGGCTAAAGAACCCTCAGAAGCTGGAGGGGGTGGTACACACTTGTAATCCCAGCGTCCAGGAGGCTGAGGCAGGTGGATGGTGAATTTGAGGCCAGCTGAACTGTGTAGAAATTTGCAGACCAGCCTGCATACATAACATGACCCTGTTCCAAAAAATTAAAATATAAAAATACTTTCTTTTGGGTCTAATGTTCATTCAAGTGAGGTGATTATTCTCAAAAGTTAGAACTCAGATGAGCTAGCTACTGAACAGGCTAGTATCTGAGGATTGAGGTTTGGAGGCAGCCCAGGCAAATTTGAGAGACTCATTTCCTAATAACCAACAAAAAGCCAATGGTGGAGATATGGCTCATGTGATAGAACATGAGTAAAAAGGCGTGAGGCCCTGAGTTCAAGCTTCTAGTACCAGAGCAAAAGAAAAGAAAAATAACAAAAGATTGTGCTTCTTAAATTTCTCTTCTGAGAAGGCAAATTGTGTAGTTATCTTTCTCAGGGTTGACTTTTTCTGTCTTGGGGTTCAAGTGTGACTTTGGTTCTCTAGGAAGCTCTTCGGGTAGTGAAGATCTTGCAGAACCTTGATCCACCATTTAGCATTGATGGGAAAATGGTAGCTGTAAACCTGGCCACTGGCAAACGAAGGTAAGTTAGAGGGATGAAGATCCTTTTGTGGTACCCTCTGTCCAGTCTTTGAGGAGAAATTCTTTCTGGCTGGACAGACAATAAGGTGTAAAGTGTTGTCAGTTGCTACATTTTTATTTCCTGTAGCCTGTCTTGAGCTGACACTAGAATTGTTTTCTTTCTTAAGTAACATTATTAGGTACTTTAAGCTTTTGTGTGGTAGCTTTGTGTCTCAAATGATGTCTTGAATATGCAGGAAAAAAAAAGTGATACATCCATGTCTGTAGAATCCAAAGTAAATGCTGTCTTGACTTTCCCTACAATGCTAAGAAATCTAATCCTCCTTTACTCTTTTACTTGTCTTCTCCAAGGAATGGAAACTGGTAAATGTATCAAAGAGACAGGTTTACAGAGATAAGGCAATTTTTGCTTTAGCACTCTTCACTCAATTGCTTTTTTGCTCTAGCAGATGGCTTTCAGGAGAATCCAGCTGCTGCTTCCCTCAGGATTATCTAGATCACTGCTATCTGGGTTGGTTTCTTTCCCTGAAAAATGGGGAAGATAATTTCTCAGTGAATCTATAGTATAAGGCATTCCTCAAATACTTTTTGGTAGCAGGCTCTTGACATGTTATGTTATTTGTTGCAGAAATGATTCTGGGGACCATTCTGACCACATGCATTACTATCAGGTAGGCTTTTAACAGGTAGGGAGTCTTCTGTTAAAATCATCAGGTGAAAAAAAATCAGGAGGCTGAAAAGTGATTTTGAGTTTTCTGCAGTGAGTGATAAAGAGTTTGTGGCTATTGGATAATTTTAACTTGCTTTTCTCTAATAGGGTAAAAAATATTTTCGAGATAGGAGAGGAGGTGGCAGAAATTCAGACTGGTCCTCAGATACAAATCGACAAGGACAACAGTGTAAGTAACTTTTATTTTATTTCTCTTGTTCTTGTTTGCTTATTACTCATTATTTGAAATGTGTGTCTCAAAGTTAGTAAAGAATAGGTTGTTGAGTGGGAATCCTCATTCAAAGAGAGCACTGTGTTTATTTACTCTTCATCTGTTTGGGTTGGCTACCCAAGTTATTAGGCCATTCTTGGTGAGGTCCCAGTAAGAGCTTCATTGGACAGTGACTAATGTTGGCTCTGATTTTTATTTTATATAGCATCATCTGACTGCTACATATATGATTCTGCTACTGGCTACTATTATGACCCCTTGGCAGGAACTTATTATGACCCCAACACCCAGGTGAGTTTTGGCTTTGTTTTCTTTGTCCATAATCCTTTTGAGAAAAACACCCATAATTTGTCACTTGAAAATATTATTCCCTGGCCAGGTGCCAGTGGCTCACACTTGTAATCCTAGCTACTCAGCAGGCTGAGATCTAAGGATTGCAGTTCAAAACCACCTGGGCAGGAAAGTTCATGAGGCTCTTACCTCCAAATTAACCACCAAAAAGCCAGAAGTAGAGCTGTGGGCTCAAGTAGTAGAGCATTGATCCAGATATCTGCTAAGGGCAGCACCCAGACCCAGGAATGGCACCAAAACGAAACAACAACAACAAAAAACCCCAACAATTCCTGAGGGCTGGGAAAGTGGCTCAGTGGTTAGAGTGCTTGCCTCACATGCATGAGGAACGCATGAGAACCTGGGTTCGATTCCTCAGAACCACATAAGCAGAAAAAGCTGGAAGTGTTGCTGTGGCTCAAGTGGTAGAGCATTAGCCTTGAGCTGAAGAGCTAAGGGACAGCGTCCAGGTCCAGAGTTCAAGCCCCACAATCAACAAAAAAAATAATTATTCCTGGATTCTTGGAATGCTCATTGCATGAACAGTGGAAAAGTTTAAATTTATGGAATTTGAATGATGCCTATATGAAAAATTAATGCCTTGTGGCATTACAGGTAAGAATAGTGCTACTCTTGGAACAATGTACATTGGGTGATCTGGATATGTCCTGGCCCTTGGAATGAATTGATATGGATTCTTGGGCTTGTGAGTAAGAGAACTCTTTTCCTTAGAAGGATACTATGCTCCTTAGACTTGGAATTGTGGAAAAGTGAAACATTTAATAGACTTACTTCTTTTCAACTGTATCACAGCAAGAAGTCTATGTGCCTCAGGACCCTGGCTCGCCTGAGGAAGAAGAAATCAAGGAAAAGAAACCTACTAATCAAGGAAAATCAAGTAGTAAGAAGGAAGTATCTAAAAGAGATAGCAAGGAGAAAAAAGACAGAGGAATGACAAGGGTAAGGCAACTTGTAAGTCTACTATCTTTTTTTGGGGGGGGGAGAGGGGGTCCAGTCGTGGGGCCTGAACTCTGGGCCTGGGCACTGTCCCTCAGCTCTTCAGCTCAAGGCTAGCGCTCTACCACTTGAACCACAGCGCCACTTCTGGCTTTTTTCTTTTTGCTTATGTGGTGCTGAGCAATCAAACCCAGGGCTTCATGTATGCAAGGCAAGCGCTCTACCACTGAGCCACCTTCCCAGCCCCTCTTTTCTAATCTTATACTGTCATATGTTGCACTTAGCATTTTATTTCATTTTTACGGGGGGTGGGGGGATGTTGTGGAGAAGGGACAGTACTTAGGTTGTAGCTAAGGATTTTAGGCTTTTCAGATAGGAATTCTACTACTTGATTCACTCTCCCAGCTCATTTTGCTATCCTTTTTTTTTGGTCAGTCACTGGGCTTGAACTCTAAGCCTGGGTGCTATCCCTGAGCTCTTCAGCTCAAGGTGAATGCTCTGCCACTTGAGCAACAGTGCCACTTCCAATATTTTCCGGATAGGTTCACACTTTTTCACTTCACCAGCCTGAACTGCAATCCTCCTACTTAAATGTCTTTTTGGCTGAGATGACGGAAATGTACCACTGTAATCAGCTGGCCTTAAGGCACAGAATTCTGGTCTCAGTCTACTGAATAACCAGGATATGTCTTCTCTCTCTCTCTCTCTCTCTCTCTCTCTCTTTCTCTCTCTCTCTCTTTCTCTCTCTTTCTCTCTTTCTCTGTCTTCCTTCTCTCTCTCTCGTACTGGGGTTTGAACTCAAGGCCTTGCAGTTCCTATTTGTTGCTTGTTTCATTACCACTTAAGCCATGTCTTCCACCCAGCTTTTTGTTGTTGTTGTTGTCGTCGTTGGTTGTGGTGCTTTGAACATGGGGCTGGGCACAGGGCCTAGGCACCGTTGTTGAGCTCTTTTGCTCAAGGCTAGCACTCTATCACTTCCACAGCTCTACTTCTTGCCCTTTCAGGAGTTTAGTGGTGATAAGATTCTTATAGACTTTATTGATGGGGCTGACTTTGAACTGCAATCCTCAGTGCTCAGCCTCTCCTGAGTAGTAGGATTATAAGCTTCAGACACCAGAGCCCAGCCAGCCCAGCTTTTTGCTGATTATTTTGGATATGGAATCAATGGACTTTTCTTCTGAACCTCTATACCTGGATCTCAGTCAATATCCTAAGTTAGTAGGATTACAGGAATGAGGCACAGGTATGCAGCTAATATTTTTTCCTTAGAATAAACTGCTTCCTAACCAGGTACCAGTGACTCATGAGTGAAATTCTAGCACCTCAGGAGGCTGAGATCTGAGGATTGCAGTTCAAAGTCAGACCAGGCAGGAAAGTGTGTGAACCCCTTTTTTTTTTGGGAGGGGGTCTGGTTGTGGGGCCGCACTCTGGGCCTGGGCGCTGTCCCTCAGCTCTTCAGCTCAGGGCTAGTGCTCTACCACTTGAGCCACAGTGCCACTTCTGGCTTTTTTCTTTTTGCTTATGTGGTGCTGAGGAATCGAACCCAGGGCCTTAGGCATGCAAGGCAAGTGCTCTACCACTGAGCCACTTCCCAGCCCCAAGTGTGTGAACTCTTTTTTTTTTGGGGGGGGGTCTGGTTGTGGGGCCTGAACTCTGGGCCTGGGCGCTGTCCCTCAGCTCTTCAGCTCAAGGCTAGCGCTCTACCACTTGAGCCACAGCGCCACTTCTGGCTTTTTTCTTTTTGCTTATGTGGTGCTGAGGAATCGAACCCAGGGCCTCGTGCATGCAAGGCAAGCGCTCTACCACTGAGCCACCTTCCCAGCCCCAGGGTGTGAACTCTTATCTCTGCTAAACTACAAAAAAAAAAAAAAAAAGCTGGAAGTGGAGCTGTGGCTGAAGTGGTAGAGTGCTAGCCTTGAGCACAAAAGCTCAGGGACAATGCCCAAGCTATATGTAAATGTCTCATCTGGTGCCTACCATAATAATAATCACATAATCTATACTAAATGTTATATGGGATTTTGTTTGGTTGGCTGGTTGATTTTTGGTTCTGGTGATTGAACCCAGGGACTTTCACAGATTAGGCAGATGGTCTACTGCTGAGCTATATCCCAAGCTCTAAAATAATTAAGTTAGTAAAGACTTTAACCAGTGGCTCACACCTGTAATCCTACTCAGGAGGCTGAGATCTGAAGACCATGGTTCAAAGCCAGCCTGGGTAGGAAAGTCTGAGACTCTTATCTCCAATTAACCACCAGAAAACCAGAAGTGGCACTATGGCTTAAGTGGTAGAGTGCCAGCCTTGAGCTGAACAGCTTAGGGACAGTGCCCAGGCCCAGAGTTTAAGCCCCACACCTGACCTTCCTCCCTCTTCCCCTCTCCCCCCCAACAAAAGGTCTCTATATTTCAGAAGTACTTATAGCAACATTATACATACTTGGAGGTTTGGAGGTTCAGAAAACCAAACAAATCAATGGGGCTTTTTTTTTTTTGGTCTGTTGTGGGGCTTGAGCTCAGGGCCAGGGCACTGTCACTGAGCTTTTGTGCTCAAGGCTAGTGCTCTACCACTTTGAGCCACAGTGCCACTTCTGGTTTTCTGGTGGCTAATTGGAGATAAGAGTCTCATGGACTTTTTTTTGCTAGGGCTGGCTTTGAACTGTGATCCTCAGATCCTCATCTCAGTAACTAGAATTATGTTATGAAGAGCCATTAGTACCCAGCTAGGGTTAACTCTTAACCTAGTTGTTATGAATGAATATCATATAAGATTACCTCTGGTTTGGCTTAGTTTCAAGAAAATGTCAGTGAGGGGAAACCTCCCCCAGAAGATGTCTTTAAGAAGCCTCTGCCTCCCACTGTGAAGAAAGAAGAGAGTCCCCCTCCAGTAAGTCCTTCTTTAAGGTTCTTTGAGCTTCTTCGAAAGGTTGGTACTTTCAATCTCTTGTGTCTCACAAATACGGACTCTGTATATGTGAATATGTACCTATGAGATACCTAAAAGAGTAAGATAGTTTTTGCCAGTTCCACCTTATTAATTCATCTCATTGTAGCATCTACCCACATCATTTACCCATATCTTTTCTCAGGAGCCAGTTCTTTCTGAATGCTTTTTAAGGTGGCTTTTAGTATACCTCTGAAATCACTTATTATGTATCACTATATATAGCTTTGATGAACTTTTTGTTTCTTTGCAGGGATGGGGAGCCTTTTTTCTGCCAGGGGCCATTTGGATTTTTTTTTGGGGGGGGGTCCGGTCGTGGGGCCTGAACTCTGGGCCTGGGTACTGTCCCTCAGCTCTTCAGCTCAAGGCTAGCGCTCTACCACTTGAGCCACAGCGCCACTTCCGGCTTTTTTCTTTTTGCTTATGTGGTGCTGAGGAATCGAACCCAGGGCCTCAGGCATGCAAGGCAAGCATTCTACCACTGAGCCACCTTCCCAGCCCTATTGTTATAAGTTTATAGTGGGGTTACGGTTACATAAGTCAGGTAAAGAGTACATTTCTTTTTGGGCAATGTCACCTCTTCCCTCCCAGTTCATTTGGATATTTATAATATTCATGAACAACAAAAATTAATACAAGTAGACAGCCATAGGCAGCTGACAGGAAGCATTGGGAATCATGTTGTGTCTGTCCCATCATGAATCAAATGATTTTGCAGGCTTTATATGGCTCTTAAGTCAGATTCCCCACCCCCAGACAGTGATTTAGAGGTGTTCCTCACTTCTTTATAAAATTTGTTAATTCTTTTGCTATTTTCTTTTTTTTTTTTTTTTTTTGGGTCCGGGCGGGGGCCTGAACTCTGGGCCTAGACGCTGTCCCTCAGCTCTTCAGCTCAAGGCTAGCGCTCTACCACTTGAGCCACAGTGCCACTTCCGGCTTTTTTCTTATGTGGTGCTGAGGAATCGAACCCAGGGCCTCAGGCATGCAAGGCAAGCGCTCTACCACTGAGCTACCTTCCCAGCCCTCTTTTGCTATTTTCTATGCATATTCCCTTTTCTCTATCTTCTCTTCATTCTCTTGCTAAAATCATTTACATGGGAACTTCTCTGGTTTACAGTAAGCCAGGGACATAATCAAACTCTAGTCATAATGCTTTCATCTAGGAAATGGACAACAAGGTTATTGGTCCAGTTTTGAATCCAGGTTGTTACTGCAACTGAAGGAGAACAAAGGAGATACATCAGAATATCTAAAAAATGGGCCCCCAAATGTAGGTTGAGTTTGATGTTGATCCTTGGCCTTCTTCCAGCCTAAGGTAGTAAACCCATTGATTGGCCTCCTGGGTGAATATGGAGGAGACAGTGACTATGAAGAAGAAGAAGAAGAAGAACAGACCACTCCCCTGCAGCCTCGCACAGCACAGCCCCAACAGCGGGAAGAGCTGACCAAGAAGGAGAATGAAGAAGACAAACTCACTGACTGGAATAAACTGGCTTGTCTGCTCTGCAGAAGGCAGTTTCCCAATAAAGAAGTTCTAATCAAACACCAGCAGCTGTCAGATCTTCACAAGGTATTATTTATACTTAATTGATCTTAGCCAAAAGGCTGAGAAGTGATGTGAGTCCATGATGTTTTAGATTTTGACTCTTAGCATTGATGAACATTATGGGAATAAAGGAGCTTATGCTATCTTTCCTTGACCTATATTGTCTCCAGTTCCTATCAGTTGGACTTGAATCAAATTCAAAAATGAATTTTGTTCCATTTTTTATTCATGAAGTGCTTTGAATTAAGACTGGCCCCCACTTTAAAGAAGTTCAGAGTATAGACCGAAGACAAGCAATATGACTATGACACCAGATACAAACGAATAGTAGAAAGAAAGAAAGTTGACTTCACTGAGTTGATCATTTTAGTTTTGCCACTAACTTAATAGTTAGACCTCAGACCTTTTCTTCTTTGGTACTTGGCAGCTTCACCTGGTTTTTCTCCGGCTGTAACAATATGCAGTTCTCCCTATAAGTGATTCAACACTGCTATCTCTTCATGTAGTGATTATTGTTATGAACTCCAGTCTTCCTATTTATAACCAAGGAGCCAAATTATGAACAAAGCTTCTAGATGGACTCATGTCCTTCCATACTCCCAGAAGATGTTGTAAGATAAGAACTGTATTTAAATTTTCTCTCAATACAGAAACCACTTTTACTAGGCTTACAGAATTCCTTCTTTTCTCAGCAAAACTTAGAAATCCACCGGAAGATCAAACAGTCGGAGCAGGAATTAGCTTACCTGGAGAGGAGAGAACGGGAGGTAAATTTTGATTGTTACTCCTTAACCTCTAACTGCTTTTGTTCTATGATGTATACTTTAAAAATCACTTTATAGGCTATACTTATCACTCTTCACAAGAAGACAAAGAACAAGAGAGAGGTCCCAAAACATGATATATATACATTACTTACTTTTTCTACATTGAAATGGATACATTTTATTGTTTATACCTTGGTAGAATTGATATTTTTCTAAATGGTGGTATTAAGTTCTCCAGATAGATAAAATAGCATTCTTCTTTCTTCCTCAGCTTTTAAATCAGTTGTAAAAAGGAAGGAGTTAGGCAGGGCAGCTAAATACCATCTTTCGCTATTAAATTTTAGACTAAGTTGAAAAAGGCTTAGTGTGAGTGTGAGAGCTAAATGGACTTACTAAACAGCATGAGTATATAGACTCACTGGGCCCAATCATGAGATCCAGTTGGCTTGGGTGGGTTTTTCATGTTAGTTAAGAATCTATGATTGTCCGGGCACTGGTGGCTCACACTTGTAATCCTAGCTACTCAGGAGGTTGAGATCTGAGGATCACAGTTCAAAGCCAGCCCAGACAGGAAAGTCTGTAAGACTCTTATCTCCAATAAACCACTAGAAACCCGAAGTGGCGCTGTGGCTCAAGCGGTAGAGCGCTTGCCTTGAGCTGAAGAGCAGAGAGATAGCACCCAAGCCCAGGGTTCAAGCCCCATGACCGACCAAAAAACAAAAAAAAAGAATCTCTGATTAGTCATGGTGGTTCACATCTGTAATCCCAGCAACTCAGAAGTCTAAATAGCAAGAAGGACCACAAGTTTGAGGCCAGACTGAATTACATACCAAGGTTATGTCTAAAAAAAAAAAAAAGATAAATAAAATGAGACTAGAGGCACAGGTTAAATAGTACAGTGTTTGTGTCATAAGTGCAAGTCCCTGAATTCAAATCCCAGCGTCATAATTAATTAAATCCACCTATAGAGGTCTATGGAGGAATTTTCTGCTTCTGCTTTACATAAAGGGAAAAGGTAGCTGAGCTCAGGTATACCAGCTTTATTTTTTACAAATTTGCCAGTCAGAAAACTCACTGCTTTCTTTAGAAGAATGTGGAGGAATGAAAGTTCAGGAGGGACCAATTGAGTTATCCTTCACATTTGAAAAAAAAAAAATCAAAGATTCAGATGAGCCCAGTCTGGGTACATAGCAAAACCCTATTATTTCCACCTCAAAATTAGCAGTTGAGTAGAGCTTCCCAATTCATCAACCCCTTCTGGTGAAAAATATCAGGTCTGTTCTGCTCACCAACAGGGGAGATTTAAAGAAAAAGGAAATGATCGCAGGGAAAAGCTCCAATCTTTTGACTCTCCAGAAAGGAAACGGATCAAATACTCCAGAGAAACTGACAGGTATGACAGAAATTCTTCATTCACCCATAGCTTCAAGACCTAGTAATAAAATCATCTTCTCCAAGTATTATTTTTTGATGATATGTACAGTGAATAGAGGAAGTTTAGGCAATAATATGTCTTACAAAATAGAGAAATCCAATGAGATCGAATAACAGGAGGGAATTTCAGTTGGAGGAAACTGCATACAAGTACAAAAAAGCTTATGGTGGGGGCCAGGATGGTGGCTCAGTGGTAGAGTGCTTGCCTTGGTTCATGAGGCCCTGGGTTAGATTCCTAAGCACCACATAAGCAGAAAAGCTGGAAGTGGCAGTGTGGCTCAAGTGGTAGAGCGCTAGCCTTGAGCTGAAGAGCGGAGAGACAGTGCCCAGGCCCAGAGTTCAGGTCCCACGACTGACCAAAATAAAAGCTTATGATGTATTGAGGAGTTACAAGTTATTTGATGAGCAATACATTCTGCTCAATTGCAGAAAATAACCCTAGTCCAAAGATGGAGGCCACTTCATGAGGTTTGTACACCTTGAACACCATGCTAAGATTTTTTTCATTAGGGGAACCTGGAATGACTTTTAAGCAGGATATTAATCTAGCTTTGCTTTTTAGAGGTTGCTAAGTATGTGGAAGATGAGTTTGTAGAGAATTGTGCAGCTTGTGTTGTGAGTCAAGTGAAAGATCATGATGTTCTGAGAACAGTCTGTGAATGTGTTAAATCTACCAGGCTTATTAAAAACAGTGGCTCAAGCCTAGCTACTTGAGAAGCAGAGATTTGGAGGACCACAGAGGCCAACCTAGGGGTAAAAAAGTTTGCAAAGCTGGCACCTACTCAGGAGCCTGAGACCTGAAGGATCAAAACCAACCTGAGTAGAACTATTTGTGAGATTCCATTTCCAATTCTCCAACAAAATGTAGGACTAGACCAGGTACCAGTAGCTCATACCTGTAATCATAGCTACTCAGATTTGAGGACCGGGGTTTGAAGCTAACTTGGGCAGGAAAGCCCTTATAAGACTCTTATCTTCAGTTAACCACCAAAAGAAAGAAGCTAGAAATGGAGCTGTGGATCAAGTGCTAGAGCACTAGCCTTGAGCACAAAGCTCAGGGACAGTGCCTGGTTCCTAAGTTCAAGCCAGTCTGGCCTCATGTAAATTTTTTTTTTTTTTTTTTTTTGGGTCCGGTCGTGGGGCCTGAACTCTGGGCCTGGGCGCTGTCCCTCAGCTCTTCAGCTCAAGGCTAGCGCTCTACCACTTGAGCCACAGTGCCACTTCCAGCTTTTCTTTTCTTTTTGCTTACGTGGTGCTGAGGAATCGAACCCAGGGCCTCGAGCATGCAAGGCAAGCGCTCTACCACTGAGCCACCTTCCCAGCCCAGCCTCATGTAAATTTAACCTGTGTGAATTCCTACCAATTTTCTCCTGGACAAATGGTTTGTCTTCCTTTCTTCTTATACTTCTAGGTCATAAACTCTTCCATTTCAGATACACATTCCTGTTGAAACTCATTTTAGATGATGAACCCATTAGAGTTTGTATTCTCAAATTGTATTGCTGTAGTAGATATTCACTGCACCTAATCTTTGCTTCTTTCTTGTGTCCTTTCCCATAAACAGGACCAAATCTCACTCATTGCTGTATTCCCAAAACAAGCTTAGCATACAGGTAGTAGATACTGAGTCGTATTACTTTATATACTTTATAGGAGGCAGATCTGAATCAAGAAGACAGAGGTATTTGTTAAGCTCACAGCAGGTCACCTTGGAAGTAATGTTATATCTGCTTCTTATAGTGATCATAACCCTGTTGATAAAGAAGACTTAGACACTAGCAGCAAAGGAGGCTGTGCCCACCAGACTACTGGCTGGAGGAAAGGAGCTGGACTGGGATATAGTCATCCTGGATTGGGTTCGTCTGAAGAGGTGAAATGGTTTCTGTTTTGTCTGGGGCTATGTGATCCTGGAATATAGTTCACTCTCACTCTCTGGCCTAGAGTGAGTGTTATCCTCGCCTTTCAGCTGGGATTTTTTTTTTCTACCATAGATGTAGGGTGTGAGAATTGAGGAACCCTTCTCCCTTCCCCCTGCCCCCCCCCCCCCCCCCCCCCCCATTTGAACTAGAGATTGAACTCTTGTGCCTTGTACTTTCTGGGTAAGCACTCTTACCATTTGAGCCAGGAACCTCTCAGTCTTGATCTTTATGTTATAGCATGGCGTGCTGGGCCCTTGGATGTTTGATTGGTGATAGGAAGAAGAGGGAGAAGTTGAAATGGGGTTCATCATACTTTTACATAAAGGGTAAGCATTGAGGCAGTATGAGACTCCATCAGTTTGAGAATAAAGGCTCATTTAGTAAAAAGAACCAATGAGCCAGGTGCCGGTGGCTCCTTACTACTCAGGAGACTTGTAATCCTCACTATGAGGATCATGGTTCAAAGCCGATCTGTGCAGGAAAGTCTATGAGACTCTTATCTCTAATAAACTATCAAGCCAGAAGTGGAGCTGTGGCTCAAGTGGTAGAACACCAGCCTTGAGTAAGCAGCTCAGAGACAAGCCTCCAGGCCCTGAGTTCAAGCCCAAGGACTAGCATCCCTCCCCTCGCCCTCCCCCAAAAAAGAGCAATAGAAGGTACAAAAGTCAGAGACATCTGCTATGAAAAGAATTGTGAGCAGACATCTTTATTGGCTAAAATGTTAAGAGAATGTAGTTAGTGTTGGCTTTGGAAGGAAATACTCATATTTCAGGAAGAGCCTTAAGAAAAACAGATAAATCTGGGCACTAGAATCATGCTTTAATTCTAGCTATTCAGAAGATTGAGATCTGAGGATTGAAGTTTTAAGTCATCCCACACAGGTAGAGACTTACCTTCAGCTAACCAGGTAAAAGCTGAAAGTGGCTCAAGTGGTAGAGTGCCAGCCTTGAGTGAAAAAGCTAAACAAAAGCATGAGGCTTTAAGTTCAAACCCCAATACTAGCACAACAAAAGAAAAAGGTACACAGAGGAAAATTTGTCCCTTTGGGGAAAATGCCTGCACAGGAGATTAATTTCTTTCCTTTAGAGTTTCTTATACCTCTTGTATGAGATATGTCATGGTGCACCGTCCCTCTTTATTCATCTTGGATATTTAATGTAAACATCTTAAAAATTATCCTGTATCTTGCTCTATATTGCCCTAGAAATGCTTGTGATCAAAGATGAATTAACTCTGAAGCTAATTGATTCAGAGGTCCCATTCATTCTTTGTCTTTTTTTGCAGACTGAAGGCCGAATGAGGGGACCTGGTGTTGGGACACCAGGAAGAATCAGCAAGAGACAGTCTAATGAGACTTACCGAGATGCTGTTCGAAGAGTCATGTTTGCTCGGTATAAAGAACTAGATTAAGAATGGAGACAAGTCCTACAGGACAAAACCTCCTTCTTGTTTTGTTTGTCTGTCTCTCCTTTTGTTTTGTTACTGTTCTTGCTGCTAGAACTTTTTTAAATAAACTTTTTTTCAATGTGATTATATTTTGTAAACATTTCCCTCAAAGATAAGAAGAGGGTAGAGTTAATGGTAGGAGGTAGAGAATGCTTAAGTGTGGGCTTATCTGAAATGGTAGCTACTTCCAAAATGAGCTTGGAAACACTACCTTCTGGCCACATGAGAGAGTAGAGGAACATAGTGATGTGAATGCTAAGTTCATTCATCCAGTCAATGAAAATAGCATCTCATTATTTATGTCTATTTTTTAGTTAACTGCTAAAGTGGATCACATTTTCTTTTTTTTTTTTTTTCTTTTTTTGGGGGTGGGGTCTGGTCGTGGGGCCTGAACTCTGGGCCTGGGCGCTGTCCCTCAGCTCTTCAGCTCAAGGCTAGCACTCTACCACTTGAGCCACAGCGCCACTTCCGGCTTTTTTCTTATGTGGTGCTGAGGAAGAACCCAGGGCCTCGAGCATGCAAGGCAAGTGCTCTACAACTGAGCCACCTTCCCAGCCCATGGATCACATTTTCATATGCTGTTTTACTACTCATTATAGCTTTGAAAGCTCTCTTTTGACTTTCCTGTTAGAGAGGGTACAGTGCAATGGCTATTTCTCTTGAGTACCTTCTGGATGCTTAATGTTTCATATTTTGTATAATCACTACAAGTTACCCTAAGATAATCACTCCTTTCCAACCACCAGTCCAGAGCTAAAACTCACAGAGATCTGCTCTCTTTTAAATTTTTCTCAGCCTACTATCATAACATGTACCATTTCACGAAGATTGCTTCAAAAGACAGCTTTGGAGCGGGGTGCCAGTGGCTCATGCCTATAATCCTCAGGAGGCTGAGATGTGAGGATTGTGGTTCAAAGCCAGCCCTGGCAGGAAAGTCCCTGTGAGACTCTTACCTCCAATTAACTACCAGAAAACCTAAAGTGGTGCTGTGGCTCAAGTGGTAGAGCGTTAGAGCGCTTGCCCGGAGCTGAAGAGCTCCAGAGTTCAAGGCCCATGACAGACAAAAAAAGAAAAAAAAAAAAAGACAGCTTTGAGGGGAAAAAAGTGTTTGAAGTTTAAAGGGATCCTTTATGAACCCATAACAACTTTTATTTTGGGGGGCGGTGTCCGGTCGTGGGACCTGAACTCTGGGGCCTCAGCTCTTCAGCTCAAGGCTAATGCTCTACCACTTGAGTCACAGCACCACTTCCACCTTTTTTCTTTTTGCTTATGTGGTGCTGAGGAATCAAACCCAGGGCCTCAGGCATGCAAGGCCAAGCGCTCTACCACTGAGCCACCTTCCCAGCCACAACTTTTTTTTTTTTTAATGGTACTAAGATTTGAAAATATATGGCCAGAGTCTGAAGTAGGAGGATGAAGAGTTCCAAGACCAACCCTTTTCTTGGGAAAGAAAGAAGTAGGGCACCATTAGCACATGTATAATAATCCTAGCTACTCA
>NW_012267323.1:2988579-3036766 GCF_000151885.1 Dipodomys ordii | reverse complement strand
AAGTAGGAGGATGAAGAGTTCCAAGACCAACCCTTTTCTTGGGAAAGAAAGAAGTAGGGCACCATTAGCACATGTATAATAATCCTAGCTACTCAGGAGGCTGAGTTCTGAGAATCTCTGATTTATCGTTAGCCTAGACATAAAATTCTGAGAAGTCTTAACTTTAAAAAAAAAGGCAAAAAAAAAAAAAGAGAGAGAGAGGTGTAGCTCAAGTGGAAAAAGCATCAGGATCTTGATGCCCAGTACTAGCAAAAGAAAAAGAGAGAAATACATGTTTGGCATGTGTGCATAAAAAGGAAGGTGGGAGAAGATCAAAGTTAATTATAATTCCCAAATCCAAAGATTTCTTCCATTTGTTGTCATGGTTCTGATTATCTAGATTTTCCAGTGTCTTAACACCTAATATAGAGAGTAAATCAAAATTAAAACAAAGTTACTTTTCCAGAAAATAGATATTCCAAGGTATTTTAATTTCTTGATTTAGAAACTCATTAATGTTCTTCATTTACTCTTTTTTGTTGTTTTGTGGTACTAGGGATGAGATCCAAGGCCTCCTACATGCTAGGGTAAGTGGTCTACCACTGAGTGGCACCAATAGCCATCCACATATTCTTAACTATTTCTTCTTACTAAGAGAAAGGAGTAATAGAGTAGCACTTTTCTGTTACTGATACGTACCTTCCTCTACCTTAGTCTAGTTTTTCAATCTGTGTATATGACTTGAACATATACCTATAAATAATGCCAGAAGGTAAGCTATCTCAACAGTATGTATAGAAACACCATCTTACTAACGAAAGCCCAAAATACATCCTGAATTTTTTCTGTCATAAATTTTACACTTTGAAGCCAGGCACTGGTGGCTCATACCTATAATCCTAGCTACTCAAGAGGCTGAGATCTGAGGATCATGGTTCAAAGCCAGCCCAGGCAGGAAAGTCCATGAGACTCATATCTCCAATAAACCACCAGAAAACCAGAAGTGGCACTGTGGCTCAAGTGGTAGAGCACTAGCCGTGAGCTGAAGAGCTGAGGGACAGTGCTCACTCAGGCCCAGAGTTCAAGCCCCACGACCGACAAAAAAAATTTTTTTTTACACTTTGAGCTTTGGTAATCAATTGATTTGTTCCTTCAACAAATTCTGAATATGAACTATGTGCTAGGCACCAGTAGCTAGACAATGGAGGATAAGGAGCAAGCTAACTAAGTCTCTGCCTTTCTGGAGTTTGCATTGTATCAGTTAAGGAGATGGGCTCTGAAACAAAACTAGTTCAATTTCCAGTTCCTACACTATTATCTCTATATGGCCTCTTACATCTGTAAAACAAGGACAGTGATTTCTTTGACTAGGACTGCAGATATTTAGAAGTCAAATTCTATCTATATACTTTGAAGGCAGAGTCAAGGGATTTGTTGACAGGTTGGATATGAAAAAAATTATAACTACTTCTAAGATTTTTGTCCTGAATAATGGGAAGCAGAGAATTGCCATTTCCAAGCTAAGGAAGGTGACTAGAATGTTTTTTTGTTTTTTGTGCCAGTACTGGTGGAGCTTGAGCTCAGGATGCTGGTGCTGTCCTGTAGCGTTTTTACTCAAGGACCAATGCTCTAATCACTTGGGCCACAGCTCCACTTTCCAGCTTTTTGGTGGTTTGTTGAAGATAAGAACCTTATAGCCTGGCTGATGGCTCATGCCTGTAATCCTAGCTACTGAGGAGGCTGAGATCTGAGGATCTCGGTTCAAAGCCAGCCCAGGCAGGAAAGTTCATGAGATTCTTACCTCCAATAAACCACTCAGAAAACGGGAAGTGGCACTGTGGCTCAAGTGGTAGAACACTAGCCTTGAGCTGCAGAGCTGAGGGATAGTGCCCAGGCCCAGAGTTCAAGCCCCACAACCTACCAAAACAACAATAACAAAAAAAACAGACTTTATTGCTAAAGCTGCCTTTTCAAGTATTAACTGTAAAATTCTGTTTAATGATGGTGTGTGTGTGAGAGAGAGAGAGAGCCTTGCAGACTATTGCTGGGGCTGGCTTTTCAAGTATTAACTGTTAAATTCTGTTTAATGATGGTGTGTGTGTGTGTGTGTGTGTGTGTGTGAGAGAGAGAGAGAGAGAGAGAGAGAGAGACGGTATCCTAAAAACCTACCTACAGAAGTCTCAATTTACATAAACATCCAATTCCTCATCAGAAAAAAGGGGATTAATACCATTTCAAATTGTGAAGATTAAAGCATATAATACAAAGTCAAACCCAAATCCAGTGAAGTGATTAATAACACTCCTTTAGAAACCGTATTAAACATATTTTACATGGTGTCAGGCGCTTTACAGCAAGAGCAACTAATTTCTATGCCTAACAGAAACTCGAAAAGCTTCTTATGTGGGCCCTCACAAGTAGGCCAGCAACTCTGTTGAGGGTTAGAAAAAAGCGAAATGCGAAAGATTAAACACGGAGTAGTGACAGGCTGCCCTGGTGACTACGTTTCCCGGCAGCCTTTGCGCAGCCAGCCGACTTCGCTGATTGGACGCCTGTGCAGAACGGCTGTCTGGGCAGAAGGAGGGGCGGGGGGGGATAGGCGCGAGGTAGTGTGGGTAGGAGAAGGCGGTCGGCGGAGTCGCCATTTTGTGGAGCGGCCGAACTCTTGCAGGAGGTTCTGGGACGCAGAACCGCTACGGCTGCTGCTTCACTTTCTCTTAGGGGGTGAGTGTGGGTCCGTCCGTAACAACCATGGGTATTTGCCGTTGGTAGCGTTCCCTGAGGTTTCCCGACACTTGACAGGCCCTAGCGGGATCCCTGTGGGGACGGAACTACCTCCAAACGTTGAAAGGCCGCGCCCCTCCCGCCAGTTCTGTCAGCTTCCAGAGGTCGCCCCCAGCGGAGCCCAGCCCTGACTCCACTTCTTTCGAGCTGTACATTTGCCGCCCTGGCTGGAACGGAGCGGCGGAACTTGTCTTGGGTCCCGCGGGCACCACTCGGCGGTGCCCGGGGCAGACTTTGTAAGCCTCCATCGCCCCGCAACTGCAACGGACCCGCGCTGCGCCCGAGGCCGCTCGGCGGCGGCGGCGGGGCGGTCGGCGAGCGGGGAGGGGGGAAAAGCCCGACGCCAGACCCGGGGTCACAGACCCGGGGTCGCCATCTCCGCCGCCGCCCTCACCCGAGGCGGGTGCGGGCACCCCGACGGGTAATGCGAGGGGCGGCCTCGCGACGCCTTCGCCTCCCCCGGTGGCGCTCTCACTTATTCATTCAACACATGTTCACCGGGGCCCGGTTTTTAGATGAGGCGCTCGAGACGGCAGTAACTGGTTTCCTCGGACCTTGGAAGCGTCGAACGCGGTCCAGCTTTATGATGTTTGATTACAACCTGGGGGAGGGGAGGGGGCGCTTTTCGGGGGCGCCGGGGGAGGGTGGAAGGCAAGGAGGCGGTTTGTTATACTCCGTGGTCGCGGGCTGCGGGCTCAGAGGCCCTGGTGGTGATTACAGAAGAATTAAGTCAAGTCTAGGTTTGCCCTAATTCTTTCCTGAAATAAAGATTTGGATCCGGCTTGGCGTTTATAAATTGACGATTTCAAATCAGATCGTTCCAGCTGTTTAAGGTTGTTGGGTTTGTTTTTTGTTGTTGGTTGGTTTGTTTTTCATTTTTCATCGGAAATTTTTGACTTTTCTGTTTCATTGTTTCGGGGTTGAATTTTATGAAAATCGAGACACTTTGGTTAATAATGGTTTAACGGTCAACTACCCCCATTGATTTGATTCAGAATGCAATGAGCTAAATTACAGCTCCGCCCTTTTTGCTTTGTAATCCTAAATTAGGAGAAATGACTCTTCTGCATGCTTGCTTTCTGGGAGTCTTTAATACATTAAACTGTGCTTTATTTTACTGCTACGCGTATTCTTAACAAATTGTTAGGATAATTTTAATGTTAACAGAGTGTTACCTTATCCCCTCCCCCCTACCTTAGATAATACCTTGACAATTTGATGAAGATTTGATGAAATCCAGGCCTCAGTAGTATCTCAGCTTATAGTACAATTGACCTAAGTTATATCCAAAATTTGCAACCATCTCTTTTGTTTCCTAGAAAAAAATAAAAAAATTAAGCCTTTTGGATCCTCGTGTTAGATCTTCAGTAGGACAATGGGTTCAGACAAACGGTAAGTTACTACTACTTTACAGGCCATTGATCTCAACATTTCAGTAAGAACTAGCTATACAAAATTGAATATCACAGAAATATTTGAGCATCTGTTTTGTTTCAGGCATTGTTAATGAGCACCTCATGATCCTGCCCTCACGAACTAGTGAGGCATTAAAAGTACTATGTGAACCATGCTATGATGTTTTAAGTGCTGTTAGAACATAGAGAGGAAGCATGTTTTTTCTTGCACACAGCAAAGAAAGCTTCCTGGAGAAAATACTGAAGGTTGAATAGGAATCAGGCAAAGGAGAGCAGGGTGAGGTATGTCACTGAGGGTTCCAAGTATGGACAACAGCCTATTCAGAAGCCAAGAGATCATACAATCTTGGTATTTAATAGCACAGCAGCCTGTAAATGTTAGTTCTTATTATTGTCCCCTAAATAGCAAGATGCTCCAGGTTTGTAGAGCTGAGACACTTAGAACTTTGTTGTTACATGAAGTAAAAAAGTCAAAGAATTAGTAGAGAATTAAGTTGAGGAGATATGCCTTCTGTGTCACCTATAGTTTGTCCTTCTCAAGACCATTTGACTTAAAAACACAGTCTTACTGGGCTATCCATCTTTTTTTTTTTTCCTCAGTTGTGGGGCTTGAACTCTTGGCCTGAGGGCTGTCCCTCAGCTCTTTAGCTCAAGGGAGTGCTCTGTCACTTGAGCCATAGTGCCAGTCCAGTTTTCTGAGTGGTTTATTAGAGATAAGAGTCTCATGGACTTTCCTGCCCAGGCTAGCTTTGAACTGCAATCCTAAGATCTCAGCCTCCTGAGTAGTTTAGGATTACAGGCTTGAGCCACTGGTGCCCAGCTTCCATCTTCTTAATTAATATTGAAGGCAGTCCCTGTGATAGATCAAATTGACAGCCCAGAGTAACATGTTTATGTCACATAGTGTCAGCATTTTAATGCTATGACACATTTGTGGTTCCAAGTAACATACTCGGTTAACATCTACTCTTTAGACTTTCAGTCTCAAACATGAAGTATTCTGTTTCCATTTTTTTATTAAATATGCTTATTTTAAATAAGTCTCTTCCCAAGCCTTTCTTTTCTCTTTATAGTTTTATAAACGTGTTCTGTGATTTGTTGGGTTACACCTATTTTCCTACAAAGCCAGTATTGCAAGTAGCCAAAAATAAAGTAGATATTATAGGAGATAAATGTTCTCTGAGGTTGCTGCTTTTGAGTATACAGTTACATCTGCAAAGAAACTATTGGATTAACAGCCTGAGAAAAAAGACTAATTTAGGTCATCTATATTGTTCCTCTATATCCTAGTACGTGTGGTACCCTTGTGAATAGATGAGCTATGATGTATTTATTTAAACTGGGTGAAAGTCTTTGGTCACTAAGATCACCATTGGTAATATGTGTGTCATAGGATTGAGAAAACAGAAGACGAATCAACTTTGAGAATATGACCCTTTCTCAAAAAAATTTTTTAACTCAGCTATATTGTCTGACTTACTATAAATTCTTTTTTTTTTTTTTTTTTTTTGATCCGGTCGTGGGGCCTGAACTCTGGGCCTGGGCGCTGTCCCTCAGCTCTTCAGCTCAAGGCTAGCGCTCTACCACTTGAGCCACAGCGCCACTTCCGGCTTTTTGCTTATGTGGTGCTGAGGAATCGAACCCAGGGCCTCAGGCATGCAAGGCAAGCGCTCTACCACTGAGCCACCTTCTATAAATTCTTAAACATTATCTTTACACTTAAGGATGTAGATATTTTCTCAGTGGTCATCTTTGTTAACCAGGGTTTGGTAATCAATTTTAAGAAATATATTAAACTAGTCTTGGGGGAAAGTTCTGAAGGTACAAAAAGATATAGTTTGGATTAAATGATTTTTTTTCCCCTGGCAGAGTGAGTAGAACAGAACGTAGTGGAAGATACGGTTCTATCATAGACAGGGATGACCGTGATGAGCGTGAATCCAGAAGCAGGCGGAGGGACTCAGATTACAAAAGATCAAGTGATGATCGGAGGGGTGATAGATATGATGACTACCGAGACTATGACAGTCCAGAGGTGAGTGACAAGCAACTGTTTATGGAGTTTTCTTATAAATTATATATACAAGATTCCTTAAAAAAAAAAAGTACACAGTATAGAAACTTACTTTGACTATTGCAGTCAAACTTTCTATTACTTTGATTTCAATTACTCTGATATATTTGAGTTGACTATAACACACAAAGGTGTGCGTTACAGCCTGTGCCTGTAATCACAGGAGGCTGAGATCTGAGGATCGAGGTTCAAAGCCAGCCCAGGCAGACAAATCCAAGAATTCTTTATCTCCAATTAGCCAGCCAAAAAAGATAATCTAAGCCTGGCTGGTTTATGCCTATAATTCTGTGTACTTAGGAGGTTGAGATCTTAGGATCTCAGTTCAAAGCCAGCCCATGTAGACAAATTTGATAGACATCACCAGTTAACCAGCAAAAGTCTGGAACTGGAGATGTGGCTCAAGTGATAGAACAATAGCCAAGAGCTTTTCACCTGAATTGAGAGCAGAAGGCCCTGAGTTCAAGTCCTAGTACTGACACAAATAATAGTAATATCCTGAGCCTTACAGAAATAGAAATATAGTAATAGTAAACGAAATACATCATGTATTCTTTTGAGCACTAGACTTCATGAATCCAATTAGGTCTCACTAGCAACACTGTAAGGTAGATGTTATTTACCTTCTTACACTGTTTTATAGTATATTACACCTGTTTACACTATCAGGTAGATTTATTTTAAAGATGAGATAGTGGGGGCTGGAAAGGTGGCTCAGTGGTAAGAGTGCTTGCCTTGCATGCATGAGGTCCTGGGTTCAATTCCTCAGCACCACATAAGCAGAAAAAGCCAGACATGGCGCTACAGCTCAAACGGTAGAGTTCTAGCCTTGAGCTGAAGATCTGAGGGACAGCGCCCAGGCCCAAAGTTCAGGCCCACAACCAAAAAAAAAAAAGATGAGATAGTGAAGGTGAGGTTAGCTCAGTGGTAGAACATTTTCTTGGAATACATAAGATCCCAAGTTCAATGACTAGCACCACAAAAATGGAGGGCAGAGATAAGCTTATAACAGAGTACAGGCCCCCATGTGTCTTAGACTGGTAAGCTGGGGTTTTTATGTGCCAGTACTGGGGCTTGAATTCAGGGCCTCGCTGTTGTCCCTTCGCTTTTTTGCTCAAGGCTAGTACTCTACCACTTGGGGTTAATTGGAAATAAGAGTCTCAGACTCTTTCCATATGTATACATTCCATCCTTTCCATAAGTATACATAGCTTTGTTTAGAAGTAATTATGCTGCCCCTATATGTTTGTACCTTTTTCTCTTTTTTACCTTTTCTGTGCACATAATCTTCGTATTATAACAGTTTCATTGTTTTATTGTGAGTTTGTCAACTGAATAGTGGGTTATTAAATAATTTTTCCTAAAATGATTGTGACAGTTCTTAGCACTGAAGTGAACAGCAGTGTGGAGTACTAATAATTTTGTTTTACTTTGAATCAGAGAGAGCGTGAAAGAAGGAACAGTGATCGATCTGAAGATGGCTACCATTCAGATGGTGATTATGGAGAGCATGACTATAGGCATGACATCAGTGATGAAAGAGAAAGCAAGACCATTATGCTTCGAGGCCTTCCCATCACCATTACGGAGAGCGATGTAAGAGGAAACTGATTCTAACAAGTAGTCCAGGAAATACAAAGACTTTGTGCTTCTCTTATTACTGTTTTATGTTTTTGTTTATGTTTATGTTTTTGTTTTGTCCTGGAGCTTGAACTCAGGGCCTGGGCACTGTTCGGGAGCTTCTTTTGCTCAAGGCTAGTATTCTACCCTTTGACCACAGCACCACTTCCAGCCTTTTCTGTTTATGTGGTATACTGAGGAATGGAACCCAGGGTTTCATGCCTGCTCGGCAAGCACTCTGCCATTAAACCACCTTCTCAGCCTGTCTTATGTTTTGTGTTAATAAGCTAATAGCTCATCTAGTGATGCCGTTCTGTCTTTAGAATACAGATTTATAGAAGTAAATGCCATTTATATATATTAGCCTTTAAAGTTCAAAGGTGAGTTTTCAGAAGTTCCTGAGAAAAAGCCTTTATTTGTTCATTAGCTCTTTGAAGATAATTGGTGCTTTTTTGTTGATTATAATCTGGTTGTCATTTGATTTGAAGAAAGTTGTACTATCTATCTGAAATCTGAGAGAATCCTTTTGAAAAAGAAAGCACATTTCCTGGCTTATTCCTTAGACCATTGAGGGGAGGACATTGATGTACTTGAAACTGCTTAGTTTCCAGCAGTTAGGAGGCCTTACCCCTTCTAACTTATCCACCACCCACTTCATCACTGGACTATTTTAGATGTGTACAACATTCTGTTGGTATGCCTTTTTCTGCTTGGAAATACCTTTATGTCAAGCCTTTCCTGATCTTCAGGCAGAATTTCTTCTCTTCCCAAGGCACTCTGGTAGATTTCTAAAAATAAACCTCTGTCAAAACCAATTACTTTTTGTTTTTAACTTTTTTTTTTTTTTTTTGGTCAGTTGTGGCTCTTGAACTCAGAGCCTAGGCACTGTCTCCTAAACTTTTGTGCTCAAGGCTAGCACTCTATCCTATCACTGGAGCTCCACTTCCCTTTTTTTGAGTAGTTAACTGGAGATAAGAGACTCATGGACTTTACTGTCTGGGTTGGCTTTGAACTTATGATCCTTAGAGCTTAGCCTCCTGAGTAGATAGAATTATAAGTGTGAGCTACTAGCACCTAGTTTCTGTTTCTATAAATGAAGTATGCCATCCAGCCAATATTGCCGAAGTGAATTAAAGGTTTTAAACATGTTTTGTTTTGTTTTTGTACAGTCCTGAGCTTAAATTCAGGTCCTGGGCACTGTTCCTGAGCTTTTTATTCAGAGGTAGCACTCTACCATTAAACCACGGAACCACTTCTGGATTTTTCTGTTTATATGGTACTGAGGAATTGAACCCAGGGCTTCATGCATGCTAGGGAAGCACACTACCACTAAGCCACATTCCTTGCCTTAAACATGTTTTTTGTTTGTTTTTTCGTCAGTCAGGAGGCTTGAACTCTGGCGTGGATGTTTTTCATGAGCTCTGCAGCTCAAGGCTAGTAGTGCTCTACCACTTTGAGCCATAATGCCACTTCCTGGGGGTTAATTAGAGATGAGTCTCATGGACTTTACTTCCCCAGGGTTGACTTTGAACTGTGATCCTCAGATCTCAGCCTCCTGAGTAGCCACCAGGTGTGAGCCACCAGCGTCCAGCCTTTAAACATGTTTTTTATTTTTAGTTTGTTTTATTTATTTATTTTTGTTAGTCTTGGGGCCTGAACTCTGGGCCTGGGTGCTGTCTCTCAGCTCTTCAGCTCAAGGCTAGTACTCTACCACTTGAGTCATAGCACCACTCCTGGCTTTTTCTGCTTATATGGTGCTAAAGAATCAAACTCAGGGCCTCAAGCACTCTACCAGTGAGCCACCTTCCCAGCCCTACACATGTTTTTTTGTTTGGTTTTTTTTTTTTTTTTTGGTCAGTCATGGGGCTTGAACTCTTGGCTTGGGCACAGTCCCTGCACTCTTCAACTCAAGGCAAGCTACTGCTTGAGTGGTTTATTAGAAATAAGAGTCTCAGATCTCAGCCTCCTGAGTAGCTAGGATTACAAGGCGTGAGCTGCCGATGCCCAGCATAAACATGCTTTTAAAAAGCATTTTTCTAGTACCTAGTACCCTAGAGTAGTATGCTGACTTATGTTTAAATATTAGCCAATGATAGTATTAGGTTCAAATAATTTAAGGTTCAAAACACTGGAAGTAGCGATTATGCTATATGTGAAACAGGATGTTATCTTTAACAGTGGGTAGTTATTTCCATTTTACATAATCACTGAACACTTATTGCACTGTATGCTATGTGACAGTGATACAGAGCTATGAATCCTGCCTGGAAAAAGTACATATGTATGCAGTGTCAATAAGAAGTTGATGTTGCCAGGTGTGATAAGATGTCTCCACTACTCAGGAGGCTGAAGCAAGTGGGTACTTTGAACACAAATCCAAGGCTAGCCTGGACAACATAGCAAGTCCTTGTCTTTTTCTTTTTAAAGGCAGAAGGGGTTGGTTTTAGAAGACATTGAATGTGGTCCTGCTGAAGGACTGTGAAAGCTTTATTAAGGGAGGTCAGGACTTGCAAAGGATAAGGCAGAGCTCCATGGAGATATTAGTTGAGCTGAGACTTGAGGGATAGAGTGATTTGGTGTGATAGAGAACTGCGGAATGTGTTTGGAGTGGGTCTTTCTAAGCAGGGATATCATATGAGCAGACCTGGAAATAGAAACGGAACTGAATAGATAAGGCTTTGGACTGGCTCAGCTTGGTGGGAGTCAAAGGTTCTTGCCAGGGAAAAGGCAGGTGGGAAGGTGCTGTTGTCCAGAATCTTTGAAAGTCCAACTAAGCATGAAAGTTACTAAATAGTTTGCCTGTTAGCAGAGGCTGCACAGGTTTGAGTGATAGAGGAGATGATGCTGAGCTTAGGAAGTTGCACAGGGAGTCAGAAATTCTTTAGAAGTTGATTGAGGAAAGCTTGTGATTAATCAGGTTATGTGGCCTTGAGAGTCCACAGAGGAAGTAGGTAGTATGGAGGGGAAGTTGGCTGTAGCTGAGTTTTGGAGGCTATACTACTGGTAATGAAACAATTATGGCACTGTATTTTAGGCTTCTTCAGGTAAACACTCGTAGTTACTATTTAATTTCTGAAGTTCTAAATACTATGTAATATCATAGAAATTTACTTATTGGAGTCTTAGCATTTGTAAAATGTTTATAGAGCATTCAAAGAATAGGAATCCCAACAGCTCTATCATTTATCAGTTTGGTATGTTTTGTTGTTGAGGTTTTGTTACTTTAGTTTGGTTGCAGTCTTGAGCATTGAACACAAGGCCTCCTGTGTGCTACTTGAGCTATACCTCAAGTTTCTTCTTTTTTTTTTTTTTTGGTGCCAGTCCTACTGGTACTTGAACTGAGGGCCTGGATGCTGTCCCTAGGCTTTTTTGCTCAAGAATAGGGTCTACCACTTGAGCCTCAGCTCCACTTCCAGCTTTTTTTACCCCCTGCATTTAATTAGAGATGAGTCTCACAGACTTTCCTGCCCAGGCTGGCTTTGAACTACAGTTTTCAGATCTCAGCCTCCTGAGTAGTAAGGATTATAGGCATGAACCATCGATGCTGATGATATTTGTTTTGTTTTGTGGGATTGGAGGATTTTTTGTTGCTGTTGGTTGTGGGGCTTGAACTCTTGGCCTGGGCACTGTCCCTCAACTCTTCAGCTCAAGGCTAGCGCTCTACCACAGCACTACTTCCAGTTTTCTGGTGGTTTATTGGAGGTCTTATGGACTTTTCCTGCTGAGTAGCTAGCATTACAGGCCTGAGCCACCAGCACCAAGCTTGTTTTATCTTTTTGTGGTAGTAGTGGTATTTTTGTTTGTTTTGTTTGGAGTTTTTGTTTATTTTGGTGCTTGTCCTGGAACTTGAACTGGGAGCCTAGTGTTGTCACTGGCTTTGTTGCTCATGACTAGTATTGTGCCACTTGAGCCACATCTCTGATCCAACATTTTGCTAGTTAATTGGAGAGAGTTTTCTCAGGTTGGTTTTAAACCACAGTCATCCAGTCTTTTTGAGTAGCTAGGATTGTAGGTGTAAGCCATCGTCACATTGCTGTATTTTTTTCTTGGGGGTAGGAGAGGCGGGCAGTTCTAGGGCTTGAACTCAGGGCTTGGGCATTGTCCCTGAGCTTTTGCTCAAGACTAGCACTCTACCACTTGAGCCATAACGCTGCTTCTAGCGTAGTACTGAGGAACAGAACCCAGGGCTTCATGCATGCTAGACAAGTACTCTACCACTGAGCCATATTCCCAGCCTCACCTGGCTGTATTGTTGAGATAGAATATTACTAATATTGCCCAGGCTGGCCTCAAACTCATAGTTCTCCTACCTCCTGAGTAGCTGGGGTTACAGGTATTTGGTTTATTATTTCTTTCTTTCTTTTTTTTTTTTTGTTTTTGAGATTAGATCCATTTTGTAACTCAAGCTGGTCTTGAATTTATAGTCCTCTTACTTTAGCCTCCTGAGGGCTACCACATGATAGTTTTATTTTTTCATTAATTTATTGAGACTTGAGATTACAGGTGTGATCACCACAACCTCCCTGCCCCACATACCTCCCCAACCCCTTTATCCCCCCACTCCCTACCAATCGATGATCTAGTAAACCTCAGCTTCCTTTGTTTAGCAAGAGCAGATTTTGTGCTTTTTCGTTGGTACCTACCTCAATCCCTAAGGAGCATCCTAATATCCCCTAGTCTTCATGGACAGGTATTCAAAATGAAAGAATTGCATGGCTAAGAAACTTAACTCTGAAAACTCTAGAACAGAGTTGGAAACATCATGAGGAAAGATTTGAACACAATGGGAATTTTGGATTATAGTGTTCCTACTTTAATTTGGGTTTAGGGGGGTTGTGTTTTGCTTTTGGCTATGTTAGAAATTGAATTTAAGGCTTACACTTGCTAGTTGGCAGGTACTACTTCTGAACAAACCTTTTTCCATTTCATTTATTTTTGTTTATATTTTTTATTATCTTAATGATTAAACAGTTTTATGATTTAGTCAGGGTTAGAGATCACCTGGCCATCTGACCATATAAAGCCTATATGTCATTTGATAAATGACAGGACAAGACTTAAATGCTCCTAGTAGTCTACCTATAGTTATTTGCCTGTATTAATTTAGTATGGCCTACCAATTCTGTTTTAAATATCCAGATGTCCCTTGTTAGAAAACATGTTCCCATGGGCTGGGAAGTTGGCTCAGTGGTAGAGTGCTTGCCTTGCATGCATGAGGCCCTGGGTTCGATTCCTCAGCACCACCACATAAGCAGAAAAAAGCAGGAAGTAGTGTTGTGGTTCAAGTGGTAGGGCATTAGTCTTGAGCTGAAAAGGTGAGGGACAGTGCCCAAGCCCAGAATTCAGCCCCCATAATGGACTAAATAAATAAATGCAAAGGTAAGAGCCACTTAGGAAGATAGCTTGGCAAATAAAAAAAAAAAAAAGAAAGAAAACATGTTCCCACCCCTAATTGAGTTAGAATTTGTTGCCAGTATTGGTTCCAGCTCTTCAGGCTGTTCAAATCTGCTTTGTAACACTAATTCTACAGATACTTCAGAATAAAAGTAGGATGTAATGACACAGTTAGGTCCTTAAAATAAAGTATTAATGAAAAATAAATGCTCCTTGATATTATCCTCCCCTCAAAAAAAATCAGTAATAGTAAATGTAAAATGTTATACTAATATTCTTTTTTTTTTTTTGGGGTCCGGTCATGGGGCCTGAACTCTGGGCCTGGGCGCTGTCCCTCAGCTCTTCAGCTCAAGGCTAGCACTCTACCACTTGAGCCACAGCACCACTTCCGGCTTTTTTTTTCTGCTTATGTGGTGCTGAGGAATCGAACCCAGGGCCTCATGCATGCAAGGCAAGCGCTCCACCACTGAGCCACCTTTCCAGCCCTAGAATGTGACATTTTGAAAGGAACATTATAGCCAGGTGCTTATTTGGTGCTGAGGAATCGAACCCAGGGCCTCATGTATGCAAGGTGAGCACTTTACCACTGAGCCACCTTTCCAGCCCGTTATACTAATATTCTAAACTTTAGTATATCAACTGTTAGTCTTGTTTCTCTTTTTAGCTTAGCATCCTTTCCTTGCAACATGCAACCTCTTTAGAGAAACTATCTCTAGTTACTATGTTGCTATGTTACTTTATCATTACTGTTATAGTAACTATATTTACTCTAGTGATTAACTTTTTACCTACTATAGTATGGTCAGTATCCTAGAGACTTACTATACCACTTGTATGTGATAAAATAGATACAGTCCATTTTCCGTATAGATAATTATGCTTCATAGTTAACCATGAGTGCTGAGCCATTACTTCTAAGGAAAATAGAGCCTACAGCTTTCTGGAGTTAAATTTTTAGGTGATCAGTGAAAAAACTTAGCTGTTCCTGTTTAAAATTGCATTTGAAACCAGGCACCAGTGGCTCATACCTCTCATCCTAACTCAAAGTTAATATCTGAGGATCCTGATTTGATGCCAGCTTGGGCAGGAAAGTCTGTGAGACTTCTCTCCAGTAAACCACCAAAAAGCTCAAAGTAGACTGTGGCTCAAGTGGTACAGCACTAGCTTTCAACCAAAAAAAAGCTCAAGGATAGTGCCCAGGACCTAGTTCAAGCCCTAGGAACGAAAACACACACACACACACGCACACACGTTTAATTGATAATATTGCTGGTTACTTAACAATGAACTCACAGTCAACAGGACTCTAACTCATATTTGAATGAAGCCAATGTAACATGTATTTTCTCCATGAGATAAACAACAGCCTTTTGTTCATGGAACACTAGCTTTAGCACTGTGCTTCAGGAGATTCGCCCACAAAAAAAGGAGGAGGGAAACATGACAGTAGACATTTATTTACAGTAAGAAAATTGAAAAGACAAACAGGGCATTGTTAGAAAGATCTCAGGATCATGTTCACTAATGATCATGAAAGTACTTTTTTTGTTATTTTTGTTTTTTTTGCGGGGGTCCAGTTGTGGGGCCTGAACTCTGGGCCTGGGCGCTGTCCCTCAGCTCTTCAGCTCAAGGCTAGCGCTCTAGCACTCGAGCCACAGCGCCACTTCTGGCTTTTTTTCTTTTTTGCTTATGTGGTGCTGAGGAATTGAACCCAGGGCCTCAGGCATGCAAGGCAAGCGCTCTACCACTGAGCCACCTTCCTGGCCCCATGAAAGTACTTCTAAGTATTGATTTGGTCATTACAACTTTTAGTGAATAGGAAAATAGTGTTCTGTGAATCATGAGGAATTGCTCTAATTTGCATTTCTGTGGTCATGGCCTCTGGTATTACAGGTGTGTGTCACTATACCTGTATGTGTATATATGTATTTTTTTCTTTGCTTGTTTTTGGTTTCCACTTGTGTTCTCACTCAGCTTTTTTGCTAGTGGTTGGATTTCTACCACTTGAACCATGTCTCCAGTCTGCATTTTGCTAGTTAATTGAAGATAAGTCTCATTGAAGTCTCTGTCTGCCTTCATAAGTTTTGAACTTCAGCCCTTAGATCTCAGCCTCCTGAGTAGCTAGAATTGCAGGTGTTAAACAATACCTGACCTTTTTTTTTTTTTTTTTTGGGTCAGTCATGAGACTTGAATTCAGGTCTTGGGCTCTGTCCCTGAGTTCTTTCGTGCAAGGCTAGCACTCTACCACTTTGAGCCACAGCACCACTTCTGGTTTTCTGGTGGTTAATTGGAGATGAGTCTCAGAAATTCCTGCTGGGCTGGCTTTGAACTTCGATCCTCAGATCTCAGCCTCCTAAGTAGCTAGGATTTACAGATGTGAGCCACCAGTGCCCAGCTTTTTTTTTTTTTTTCAGATTTTTTATTGTAATTAAGTGGTTACATAATTTCCCAAATTTCACAGTATTGTGGGATAGTGATGCTCAGTTAAGTCACAAACACATTGTAACTTTCCTGGAGCAAATTGTCTATCACGGTCTATAACATTTATGAGTTCTATGAGCTTAGCAATACAGTTATTTCTTCCACATTGGGTGATATGTACATTTCTTCTGTTTTGCATAGCATCAGCTGTTCCCTCTTTCCCACTTGTTCCCTCCCTCCCATCGCTGCCATTGAGTTGCTTGAGCCTTATATTCTTTAATGTACCACTGAGCCATGCCTCCACTTTTGGCTTTTTGTGGGTGGGTACATTGTAGTCTTTTGGGTTTGTTGCTGGGGCTGGCTCCAAATTATGATTCTAAGGTCTGAGCTTCCTGAGTAGCTAGGATTATGTATTGCCTAGTGCCTTCTTTATATCTCATTTTTCATTTATATCTCATTTGTCCTTTAGGACAAAGAGTAATGAGATTAGATTATAGGAGTGACGCTTGAGAACCATCATGCCATGAGCAGGACTCTGTAAATATAAATAATACCATGAGCAAGACTCTGTAAATGTAAATAATGGTACTTGAGGGAAATTTATAGGAAGCGTACAATGAATCCTTCAAGGCTTTTATAATACACTAATACATTAATTTCTGTGAAAAAAGTTTCTTTATGCCTTTTAGGATAAATGCATTTTGAAATAAATTTAAAAGGGTAGAGATTACTCCCTAATCTTAGAGCTTTGTAAAATAGTGTGGCTTTAACTGTAAATGTGTAAAACCTTGTACAGATTCGAGAAATGATGGAGTCCTTTGAAGGCCCTCAGCCTGCGGATGTGAGGCTGATGAAGAGGAAGACAGGTGAGAACTTCCTTAGTTCCTGTTATTCTGGCTCTCTTCCCCATTCCCACTTCAGTCCCTAAAGAACATCTTGATTATCCCCCAGTCTTCAAGCACATGAATTCAGAATGAAAGGTTTGCCATGGCTAAGGAATGTGACTCTTTGAAAACGATGTTAGCATCTGAGGAACTATTTAAAACTTTGTTTTTAGGGGCTTTCTTTTCCTTCGGTAAGTATGAACTCCTTGTTTGACTGTTCATAGTCGGTTGCATGGTTACTTTAAGCGTGGAATCAAAAATCAAGTGGCATTTAGTTCAGGCGGCTTTTTCCTTGCCATGGCAAAGTATCAAGAAGATCCCAAACTCAAGTCACATTTGTAAAGCTGCTTCCCAATTGGCTTTGTCACGAAGTGTTGAAGCAGTGGGAGAGAGATTCACCTGTTTAAAGGAACTGACTAACACGAGTATCCCGTCTATATCTGAATGCTGTCTCTAGGTGTAAGCCGTGGTTTCGCCTTCGTGGAGTTTTATCACTTGCAAGATGCTACCAGCTGGATGGAAGCCAATCAGGTTGCTTCACTCACCAAGTCTAGATATTCATGAAAATGGAACAAGTCTGTACAATTAAAAAAAATGGTTAAAGGAGTGGTTTGTTCCAAAGGAGTGATTTTTAAAAAGCAAAAAGAATGCTTTGTATATATTAAAATTGACTAAATATAGTACCACAGACTTCCTTGCAGAATTTATTCTGCTTTTTAATATGGCTACCTTGCAGATCTTTAACTACTAAATACCTGTCTGGTAGTTAGCAAAATATCTTAATGTTCCTTTTCCTTACCTGATGCCCTTTGAGGGTAAGCTTAGAATATCACACTCTTCCATTTGACAGTGAAGGAACATAGTGGAAGTCTGTGGCAGTAATTTTTATAATTATTTCTGGCCGGAGGCCTCAAGCAAGCCTCTTGGAGACAAAACTGCTTGGATGGATCTTCAGGAATTATTTAAGGACATAATAGAATATATGAAAAAATAAGTCTGATGAGATTAGTCTAAGAAAGATGCCCTGCCACTATCTATAATCTAGTTAAAAATAACAATATTACAGTCTCCTCACAATGCCTTTTATAATCTCTTCAAAGCAAATCATTGGTGGTTCTTTGATATGACTTTAAAGTTTTCCTTGATTTATCAAAATAATGTTCATTGCTTGGAACTTAAAAGTTTTTGCAAGAACTCCAAAGCATAATATTGAATGACTTTAAGCAAGTATATTTTGCTCATTGCATTACTTTTCTACAGCATGTTATGATTTGAGTCACCCATGAATAAGAGTGACATTTCTTTGATAACATAACTTTATAACAAGACTGTTGCTTTGATTGACTGACTTAAGGTTTTTTTAAGCCTCTCAATTTCTTTCTGGGAATGATGGCTAATGCCTGTATTCTCAGCAGTCTTGAGGCTGAGGCAAGAGGATGATGAATTTGAGGCCACCCTGGGCAGCAAAGTAAGACCTTGTATCAAAAACAAATAAATGAATGACTTCATAGCCTAGAAATCACAACCAGGTCTTCATTCATTTATATCATGGCTGCCATCCCAGTAAATCCAAAGCATACACAATAAAAGTCTCCACAATTTTAATGTATACAAAGCTATATTAATGTATAGTACAGTTCATATTCACTCCAGAAATTAAAGGCCAGTAGGATTAGGGATTCAGTGGTAGTTTGGAGTCTTCTCCCAGCACACATCCCTCCTAGTGGGATGATCTGTTGACATATCTCCCAGCTTATATTTGCTTTAGTACATTACAATGAGCAGATGGCCCTTCAGCAACTTCCCTATTGGCCAGACATAATGTACTTTTGCCTTTAGATACCAAAGAAACAATTGACAGTATGTCTTAAATCCTTAAGGATCTGTAAGAATCAAATTGCTCAACACTGTTTAAAGGGTTAGCTTCCTTTTATCAATCTAGGTGTCTAACCTAATTAAATCTGTTCTGCTAGTATCAGAACACCATCCCATCTAAAAAGGAAAGATACTTATGTAAATGAAGGATCTTTTGGGGGCAGGTCTTAGGTATACTTTTGTCTAGACAGCTTCAGCTTAAAGTTTTAAAGTTAAGTCCCATTTAGTCACAGGTTGACTTGAAGGATGAGGTGGTATATATTTTTATGAACTTCCCTACCCCCCTGAAGAAACTTCATTGGCCTCCTGATGACTTATCCTAAAGAGAGTACCATCCATTTCAATGAAAAGCACATCTATCACCTAGGACATGACATAATCACATTTGGCAGAAAGAAATCTCATTTAGCTGTTTTAGAGTTGGTGGCATTCATAATAATTCCTGAGAAAGAATTGTAATAAAGTTCCCTTTAAAATGTGTTCCCCTCCTTTTGTCCCCCACAAAGGACACATCTTGAAGCAAGAGTTTGGGGAAGGGGGAAATACAAAGTCTTGTACTTTTCATAAGGATGGGGACTGGGAAAAAGTGAAGCAAAGCTCAAGGATATTATGTTAAGGTCTAATGTAGGAGACAGTCTCAGAACTGGGAGAGGTCTGTCTTCTGCTTTTGAAATAGACTGTTACTCTCAGGCAGCCTGTCAATGCTGAATGTAAGACTTCTGTCTCTGCTGGAGACACAGCCTGGTGCATGTCAGTGTTTAGTGTTTGGCAGCTTTTTCAACATTCCCTGACTCCGTTTACCTTTACTCCACATCCCATTCTCTTACTGCCTATCTGAAGGATTGGATGGGCAGAGTATAGGTGGCGGTGGTTGGTCCTCCCCGTATGTTGTCCATTTAATTCCAGAGCACTGATTTTTCCGAAGTGTGCTCTGCCCTGGGAAAATGGACACATGTTCCTCACAATGGAAATAACTAATTACTTTTTTTTCTTGCAGAAAAAGTTGGTGATTCAAGGAAAGCACATTGCAATGCATTATAGCAATCCCAGACCTAAGTTTGAAGATTGGCTTTGTAACAAGGTAAACATGTGTTCTTCCCAAATAAAACTAATTCAGTATTTTACTGTTTTTCTGTTTATCTGTTTGATGTCTAAACAAGGAAAATAAATGCTTAATCACCAGCTCTTTTTATAAGGTAATTTTTATCCTTTTGTACTTTCCCTGTGTCCTGTGCTGGTATTGAAGACAGAATCCCAAGAACTGTATAGATTTTGTTATATAGAGATTCAGATTTCCAAGCTATTTCAATTAAGATTTTAAGTGTTTTTCACTTTATTGCTTATTGAATTTTTGAGGTCTCAACTTTGGCATGGCCTCTCAACTGCATTGGCAGATATCCTTGAGAAACTTGATAACAAAAATGTGGTCCTGTCACTGGTACATCATTTTGAACTTTGATGTCAACCTTGCTATTTTTGGGGGGGGAGGGAGGTCCGGTTGTGGGGCCTGAACTCTGGGCCTGGGTGCTGTCCCTCAGCTCAAGGCTAGTGCTCTACCACTTGAACCACAGCGCCACTTCTGTTTTTTTTTTTTTTTTTGCTTATGTGGTGCTGAGGAATCGAACCCAGGGCCTCAGGCATGCAAGGCAAGTGCTCTACCACTGAGCCACCTTCCCAGCCTGTCAACATTGCTATTTTGAGAGTGCTCAAATTTATTCCTGTATATGACTATCTAGTAAGGGACAAGATGCAATTCAGATTACATTATGTCTGCATATAATAGAATGATCTATATTGCACTCTTAATATCAGGCATAAACTTTGTCAGTGTGTTTGAGCTAAGAGTTTTGGGTGAACTGAAGCCTTCTTCAAGTTGATAAAAATAGAATTCTGCTTCAAAGTACAACAAAATTTGTTTTTCTTGGAAGAGTTCGTGTGATCTAACATTTAAACTTTTTGGGGTTATACCCTTTTATCTGGAATGTATATCATTTCCTGCTTTTTTTTAATATTAGTTGTTGGACTTACCTGTGGCCTCACTGCTCTAACCCACATTGTTACTAGAAAATCTGGCCTAATGTAAGAAATAACCACAAATAAAACTTTTTTTTTTTCCAGTGCTGCCTTAACAATTTCAGGAAAAGACTAAAATGCTTCCGATGTGGAGCAGACAAGTTTGGTAAGCGTGGATTCAGCTATTTGGAAAATGCAATGAAACCTGATGGGTTACTTGTCTGTGGACCTGAAGAAAAGTATAGATTTTAGGAAGTTTAACAAGCAACTTGAATATTTCCCTTAAGCCTTTTTTACCTTAGGTTATATAGGTGCTGCTGCTCATTGTGAGAGTACAGAAAATTATTTTTGTTTTCCCAAATTTAGTCTGCTCACCTGGTTTGCTTTCCACAATTGCTGCTTTTTTTTGGGGGGGGGTCCAGTCATGTGGCCTGAACTCTGGGCCTGGGTGCTGTCCCTCAGCTTTTCAGCTCAAGCTAGTGCTCTACCACTTGAGCTACAGTGCCACTTCCGGCTTTTTTCTTTTTGCTTATGTGGTGCTGAGGAATCGAACCCAGGGCCTTGGGCATGCAAGGCAAGCGCTCAACCACTGAGCCACCTTCCCAGCCTCGACAATTGCTTTTCTTTAATGCCGGGGTAAATGTCATCCTGTCCTGGCCCAATATTTGTATTATACATTAGCCAAGTCAAAATAAGGAGGTTTTACTGTAGCTACAAATGTTTTTAAAAGGAAGAGGGGGGAAAAGTCTGCTGTATGTACTTAAAAAGATTGGGGGTATTATTTCCTTACCAAAAATACTTTGTTAGTCTTCAATTGAGTCTTCTTTTCTCCAACTTGTAGACTCTGAACAGGAAGTGCCCCCTGGAACCACAGAGTCAGTTCAGTCTGTGGATTACTACTGTGATAGTAAGTTCAAACTTGGCTTTTGTGTGAAAAGTTCACATCAGTTGGAAATTCAGTCCTCTTTCTAATTCTTCTGTGTGTCTGTGTGTTGGTGGTGATACTTGAACTCAGAGTCTCATGCTCTTACTAGCTTTTACCATGCAAACCTGGTGCTCTACTACTTAAGCCATACCGCCTCTTTCCACTTTTTAGTGGTTAGTTGGAAATAAGCATTTCAAGATTTGTCTGTCCAGACTGACGTTGAATCAGGCTCCTCAGATCTTAGCTCCTAAGTAGCTAGGATTACAGGTGTGAACCACTGCCACCTGGCTTCCCTTCCCTTTGATTTCCCCCCCCCCTTTTTTTTTTTTTTTGGTCGGTTGGAGGACTTGAACTCTGGGCCTGGGCACTGTCCCTGAGCTCTTCAGCTCAAGGCCAGTGCTCTACACACGAGCCACAGCACCACTTCCGGTTTTCTGGTGGTTCATTGGAAATAAAGAGTCTCATAGACTTTCCTGCCTGGGCTGACTTTGAACCGTGATCTTCAAATCTCAGCCTCCTGAGTAGCTAGCATTACAGGCTTGATGAGCCACAGTGCCCAGCTTCCCTCACCCCTTTTTTGGTTGGTTGTGGGCTTGAACTCAGGCCTTGAGCGCTGTCCTTGAGCTCTTTTGTTCAAGGCTAGTGCTCTACCACTTTGAGCCACAGTGCCACTTCCAATTTTCTGGTGGTTAACTGAAGATAAGTCTCATGGTCTTTCCTGCCGGGGTTGGCTTTGAACTATGATCCTCAAATAGAGCTCAGCTTCCTGAGTAGCTAGGATTACGGGCATGAGCCACTGCTGCTGTCCCTCTTAGCCCCTTTTAGGTGAGCAAGGGCAGCTTAATTTTTTCCAATAAAAGATTTTAGGGGCTGAGAACTTGGCTCGGTGGTAGATAGTGCTTGCCTTCCATGCATGAGGCCCTGGGTTCAATTCCTCATAAGCAGAAAAAGCCAAAAGTAGTGCTGTGGCTCGAGTGGTAGAACGCTAGCCTTGAGCTGAAAAGCTGAGCGACAGTGCCTAAGCCCAGAGTTTAGGCCCTACAACCAACCCAAAAAAAAAAAGGTTTTATTTTTCTCCTTGTCAGAGTGAAAAATATACTAGGAACTTACCAAAATAGATTTTTTTTTTTTGTATTTTAAACCTATGTGAAAAACATTGGTGATGGGAAAGCATGGTTATGTCATTTGTCTCATTTTCCCTCCAGCGATCATTCTTCGGAACATAGCTCCACACACTGTGGTGGATTCCATTATGACAGCACTATCTCCCTATGCATCTTTAGCTGTCAATAACATTCGTCTCATCAAAGACAAACAGACCCAGCAGAACAGAGGCTTTGCATTTGTACAGCTGTCTTCTGCAATGGTGAGGTTCTTCTAAGCTAATCTTTCCTTTGAAAAAACAAAAATAACTGTATTGGAAGATGTAGCCCAGTAGCAGTGCACATATGTAGCATATTCCAAGATTCTGGGTTTAATCTCTAGCCCCCAAGAATTTAAAAAAAAACAAACTTTAAGAGGTAAATGTGACTTAACTAATTTTGAGGTTTCTGGAACATAAAGTTCAAGGCTGTATAATAATAGTTTAGCAGTACTAAGTTATAGGACTTTTTTTAGGACCTGGGTGCTGACCCCAAGCTTTCTTGTTCAAGTCTAGTGCTCTATTGCTCTACCCCTTGAGCCACATCTCCACTTGTGTCTTTTTTGGTAGCTAATTGGAGATGAGTCTCATGGACTTTCCTGCTGGGCTTAGCTTTGAACTGTGATCCTCAGATCTCATTCTCCTGAGTAGCTAAGATTATAGAGGTGTGAGCCACCAACACACAGCTGGAATTGATTTCTTTGATATACAGTAAAAATGTCTATACCTGTAAAGAACTGACAACTGAAATTTGAGTTACAGTGTAGTCTTTGTGCTCTGGTTTATTTAGCCTTTGCTCCTTTAATAATCCTGACTACCTTCATAACCTGGAGGTGTTTCTTTTCTCAGTTTCATATTTCTAAACAGATTATGTCTTGAATACAATTGATGGTAGAGAGATTTTTTTTGGAGTGGTACATTTTTATTGGTTTATCATGAGAGATTTTTAATTCTTAAACTGATGAAATTTCTTTTCTTCACATTTTCCTTCAGGATGCTTCTCAGCTGCTTCAGATATTACAGAGTCTCCATCCTCCTTTGAAAATTGATGGGAAAACTATTGGTGTTGATTTTGCAAAAAGTGCCAGAAAGTGAGTGGCTTTATTTTCTTTATTTCAAATTACTGCATATGCATACTTTTTCAAAGATACTTTGCCAACTGTACCCCAGTTCTATGTTCTCAACACTGATATATTCTCCTCTCTGATTGTATATCAGGAGGGAGATGACTGTATTTCCTAATAGCCAGTTCTCTTCTATCCTGTGTAGTTACTTTATGGTTGCCAGAAATTCCTTCAGAGCAAGACAAAGGCAAGATGACAGATGAGAATATGTTTTAGAGCAGGCAAACTGAAGAGGTCTAGTGTCACAATCTAGCAATATTCCTAGCTTTCCAAAGAGCATTTTAATAGCTTCATGTATATAGTACTTTAACACTGTAAATTTCCCCTTTTGTTAGTACCATTGTTCATTCAACAGATGCCTTCTTAAATGGCAATTATGAACTAGAGCAGTAGTAATACTGGGGCACTTGTCCACTGAAGAGTTTGTGTAGAAAGATTCTTCCCCCTGTGAAACATGGCCATTTGAGACCTAACTGCTCTCTTGGCAGCACAAAGGCACTAATTGGGGGCATGCAGAGCTAGGATCACATGATTGGATTTTTGTGGTTTCAGGGACTTGGTCCTTCCAGATGGCAACCGTGTCAGCGCCTTTTCTGTAGCTAGTACAGCCATAGCTGCTGCTCAGTGGTCATCTACCCAGGTAAGAAGAGTCTTTTTAGTCTTGAAATTCACAAATGTGATCTCTCCCAAGATACTTGCAGAAGTTTTTAAGGGAGTTGTTTGAAGTTTTTCATTTGTTTGGGAGAGTACTTCCTACCTTCTTTGTTTGAAATTCACTTTGGTTTTTGTTTTTGGGTTCCCCCCCCCCATTTTCATAGTCTCAAAGTGGCGAAGGAGGCAGTGTTGACTATAGTTACCTGCAGCCAGGCCAGGATGGTTATGCCCAGTATGCTCAGGTAGGTTGAGTTAACTAGCTTTCAGTTTCTAGTCTTTAACTTCTTCTATTCTTCAAGTAGCAAATTTAATAGTGAACTTTTCCTTAGTATTCACAGGATTATCAGCAGTTTTATCAGCAACAAACTGGAGGATTAGAATCTGATTCATCATCTACATCAGGTAGTAAAGTTCATCTCCTTTGTACCTTTTGCTTAAATATGCTTGAGGAAATATGACAAGGTATCTTAACTAGACCCAAAGCTGAAGTCCATATCTCTGCAAGAATGTGAGGGGCATAGTCAGAACTGTTACCATGTGTCCATAGTGAAGGGGGGTGAGGGGGAGAGAGAGAGAGAGTTGGTTGGGAGTTAGATCACATTTGTAATGCCAGCACTTGAGGAAGGAGGATTCCAAGTTCAAAGTTAGCCTGAACTACATAGGGAGACTGTCTCAAGAAAAGAAAAAAAGAAAAGCTAACACACTAACTAAGAAGATAGATGAGGCGTTACAGGTGGGTAGTTGGCCTGCAGTTCAGTGCATCTGACTCTCTAATCCCTTTGTTCATCATTAGGCACAGCAGTGACCACCACCTCAGCAGCTGTAGTGTCCCAGAGTCCCCAACTGTATAATCAGACCTCCAATCCACCTGGCTCTCCGGTAATCCTATCCTCTTTCATATAGAATTGATAATTCTTGGGGAAACTTTATATTGATGTGCAAATACTATCATTTCCTGCTGCAAAAATCAGGATTGAATAATACACATTCCATCCTAGTTCTATCTTACAGTATTAAGTAATAAAATAATTTTATTATGTATATTTTAAGTATAAAATACCAAACATGAGTATTTTTATACTTTATAAATGCTTCAGCTTGACCTTTAGAAAGTTGTCAGCATGTGTTTTGCTGAAGGATTTCCTTAGGTCCTTGGCTGCAGTGTATTTTCAGGGGAGCCCTTCTTCCTGGATGATTGCAGTGTTTTAGTTCTCTTAAAAGACTTTACAGTTGAAATTATATTGAAGCTGCTGTTCTTTCCAGACTGAGGAAGCACAGCCTAGCACTAGCACAAGTACACAGGCCCCAGCCGCTTCCCCTACTGGTGTAGTTCCTGGTACCAAATATGGTAAGCCAAACCTCATGGGGCTGTTGACAGTTGGAAGGTCCTAGTTGTCTTTGTATAATAAAAGTTTTTCTCCCTTTGAAATGGGTGTCAGAGGGACACTTGGGAATGTGAGGAAAAGAAGAACATTAAGGCCTGCTGCATCCCACTGCCTTAGAATTGAAATAAAGCCAGTTTTTTACCTGTAATAATTGTATGCTGGATTTTGTTTTTGTAGCTGTACCTGACACATCTACGTACCAGTATGATGAATCTTCAGGATATTATTATGATCCTACAACAGGGCTGTACTATGACCCCAACTCACAAGTAAGTACGCTCTCTTCTTCTTCACTCTTGCTGGAAGAATCTGAGCTTTCCTTAGAACATTGATGAGGCACAAGAGGAATAGTCAAAATGAACTTTCCATGCAAAAGGAGTAAGATTTATCTTTATCTTTATTATTTATTTGATACTCATACTAGGCTTGAACTCAGGGCCTGGTGCTGCTGTCCCTTAGGGTTATCATTCAAGGCTGATGCTCTGCCACTTAAACCACAGATCTACTTCTTCTAATAACCATTTTTGGTGGTTAACTGGAGTTAAGACTCTCAGAGACGGGCTGGGGAGGTGGCTCAGTGGTAGAGCGCTTGCCTTGCATGCCAGAGGCCCTGGGTTTGATTCCTCGGTACCACATAAGAAAAAAGCCAGAAGTGGCGCTGTGGCTCAAGTGGTAGAGCGCTCGCCTTGAGCTGAAGAGCTGAGGGACAGCGCCCAGGCCCAGAGTTCAGGCCCCATGACCGGACCCCAAAAAGAGTCTCAGAGACTTTCCTGCCTAGGCTGGCTTCAAACTGTGATCCTAGGATTACAGGCATGAGCCCACCAAGTGCTATTATGAAGCTGTAAATCAGTGGGTCATACCTATAATCCTAACTACACAGGGGGCTGAGATCTAAGACCCAAAGTTTGAAGCCCCAATACACCCACACACACACACAAAACATTTTGAGGTATGTTACATATTACATGTACAATACAAAAGTGCACAGGACCAAAGTGTGCAGTTCTTTTAAATATTTACATGGGTACATTCCAAGCACATCTGCAAGATCCCTTGTAAAGAGCCGGGCATTGGTGGCTCATGCCTGTAATCCTAGCTACTCAGGAGGCTGAGATCTGAGGATTATGGTTCAAAGCCAGCCCAGGCATGAAAGTCTGTAAGACTCCTATCTCCAGTAAACCACCAGAAAACCAGAAGTGGCGCTGTGGCTCAAGTGGTAGAGCACTAGCCTTGAGCTGAAGAGCTAAGGGACAGTACCCAGGCCCACAGTTCAAGCCCCACAACTGACCAAAAAAAAAAAAGAGTAATGTAGATCATTACTTTTTACTATATTCACAGTGTTGTGTTAACTCACTGCTCTCTAAGCTCAGAACATTTTCATAGGTCAAATAGAAGCCCTGCACATATTACACAGTCACTTTCCATTCTATTCCCCTTCCTCAGTAACCACTAATCTACTTTCTCTTTCTTTGGATTTACACATAGACATAATAGATGAATTCTAGACATAAATAAATAGATTCAGACAATATGTGACCAGTATGTGATTGAACTCAGGGCCTTGCTCTTGCTTGTCTTTTTCCCTCATCACTGGAGTCCTATCCCTTGAGCCATGTCTCCAGTTCCAGCTTTTTGCTAGAAGTCTGATTTGCCATCCACACAAATAAGATCTTCAGCCTTATGAGTAGTAAAGGCATGATTAGAGGTATGAATCCAGTGGTACCTGGCAGCCTAATATATTCTGGGTAGAATTTAGTAGGTCTGGAGTGATATTTAATTTTGGTGCCATACATAACTTTTAAGGAGCAAAAGCAACTTTAACACTCCACAAATATTTATGACCAGGAGCTGTATGTATAAAATAGTAAAATAAATATTTTAAACAGGAAGTTGACATTGAAAACTTGAGGTTTCTTGTGGGGGAGGGATATGTGACACACAATATACCAGCTTCCTAAGCAGGTTCAACCTCTGTACAGCTTTCTTATTCCTCTCATTTGTGTAGTCTAGTTCCTCTCAGTTCAGCTACAGAAAAGGATAACTTCTGTATTGTTTTCCCATCTCACCCCTTCCCTGCAAGACACAACACAATCTCTCTCTCCTGGGTGTCTGTTGATCAAGTAGACTGAGTGGCAGGAATAAAGAGGAGAAGAGAATTGTTACATGTCTTGTTTTTGTTGGTGGTGGCAGTGGTTGTGGGGCTTGAACTCAGGGTTTGAGCGCTGTCTCTAAGCTTTTTCACTGAAGGCTAATGCTCTACCACTTTGAGCCACAGTGCCACTTTCAGTTTTCTGGTGCTTAATTGGCAATAAGAGCCTCTTAGTGTTTTCTGCCTTGGCTGACTTCAAACCTCAATCCTCAGATCTCAACCCTCTGAGTAGCTAGGATTACAGCATGAACCACCAGCATCTGACTTGTTTTTGTTTTTGACAAATAAATAATTACTTTTTACCTTTTTAACAAAATATTACTTTAGGTTTGACACAGAGATCTTGGGGTACATCACAGGATAGCTGTGATGACTAGCATGTATAAGGTCCTGGATTCCATCCCCAGTTCTCCCCCCAAAAATGTTTGACATTACAGAATTGTTATGTGTTAATTGTATGCTTTTTCTTCTAGTACTACTATAATTCCTTAACACAGCAGTACCTTTATTGGGATGGAGAGAAAGAGACCTATGTGCCAGCTGCAGAGTCTAGCTCCCATCAGCAGGCAGGCCTGCCTCCCACAAAAGAGGGAAAAGAGAAAAAAGAAAAACCCAAGAGCAAAACAGCCCAACAGGTAATGAGTATGGCTCATCCATAGCACCCATAAATGTTTTCTTGGAATATTGAATGGCTTAATTCTTCATTTATGGGTTGTAGCACTTCTGTTAGCTTTATTTGGATTCTTAAAAACTAGGCTGGGCTGGGGATGTAGCTCAGTGGTAGAGTGCTTACCTGGGTTTGATCTTATGGAGGGAAAAAAAGTGTCCTAGAAGTCTTTATAGTCTTTTAAGAAGTATTTATTAGGGCTGGGAAGGTGGCTCAGTGGTAGAGCGCATGCCTTGTATGCTAGAGGCCCTGGGTTCGATTCCTCAGCACCACATAAGAAAAAAGAAAAAAGCCGGAAGTGGCTCTGTGGCTCAAGCACTAGAGTGCTAGCCTTGAGCTGAAGAGCTGAGGGACAGCGCCCAGGCCCAGAGTTCAGGCCCCATGACCGGACCCAAAAAAAAAAAAAAAGTATTTATTAGCCAGGCACCGGTGGCTCATGCCTCTAATCCTAGCTACTCAGGAGAATAAGATCTGAGGATCATGGTTCAGAGCCAGCCTGGGCAGTAAAATCCATGAGACTTTTTTTTTTTTTGGTCAGTCGTGGGGCTTGAACTCTGGGCCTGGGCGCTGTCCCTCAGCTCTTCAGCTCAAGGCGAGCCCTCTACCACTTGAGCTACAGCACCACTTCCAGTTTTCTAATAGTTTATTGGAGATAAGAGTCTCACAGTCTTTCCTGCCCGGGCTGGCTTTGAAGAAGGGCTGGCTTTGAACTGCAATTCTCAGATCTCAGCCTCCTGAGTAGCTAGGATCACAGGCGTGAGTAACTGGCACCCAGCTCCATGAGACTCTTATCTCCAATAAACCACTCAGAAAACCAGATATGGCGCTGTGGCTCAAGTGGTAGAGTGCTTACCTTGAGCTAAAGAGCTGAGGGACAGTACCCAGGCCCATGAACTATTTATTAAAAACTGGTAATAAGCGGGACGCCAGTGGCTCACGCCTGTAATCTTAACTACTCAGGAAGCTGAGATCTGAGGATCATTGTTCAAAGCCAGCCCGGGCAGGAAAGTCCATAAGACTCTTCTCTCCAATAAACCACTAGAAAAGCAGAAGTGGTGCTGTGGCGCAAGGGATAGAACGCTCGCCTTGAGCTGAAGAGCTCAGGGACAGCGCCTAAGCCCAGAGTTCAAGCCCCACGACTGACAAAAAAAATTACTACTACTACTAATAATAATGGAAGTTTGCAGGCACCAGCAGCTCACACCTGTATTCCTAGTTATTCAGGAGGCTGAGATCTGAGGGTCACAGTTCAAAGCCAGCCCGGGTAGGAAAGTCTGTGAAACTCTTATCTCCAATAAACCACCAGAAAATCAGAAGTGGCGCTGTAGCTCAAGTGGTAGAGCACTAAACTTGAGCTGAATTACTGAGGGACAGCACTCAGGCCCAGAGTTCAAGACCCAGGACTAACCAAAAAAATAAAAATAAGGGAAGTTGTCATAGGCCATTTGATTAAGTCCTTAATGGCTTATTGTAATAGTATACAGGATTAAATGTGGGTTTTTTTGGTGGTATTTTTTTGTTTGACATTAGATCGCCAAAGACATGGAACGCTGGGCCAAGAGTTTAAACAAACAAAAAGAAAATTTTAAAAACAGCTTTCAACCTGTTAATTCCTTGAGAGAAGAAGAAAGGAGAGAATCTGCTGCAGCAGATGCGGGTTTTGCTCTCTTTGAAAAGAAGGTAATAACAAAAATGGCCACACTGCGTAAAGAGAGCCTATGTAAAACTTGAGGCCTATGGTTTATTTATTCTCCTTTCCAGGGAGCCTTAGCTGAAAGGCAGCAGCTCATCCCAGAATTGGTGCGAAATGGAGATGAGGAAAATCCCCTGAAAGTAAGGAAGTACCTGTATTTTAAAGACTATGTCTGCAGTTTGAATCCCAACTACATCTTGGCTAATGTGATTTCTACTTAAAATGGGGTATAGTCTCTGTCAGTGGGTATTTGGAGCAGGTTCAGCACATAGAAGCCATATTCAGGGCTTTATTTTCTGTGCCTGAGAGCAAGTGTGATGGAGCAATGAATGAAGCCTGATACCCTAAGCTCACTAAATTGAATTTACATTGCATCTGTAAACAGAAGTTTTAATGATCTGGAAAGAGAAAATTAAGACAAGACACAGTCTACTTGATAGATACTGATGCAGCCATTACTCTAACCTCTGTTGTATTTGGGGTTTTTGTACATGATCAGTGGTTTGAAAACAGTCATCTAAGAACCCATTTCTTGAGCTCTCAGACAGTTGGTGCTAGGAGTATGATACCTGACTGCTGCTCCACAGTTAATGAAATATGACTCGCTACTTTTTTTTTTTTTTTTTTGGGTCCGGTTGTGGGGCCTGAACTCTGGGCCTGGGCACTGTCCCTCAGCTCTTCAGCTCAAGGCTAGCACTCTACCACTTGAGCCACAGCGCCACTTCTGGCTTTTTTCTTTTTGCTTGTATGGGGCTGAGGAATCTAACCCAGGGCCTCATGCATGCAAGGCAAGCGCACTACCACTGAGCCACCTTCCCAGCCCCAATGACTCGCTACTATTAAAGGTTGACACAGAGTAATGAGCATCACTTTTCTTTTCCTTTTTCTTTCTTTTTTTTTTTGTCAGTTGTAGGGCCTGAACTCAGGCCTGGTCCCTGTCCCTGAGCCTCTTTGTGCTCAAGGCTAGCATTCTACCACTTGAACCACAGTGCCACTTCCAGTTTTTGAGTGGTTAATTGGATATGAGTCTCACAGGGATTTTTCTGCCTGGGCTGGCTTCAAACTGCAATCCTCAAACTCAGCCTCCTGAGTAACTAGGATTACAGGCGTGAGCCACCAGTGCCCAGGAAGGGCATATTTTTTGTATTACAATTTAACATTATCTAGGTCCATAGTTCTTGCCATCTTCCTATTGTACATTTCCAGTGACTCATCCTTCTTTTGTCTCTAGAGGGGTCTGGTTGCTGCTTACAGTGGGGACAGTGACAATGAGGAGGAACTGGTGGAAAGACTTGAGAGTGAGGAAGAGAAGCTGGCTGACTGGAAGAAGATGGCCTGCCTACTTTGCCGTCGTCAGTTCCCAAACAGAGATGCTCTTGTCAGGCATCAACAGCTCTCAGACTTACACAAGGTGTGCTTGCTTCTGTGAGCCAATTGAAGGTAGAGAAGGGAGACAATGAGATAATGGAAGTGCCCTGACCATGTTGAATATTCAGAACATATCTGCTGTTGAATGGTTGCCTTTTAGGAAATTGTTCCAATTGTTTTCAGACCATAGTGTATTGAGCTTCAACCCTTAAAAAACAAAAGATAGTGCTAATGTTGGGAGGGTTCATATTGGCATATTCTAAATCTGTCTGTAAACTCTTTTATAGCAAAACATGGACATCTATCGAAGATCCAGGCTGAGTGAACAGGAGCTGGAAGCCTTGGAGCTGAGGGAGAGAGAGGTGAATGGGAAACTTGTCACTAGGGAGAGTTGTGTTAGGCTATGTGTCTTTAGTAGTTTGGGCTTTTTTTTTCTTTTTCTTTTTTTGGCATTGCTCCTGGGCAAGAATTTAGGGCCTGAGTTTTTCTGCTCAAGACTAGCAGTCTGCCACTTGAGCCACAATTCCACATGTGGCTTTTTTGGTAACTAGCTGGAGATAAGATTCCTGCCCAGCCTGGCTTTGAACCATGATCCTCAGATCTCAATCTCCTGAGTAGCTAGGATTACAGGCTTGAGCCACAAGTGCCTGTCTTGTTTTAGTTTTTATTTGAAGTGTTTAGTTCCACATTCCTGGGACAGGGTAGGAGGATCTGTCACATACTTATCACCTAATCCTTGTAGCTCATATAGATTAGATTAGACCGTATGAATTCTTTTTTGAGCCCCCACACTATCCTTCATGAGATTTATAGAATAGAAAGACACACCTCAAGACTTAAGTTGCTCAAGGTCCCAAATGCTTACTAGTGATACACACTAGTTTTATTAAGGGGAGAATGTTCCATTTTGCCTGGTCAGAAAAGTCATCTTAGGCAATGAGAGAAGCCACAAATTAGACCCAGGAAACAAAGGATATGAAGTGATTGTAAGTAATATAGAAGGAAGGAGCAGGCAGGGCTAAGAACAAAAGTCTGTAATACCAACAGTTGACAAGCAGTTGATGATGGTAGTTGAAAAGGCTAGTAGGAATCCTGAAATTGTACCAATAGGACCTATAGATTAGAAATAAATAAGTGGATTAGAAACTTCCCATGATGAGATAATTCTGAAGTGTTTGTCTATACTTTGGCACATCCAAGGAGTATTGAATAGGTCTCTGGAAACAAGACATTTGGTATTTTTAAAGTTACACTAAATGCCAAGTTCTAGAGTAAAAGATACTTAGGGTAAAAGTCTTGAAGCCTATACATTAGATTATTACAGATTAAAGTCTGCATGTATCTAACAGTGTTCTTTCTCCTGCGTAGATGAAATACCGAGATCGAGCTGCAGAAAGACGAGAGAAGTACGGCATTCCAGAACCTCCAGAACCCAAACGCAAGAAGCAGTTTGATGCTGGCACTGTGTATGTGATGTGCACCATTTTCCAGTTCATTAGCTGGGGCTCTAGCTGTTTTAAGTAACTGTGTGTTTGCCACTGGCAGGAATTACGAGCAACCCACCAAAGATGGCATTGACCACAGTAACATTGGCAACAAGATGCTGCAGGCCATGGGCTGGCGGGAAGGCTCAGGCTTGGGAAGAAAGTGTCAAGGCATCACAGCTCCCATTGAGGTAAGCCTAGGGTCAGAATCAGTGTTTGGGTGCTAAGTGTATAGGCTTGTTAAAGAGATAAGCCAAGATAAAGTATCCAGAAAGTCTGAGCCCAATTGCAGCAATCTTACCTTAACACAGTTGCAGATCATGTCATTACCAACAGTAGAATTCTTTCTCCAGTCACTCTCCTTATGCATTTAAACAATTAAAATGTAAGACCAAGCCCAAGTAGCTCATACTTCAAATCTCAGCTACTTGGTAGGTAGAAATATGAGGATAATGGTTTAAAGCCAGGCCATACAAAAATAAAGACTCTTAAAGAATAAATCAGGTGTAGTTGGCTCATTCCTGTAATCACAGCTACTCCTATGGCATATGTATGTAGGAGAACCAGTCTTGAGTCTGGCCTGGGTTAAAAAAAAACAAAAACACAAGACCTGCAGGTTGCCAGTGGCTCACACCTATAGACCTAGCTACTCAGGAGCTACGCTCAGGATCATGGTTCAAAGCAGCCCTGGCAAGAAAGTCCAAACTACAAAAAAAGCCAGCAGTTGCTCAAGTGGTAGAATACATGCTAGACAAGTATGAAACCCTTCATTCAAAGCTCAGTACAGTGGGCCCCCCTTTCCCCTCCCTAAGAAAAGTATGTTTTTTTGTTTTGTTTTTGTCAGTTGTGGGGCTTAAACTCAAGGCCTGGGCACTGTCTCTGAATTTTTTTTGGTCAAGGCTTACTATCACTTTGAGCCACAGCTCCTCTTCCAGTTTTCTGGTGGTTCATTGGATATAAAGACTCTCATGGCCTTTCCTGCCTAGGCTGACTTCAAACCGAGATCCTCAGATCTCAGCCTCCTGAGTAGGATTATAGATATGAACTGCTAGCGCTCAGCAAGATTTTTCTTTTTACTTTAGTAGCATTTTCATCCATGAAAGACATCCCTAAATCAGTCATGGCCCATATTAAGACCTAATCCTAGAACCAGAGGTCTCCACCCACTGGCTTAGGCAAGTGTTTCACCAGTGATTGCGCCTCCTTGTCTTGGCAGTACAGCTTAAGTCAGTCTCTAATAGCCCATGTTTATCCATGTGAGTTATCTACATGAGTTCTGCTGACATCAGCTGTTCTGCTCTAATTTATGTCTACAAGATACCAGGTCTTCCCCCAAGTTTCAGTGAAATACTGTGGGACCCTTACTGAGCATAGATGGTTATTGAGCAGGCATTGAGGAATAGAGGTCATGGATTCACCTACTTCCTTAGCACGCACGCGCGCTCGTGTGTGTGTGTGTGTGTGTGTGTGTGTGTACACTCACGTGTGTGCCAGGCTTAGGCACTGACTCGAGCTTTTGTGCTCAAAGCTAGCACTCTACCACCTAAAGCCATAGCTCTATTTCTAGCTTTTTGGTGTTTAATTGGCAATAAGAATCTCACAAGACTTTGCAGCTGGGCTGGTGTTGAACCATAATCCTCAGATCTCAGCCTCCTGAGTAGCTAGGATTACAGGTGTGAGCCACTGGTGCCCAGCCCTTAGCCCATTTTGTTGTTCTAGTTCTTAACCCTCACCAGTATAGAAATCTTTGTTTCATACAGTCTCCTAGTGGGTGGCCCTGCATAGTAAGAAGTAGTCTGGATGAAATGAGGGATCAAACCCACATCTTACCTACCAGATGCTAACCATCCTTTATGTTTCCCCAGGCTCAAGTCCGGCTAAAAGGAGCTGGCCTCGGAGCCAAAGGCAGTGCATATGGGTTGTCAGGTGCTGATTCCTACAAAGATGCTGTCCGGAAAGCCATGTTTGCCCGGTTCACTGAGATGGAATGAGACTGAGAGGATGACAAGGAGCTACAAGGAGCGAGCCATCTTCTGAATTTCTTCTTACCACCTGTCTTTCTAAGGGCATGCCTTGTGCTGTTAATAGTTTTAGGGTGAACCTCTTCATTCTGCAGGGTTCTCCCTTTCACCTTAAAGGAGCCTCCCTTATATGGGTTATCTGGTGAATGACCTTCCTTTCCCACCTGAGGGCCTTTGAACAGACCAGAGGGGACAACGGGCTTTTTATACTTCTGTGTACATAGTGTAATGTAGTGTGTTTTACATGTGTAGCCTATGTGTGGTCCCTCCTCCTTGGGGGTTTGAGATGCCCTAGGTGGTAAGTTGACACCAAAGCCACCTCTGTCATTTGTTGTCGTGATGTCTTTTCTTGGCAAAAGCCTTGTGTATATTTGTATATTATACATTTGTACAGAATTTTGGAAAATTTTCAGTCTAGTTGCCAAATCTGGCTACTTTACAAAAGAAATACCTTAAAAAATGGCTGTCTTAAGTCTCTTTATTCTTGGGTGGGCAAAATATATTTGAGCCAGTCAGGCCTAGGAGCAGGGGTTGGGGTTTTTTTAATTTGTTGTTGAATCCTAAAAAAATCTCACAATGTTTATTACAAAGGTAATCTCTGATTTTTTTTTGTTTGTTTTAGTAGAAAAGCAACAAGTTAATTGAAAGTGAAAATAGAGTACAGACTTTCTGCAGAGGGAACCCAGAGTCTCTCATGCTAGGCGCTTTTTTTTTTTTTGACCAGGCCTGGGGCTTGAACTCAGGGTCCAGGCTCTGTCTCCTGAACTTCTTTTGCTCAAGGCTAGCACTCTACCATTTGAGCCACAGCACCACTTCCAGCTTTAGCTACCAGCAGGGCCTGGTCCTACTGGAGGAAAGGGGTCTTTGATCTTAGAAGCTTCATACACATAATTTCTCAGACCACCAGATCTTTGGAGATGGACTGACAAGATAATGTAATTCTAGGCCACATAACTATCCTTCACCCACAGATCTAGATGTCTGCACCAGCACACTGCTCTTTGCACAAAAGCACTGTGAGATTCTTACCTCCAATAAGCCACCAAAAAGCCAAAAGTGGAGCTGTGTCTCAAGTGCTAGGGCACACACACACACACACACAGAGAAACGGGCTTCTGTAACTTGTACTCCAGTGTGTGCTACTTGATCATTTCTGGCCAATGCCTGTTCACCTTGGAGAAGCTATCTAGAGATGGTTTCTGTGTTTTCAGTGTGAGTAGTCTTGTAACCAAAGACTTGCACAGACTGCATCTGGTCTTTAGGCAGCATGGCTGTGAACATACCCCAGGAGCTCCAGCACCACCCCAATTGGAGAAAGCTTTTCAATTTTTTTAAATTTTAGTTTGTTTTTTGCTTTTTTTGTGTGTGCCAGTACTGGGACTTAAAATAAGTACCTGGTACTTTTGTTGCTTGGCTTATTTTATACTCAGTTAAACCGCACCTCTACTTTCTGGTTCTGGATTTTTGAAACGAGGTCTCATTTTTATAGCAGATTGTTTTCAAGTTTTATATCCACCTGGGCTGATGGAGTGAGAACCTATCAAAAGCAAGAAAAAATGGGTTGGAGTATATATAGCTCATTGGCTAGCAGGTTTGATACCCAGTACCTTTTAGAAAAATGAAAAAAAAAGTTTTAAAACATTCTAGGGGCTAGCAGAGCCTAGTATGAGACCCTGAGTTAAAAACCTAGTTTAAAAAAAACCTACTATGTCCTCCCTCCATCCCCCAAAGGAAACAACTCATGGAAACAACTATAATGGAATGAGCTTTTCCACTTTGAGTTTGTGAAGACCAAAGTGTATGTGAGCACATCTCCAGTTTTCACAGATTAGACATACCAGAAGATATACTGCTCCCTTTTTTTTTTTTTTTTGTCAGTCATGGGGCTTGAACTCTGGGCCTGGGTGCTGTCCCTCAGCTCTTCAGCTCAAGGCTAGTGCTCTACCACTTGAGCCACAGCACCACTTCTGGTTTTCTGGTGGTTCATTGGAGATAAGTCTCAACAGCTTTTCTGCCCAGGCTGGCTTTGAACCTTGATCCTCAGATCACAGCCTCCTGAGTAGCTAGGATTACAAGCATGAACCACCGGAAGTTGTGTTGTAGCTCAAGGGGTAGAGCACTAGTCTTGAGCTGAAGAGCTTAGGGACAGTGCCCATTCCCAGAGTTCAAGCTCCAGTACTGGCAAAATCAATAACTTCCAAGTTTTTGACTGTGATTCAAATTCTGCCTGACCCACCCAACAATGAGATAAAGAAGCATAGAGTGAATTTTTCTTCCTACAGCACTGCTAAGGAGATGCTCAGGAACATTCTCTTCTAGATGCTGGCATCCCATCCTGTCTACAGCACTAGGTAGGACAGAGGAAATAATTGTGGCTAGATAGACCTTACTTAGCAAAAAGTAGGACATGTGGCTGAGTCTCAGAGACTTCTGGAGGTCAAGTCCGTGAAGGCTGCTCTCACACTACTAGTGTGACGAACGAAACTGATGGAACTCCACAGATTTGACATATTGTCAGGGAAGGTAGTCTTGAAACTTGTTCCATGGCTTCTGTAGATTTTCTATGTCTAAGCAGACCTGGTCCCTAAACAATTGGAATAGAAAATAGGAATTTTCAAGGGCACAGATCCTCCAGGTCAGGCCTTGGAGAGAGTTTTGCTAGGCAAATGCAGGATTTTCTGAAAGTAAATCAGACCTCAAGTTTCTGAAGCTCAAGCAGGAAATGGCTCGTCCAAGGCCAGCACCTTACCAGGACTAGTAACCCTAGGGACAGATCAGCCTCACCTCCAGATACCTCAGGGGAGATACTGGTGTTTCTAGTACCTAAGCAGCAGCGCTAAGCAGCCTAATTAGCTACTTCTCACCTAAGTATAGTTCCTTAGATGAGCACAACCACAATGGGATCTGAGAAAGTCTTAATTACCTGTATACAGTACATCAAAGGCTCTTACTCAGCCATCTCTAGTCTTAGGTTAACTTCCCCACAACAGGAAGAGTACTTAAATGACTCCTGTTGTTGCTTGATCCCTTTCTCCAAAGTTGCTCAAGGTTGCTTCCAAGTTGACTGCTTTGAATCACAGCATCTGCTGTCAGTACTGATATGACCTTATAAAATCAAGGGTTCCTATGAACATGATTCCTTCTCCATCTTTCAGTTTGTTCTTCCTGCCACATCTGTCTCCAGCCTACTTAACCAGATTACAGCCCTCAACTCTGCATCTGAATTGACAGCTCCAGCTCCTGAGTTCCAGGCTGTATTCCCCAAAACAGGTTGTACCTGGGGGCTTGGGTCTCAGGTAAAACATCTGTCAGGAGGAGGGGGGAGTTACTGCCAGTGCTAAATAACTCTTGCCTTGAAGACCTACACCTTATGCCCAAAGGTTATCTTCTCACACACCTGTCAGATTTGGCTTCAACCCCAGCCCAGGGATGTGTGTGCTTTCCTACCCCTTGCTCACAGGGCTGAGAGCTGTGCAAACTTCCCAATTGGGGAAAACCTAAATACCACATTTGGAAGGGGCTTTTGCTGACCCGGAGGGAACCTCCAGGGTTCTGAAGTCCAGACTGCCCTTGGCTGGGACAGCTGCTGCAATATGAAGGGCTTTGAGGGCCATCCAGGAGCAGCTGTCATGGCCATGCATCAAACAAGTTTCAAAGCCCAGATGAGCAGCCAGGCCTGAGCTAAGCTTCCCAGGCATGCACAGTCTGGCTGGGGGGGGGGTTCTCAAGGGCGCCCCAGAGTCCAGCCACCCTGATTTTCCGGTGTGACGAATGCCCTCAAGGACAGATGGGATGGGGGGTGGGAGGGGGAAGGAGATTGTCCAGGAGACAGACCCTTAGAGAAAAGTAGTGTGCTTCTGGTGACCAGCAGGTGGCGCCACTCCACCATCTATCTGGCCAGGCAATTCCTTAGGATCCACACCCCCCTCCCCCCCACACACACACACAACTACTCCCACCAATGATCCCAACTAGCTAGAAGAAGTTGTGCCCATTGTATCCAGCTCTGAGGCAAATACCAGACTGGTCTAGTGCATATTAAGTACTCCTGTCTCTTGACAATCATTTCTAACACAGGTAAACAATTACTCCAGTCGATAAAATGCATTTCTGGCCTCTTACACTCCCTTAACCCATCTTACCCATCTGCATGATTATTGACTCCTAGAGAAATACTCCTGACAGATCCCATATCAGACACACAGCCAAGTCTCTATTGTCCATGGAGACTGAGGCAAGCTCGCTCAGGGATCCCAGATGAAAGCAGGGGGTACCCACAGATCCTCTCTAATCTACTTTAAAGGGGAAACTGAGGGCTGGGAATATGGCTTGGTGATAGAGTGCTTGCCTAGCATGTATGAAGCCCTGGGTTCGATTCCTCAGTACCACATAAACAGAAAAAGCCAGAAGTGGCGCTGTGGCTTAAGTGGTAGAGTGTCAGCCTTGAGCAAAAAAAGGGCTCAGGAACAAAGCCCAGGCATTGAGTTCAAATCCCAGGACCAGCCAAAAAAAAAAAAAAAAAAACAGCCTTGAGCAAAAAAAGGGCTCAGGAACAAAGCCCAGGCATTGAGTTCAAATCCCAGGACCAGCCAAAAAAAAAAAAAAAAGGAGGGGCGGGGAGAAACTGAGGCACAAAGCCAGTGGCTGGAGGTGTCTGAAGTGGGCTGCCACTGGCTAATGCTGAGTCTAGACTCCAGTCTGAGTGTCTCCTGAGGTTTAAAGGTTCAATGGAGATGAATCCTTCCTGTAGGCTAGTCCCTTCAAAGTGCGGGTTCCAGCACTCATGCACATAAACCAACTTGGAATAAGCTGGAGCCTTGGGATGCCCCTGCCCCTCCTCACCCCCATTGCCCTGGGGAGAGAGAACACAGCCTAAGAAAGATAGAAGAAAAAAAAAAGACAAAGAGCAAAGCCTAGAGGATGCTGGGAAGAGGAGAGGTGTACAGAAGCTTCTAGGGTGAGAGGAGGCTGAAAAAGAAAGATTAAATGGGGGAAGGGCTGGCAGGAAGGGGCCTGGGGGAGTCAGTTTCTTTCTGCCCCCAAGGCTGTTAAGATAAGATGTCTGAGCTGTGAGTAAAATTAAAAAAAAAAAAAATCTGCCTGCTGATGGCGGGGGAGAGGCTATCAGCAGATGAGGGGGAGCGGGGCATGGAGAAGACAGGAAGCTGGCAGATACTGGTAGCTCATAACTGTAATCCTAGCCACTCAGGAGGCCGAGATCTGAAGTTCAGGGTTCAAAGCCAGCTCAGGCAGGAAACCCTGTAAGACTCTTATCTCCAATGCCCACGTTGGGCTAACCACCACAGACTACCCAGCCAGCCCACAGGTCCTGAAATCAGATGTTGCTGAACTCCAACCCTGAGGAGTATCTTGACTAGGGATTGTTCCTTTTCCACTTCCTTGTCTAAACTGAGGGGCCCGCCTTTGTACCCACAAGCGTGCAGTGTGTACGTGTGCACACGCATGTACTAACCCAGCTAGTCATCCAGCTGTAGCACCATAGCAGGTATCTTTCTCCAGTATCCTTGAAACGTGCAAGGCCCCTACATGCAGATGTCTGCAGGCCCCAGCACAACCCCCTCCAAGGCATGAAGCATGTTTGCTCCATATACCTTTGCCCTGGCCACCAGCACGTAGGCAGAAATAGTCATGAAAATTCATCCCCTCGGGACTGGGAAGGTGGCTCAGTGGTAGAGTGCTTGCCTAGCATGCATGAGGCCCTGGGTTCAAATCCTCAGCACCACATAAGCAGAAAAAAGCTGGAAGTAGCACTGTGGCTCAAGTGGTAGGGAACTAGCCTTGAGCTGGAGAGCTGAGGGACAGCGCCCAAGCCCAGAGTTCAGGCCCCATGACTGACAAAATAATAATAATAATAATGTAATGCAGCTACACCTCTGGTGGGAGCTGAGGTAATAGCAACAAACTGGTAAACTGAGGCTCAAATTGGGCCTCAGTCTATTCAGCTCAAAGAACTCCTAACAGATGGTACAAACCTAGGGCTCTCACTCACAAATTGTGCCTACAACTGGGCTCTGTCATCCCCCTTCTCACACTTGAGTTTAGGGGTCTCTGCTGCTCCCTCACAGAGTCTTAGTTGGGGGAAGCGGGGGTCTCTCTCCTCTTCCATCCAATCCCAACCTCCTGGTAATACATGGACTCTTATCTCTTCCCTAGCACCTCAGCAATGATGTGGGTGGGTCTCTTCTCTAAAACTAGAAGCCGCCAGTTGCAGGTGGCTCATGCCTGTCATCCTAGCTACTCAGGAGGCTGAGATCTGAGGATCGCGGTTCAAAGCCAGCCCTGGCAGGAAAGGCCGTGAGACTCTTATCTCTGATAAACCACTAGAAAACCAGAAGTGGTGCTGTGGCTCAAGCAGTAGAGTGCTGGCCTTGAGCTGAAGAGCTGAGGGACAGTGCCCAAGTCCAGTTAAAGCCCCTAGGACGACCGGGGTTGGGGGGGGTAGAGAGCTGGCCTTGAGCTGGAGAGTTCAGGGACAGCATCCAGGCCCAGAGTTCAAGCCCCACGACCAACAAAAATAAAAATAAAAATAGATGCCCCTTCTAAAGCCCCCTCCTATGCCTCCTGCTGCTGCTGCACTCGACTAGACTCAAATGCAAAACTGTAAGCAGTAACCACACACCCGAGCCGCCGCCACACCCCCCTGCAGATTTTTCTGGTTCTTATTAATGTAAATGAAATCTGCTCCAAGCGTCCTTAATGGAAAACGTTCCTGGAATTTGACTGCACACGTGTGTGTGTGTGTGTGTGTGTGTGTGTGTGTGTGTGTGTGTGTAGGGGGTGTGTGAGACTGGAATTAACCCTTGTGTAGCCAGATGCAGACTAGTCAAACAAGACCTTAGGACTAGATCTGAGGTGGACTTTAGTAAATGATGGGGACAGTCATTCAACCCTACCCAGAATTCTACCCTAGCACCATGCATAGTTTATGCCTTGTTCCTGGGCAGGTGTGGAGGTTTCTCAGAGCCTGAGAAAAGGTATCCTGGACAGAAAAGGGATCATAGCAAATCTTTGATCAAAGAAAGAGCCCAGCCCAAACTGGGGGGGGGAGGGGGAGGAGGTTGGGAGAAAGGGGAGGGGTAGTTGGTAGTCTCCTCCTCATGCAGCTGTATCTTGATTTGGGACACCCAGACACCCAGCCCAGAGAAGACTCAACCTCTGAATTAGATCTGCCAATCCCATCACCCAGTGGCGACTCTGGGGTGAAAAAGAGGGAGTTTGGGCCTCAGCTTGGATTCCCAGGGCCAGTTGGCTTCAGGAATAAGAAGGGGGGGCGTAGAAAAGCCCTGGCCTGGAGCCTACAAACGTGCCCTTCTTGGCTCTCTCCCCAAATCCTGATGCTTGTTCTGGCCCAGCCGTCGGCCCGGCCCCAGTGGAGCCGGGTTTTACTGCCTTTCGCGGCGGGGATAGGGATGTCTGCTTCATTGGCCAGGATAGGGGGAAAGAGTCTAAGATTTCAATTTCTCCCAGGTGTGGCTCAGTCTGCAAGATGCCTTGGGGAGGCTGAAGGGGGCCCCCCACACCTGGGGGGTGGGGGGAAAATGCAGAAAGAGGGAGGAGCTAAGAGGGGGGGGAGGAAAGGGAGGGGGCCACAGAAGGGGTATCCCCTAAAGCAGACAGCAAAAAAATTCTGTGAAGATCCGGGACTGGAGATGGGGGTGGGGACAGGGGCTAGGGGTGATGGGAGGGGGGGGCTCCAGGAAGAGGGGGGGCAGAGAGTTTAGGCTTTGGAGATGGACTCAGGGAGAGGGCTTTGGGGTTGGGGGAGACAGGGGGTGAGGAGACAGAGGCCCTGGAACAAGGAGCAGAGGGACAGGGGCTCCAAATGGGACTCATTTTCCTGGGGGACAATAGACTGCGGATCTTCCCTGCCACCCACACCTGTCAGGCAGCTGGGGGGAGGGGACTGACCCACTTTACTGCCAGTCCCCTCAGGCTTCCACTAATGAGTACTCTGGGCTTTGGAAGGCAACCTTCCCCTCCTAAGGCTGTGCCTGAGGCCCTGCCTTCCCCCCAACGGCTGGCCCCCTCATTAGCTACTGGGGTGTTCATTAGCTCAGGCTGTCCCCTTTATCCACAGCTGGGTTGCCTGTGGGTGAAGATGAGGTTTATTTCTGGGCCTTTCCCCCCCACCCCAAGAAAAAAAATATGCCATCTCTGCCCCTAGTTCCTTCTCCTGACGGAGGAGACAAAGGATTTCCTGCTGTGCATCTCAGCTCCGGTGCGAAGAGCTTTGATTCCACCTGTGGGTCCCACCTGCATGCCAATGAGGAGTCAGCAGGGTGCTGAGCTGAGGTGCAGGGAAGGGGAGCCCCTCCCCAGCCCCCCCCCAATCCCTGGAAGATGCCCTTTCTGCATAGCTCACACAAGGGTTTATAGTGCCCCTTGTCCAGAAGGAAGAGGGCTGTGGAGGGTGATGGGGGGGTGGGGAGGGGAGCATTTACTGGGAAGTGGGGGGGGGTCTAAGTCTGAGGGATGGAAGATAAGAAGTGGAGGGAAGCAGGGCAGGGAGAGAAAGTAGCATCAGGGGGGATAGACTTGTGGGAAACTGGGAGCAAGGCTAATGGAGAATGGAGGCTGGGCATAAAGCAGTTGGGGGGGCGGGGGGGGCGGGCATGGGTAGCAGGCATGGGAAAAAGAGGAGAGGTTTTTCAGGGACACAGATCCTTGGGGAGAGCATAGGAGAGCACTGTAGGCATGCGTGTCCCCTTAGGAACAGACTGCTGGGAGGATATAAGGCAGAAGTACTTAGGCAGGGCAATTTGGGGACTGTGTGGGAAGTATTAAGGTAAGGAGAGCTGGGAGCTGGTGGCTCCTGTCTGTAATCATAACGACTCAGAGGCTGAGATCTGAGGATCACAGTTTGAAGCCAGCAAGCGTGCAGCAAGAGGGATAAGGTGGTTATACAAATCTGAGAGTTTTTTTTTTTCTTTTATTGGTCGTGGGGTTTGAACTCAGGGTTTGAGCACTGTCCCTGAGCTCTTTTGTTCAAGGCGAACACCCTACCCCTTGAGCCACAGCACCACTTCCAGTTTTTGAGTGGTGAATTGCAATCCTCAATTCTCAGCCGCCTACAATTATAGTCAGGAGCCACCAGCCCCTGGCTCAGAGACTCTTATCTCCAATTAACTAGCAAAAAGCCAGAAGGAGAGCTGTGGCTCAAGTGGTAGAGGACTCACTTTGGGTGGAAAAGCTCAGGGATGGCAGGCCCTGAGTTCAAGCCCTAATATAGACACACACACACACACACACACACACACACACACACACACACACACAGATGGGGGCGGGGAGACAGCTCTCAAGGGGGCCCCAGGAGAGAACAGTCCAGGGAGGACTCAATGTCTTTGTAGTCTTAGCCTTATCACCTAGACCTTCCCCCCCACATTCCTAGGGTGCATGGAGGGGTCTGATTACTGGATTATGCCCAAGTCTCCAAGGCTCTCTGACTGTCCCGCTATCCATCTGTCCTTTCTGTTCCCCCAGGATCCCAAGCCCAGGTGGCATTCTCCTCTCCCGGCACCCTCATTAAGAAAGGGCTTTGAGATCCTTCTGCAGCATCTGCCTCCTCTTGTGACACTCCCCACTTTCCAGCCAGCTGCAGGCTTTGGCCTCTGGAGCCTGATAAATATTTATGATGAGATAAGCAGAATCTGCCAGGTCCTAGCCCAAACCTTTGTCCTGAGCATCGGAGAGAAAGGCAGTCTCAAACTCCCAGGAGTTTGAGCTTCCAAGGGTACAATCAAGTCTCTTAGGACACAGGGTCCCTGTGTCCAGCAGACCTCCTGGATTGTTTCCTGATACTGTACTAAGGGAGAGGGTAGACTCGGGAAAAAGCCATCAGACATGAGGCAGAGCTCAAGAGCCTGTAATCCTAGTCACTCAGGAGGCTGAGATCTGAGGCTCATGGTTTAAAGCCAACTCAGGCAGGAAAGTCCATGACAATTTTGTTTTGTTTTGTTTGGTGTTTTTGTTTGTTTGTTTGTGGGGTTTTTTTTTGTCAGTTGTGGGGCTTGAACTCAGGGCCAGGGCTCTGTCCCTGATCTTTTCTGCTCAAGGCTAGCACTCTACCACTTTGGGCTACAGGTCCACTTCTAGTTTTTCTGGTGGTTCATTGGAAATAAGAGTCTCATGGACTTTCCTGCCCCAATTGACTTGGAAACACGATCCTTACATCTCAGCCTCCTGAGTAGCTAAGATTACAGGTGTGAGCCACCAGCTCCCCGTTCCTTCTCATTTTAATGGCTCCCTTAACTCAGTAAGCCAAGCAACACTGGCTAGAAGGGGTTATCAGTATCTTTCTGAGTCAATACATAAAGGAGGAAGTCAACCCTCCTATTAGAAGTCATAGACCCCTAGGGTTCTCCTGTCCCCCCTATCCTATCCCTACCCTCATCCCCAGCCAGCAGAAGAGGCTGAAGTTTTCCAGAGCAGGAGGGGAGGGCACTGTATTAGGGATCAGGAAATACTGACCTCAGCACCCCCTACTGGGAGTAAACACTACCCCGGTGTGGGCTCAGTTCTGCACCAGACTGAAGCCACCATACAAGGTCGTGATGGGAATTAATATTACACCTTAAAGGCAGGCAGATACTGCTCTCAGCATCCTGAGAGTCTTCCCTGCCATCTGGCCACAGGAACCGAGGGCATGGCCAAGCACTGCTCTATGGATCCAAGGAATAGCCTGGGTAGGCAATGGGGAACCAAAGCCACCAGCATGGAGTAAACACTATTCCATGTTGCTAGGCAAATGCTCTATCTGAGGGGAAGAGGAGTGCAACTCCTCCCAAGCTCTGTGTGGGTGGAATGTGGGTAAATATTGGGGCTCTCTAGACATAAACGTTGTCCTATGCTCCTGGGCATATGCAAGACGCTTGGAAGGAGATGCTGGAGATGGGGTAAATATTGTGTAGGCTATGGTAAACAAGACTCGCAGGTGTAGTTAGGGCCTGTATACTTCAATCACATTTAACTTCTTCGTGGACAGCTAGGGTTGAAGTCCTGTTTACTTATTTCCTATTGATTTTTTTTTGGTGGGGGGGGGGCGTCGGGCATGGGGCATGAACTCTGGGCCTGGGCGCTGTCCCTCAGCTCTTCAGCTCAAGGCAAGCGCTCTACCACTTGAGCCACAGCACCACTTCCGGTTTTCTGGTGGTTCATTGGAAATAAGAGTCTCATGGACTTTCCTGCCTGGGCTGGCTTTGAATGGCAATCCTCAGATCTCAGCCTCCTGAGTAGCTAGGATTACAGGCATGAGCCACCAGTGCCTGGCTTATTGATTTTTTTTTGTGCTGTTCATGGACACTTTGGGGCCTGGACACTTTGAGCTGTGTGTGTGTGTGTGTGTGTGTGTGTGTGTGTGTGTGTGTGCCCATCCTAGAAAAGGCCTGGGTGCTGTCCTTGAGTTTTTCCCCTCAAGGTGAATGCTCTAACACTTGAGCCACAGCTCCACTTGTGGCTTTTTGGTGCTTAATTGGAGATAAGAGTCTCACAGAGCTAGGCGGAGATCTGAAGATTGCGGTTCAAAGCAAGCCTGGGCACAAAAGTACATGAGACTCTTCAATAAACCACCAGAAAACCGGAAGCAGCGCTGTGGCTCAAGTGGTAGAGCACTAGCCTTGAGCTGAAGAGCTGAGGGACAGCGCCCAGGTCCAGAGTTCAAGCTCCACAACTGACCAAAACTTAAAAAAAAAAAATTCTGTCCAGGCTGGCTTCAAACCTTGGTCCTTAGATCTCAGCCTCTTGAGTAGCTAGGATTACAGGTGTGGCTCACACCTGTGCAGGCCTCATGCTAGACTCTTAATGGAGGTAGCAACACTGGAGGCTGAGATACTTCTTCAGAGGCAAAAAGCATCTCTTTCTTTCCTGATGGCTGCTCTTCTAAGCTTTTACTATACTACCCCAGATAGCTCCAGGGTTTCACAGCCCATATGGGAACCCCAAATACAGTAGCCTGCCTGATGCTCCGAGGTCTCTTCAGAATCATTTGTGTGATGTCCTCCACAGAAAGAAACCCTGGGCACAGATTAGAGAATCTAGACTGGAATGAGCCCACTGAGAGCTGGTAGCCAAGCATAGAGTAGACACCTTTGCTGCTTCTGTTGACCTTTCTGTAATGCTCTTCTTCCACCTCTTCTCTCTCTCTCTCTCATACACACACACACACACACACACACACACACACACACACACACAGAACCAGGTCTCCAAGGCCACAGGCAGACTTTATAATCTCCAAAGCCGGCTACACTAATGCATTAATGGAAAAGCCCCAGACTCCAGGAGCCATGATGCTCCCAGGTGTGTCTAACGAGCGTTGTATGGCGTCACTGGGTAACCCCAGAGACTCACTTTAATGGTAGACTAGAAGGCCAGGGGGCCAGTGAGCCTGAATGTCCAGCCCTTAGCATGGAGTCTGTGGGTATAAAAGGATCCTCCAGCCACAGTGAGGGCTGCACAGCCAGGAATGAACCTGCACCAAGACCTGTCCAAGTCATCTGCACTTGCTGACTGGCTACCCTGAGAGCATGCTCAGTGATGACAGAATAGGAGCCCTTCAAGCTGGGCACCCATGGTTCCCACCTGTAATCCTAGCTACTCAGGAAGCTGATATATAAGGATTGTGGTTCAAAGCCAGATGGACAGGAAACTCTCCATGAGACCAAGTAAACTTCAAACAAAAAAAGCCAGACATAATGCTGTGGCTCAAGTAAGTGGTAGAGCACTAGCCTCGAGCACAAAAGCTCAGGGACAGCATCCAGACCCTAAATTCAAGCCCAGGACTGACCCCTTATCCCCCACACACACTCATAGGAGCCCTTTTGCCTCTCCCTGAATCATCATGCTAAATCAGATTTCTGATGACAAGTCTCTTTAACCTTGGAGACCAGGTTCTGGGAGGAGATGACTGCTACCTTTGGAGCCATCCTCCAGGTGTGTGTAGTCTTAGAACAGGTGTGTGCAGCAACCTGCCAGGTGTGTGTTGCTGGAGGGAATCTGTGGTCCTTTTCTTTCCTCCTCCTCCTCCTCCTCCTCCTCCTCCTCCTCGTCTTCCTTCTCCTCTTCCTCCTCCTCCACCACCTCCTTCATCTCCTTCCCCTCC
>NW_012267323.1:2969055-2988529 GCF_000151885.1 Dipodomys ordii | reverse complement strand
TCCTCTTCTTCTTCTTCTTCTTCTTCTTCTTCTTCTTCTTCTTCTTCTTCTTCTTCTTCTTCTTCTTCTTCTTCTTCTTCTTCTTCTTCTCCTTCCTCCTTTTGTTTTGGGTGGTCATTGGGAATAAGAGTCTCCATAGATTTTTCTTCTCGGGCTAGCTTCGAACCACAATCCTCAGATCTCAACCTCCTAAGTAGCTAAGATTACAGGTATAAGTCACCAGTCACCTGGTTCTGGCCATGTACTTCTTTCTTGGGTCCAGAGAGCAGAGATGGTGTTTCTTAGGCTGTAGTGAGCTCAGGAGTCAATCTGGATGGTCACTATGCTCTGGGAAGCCCATCTAGGAAGCCAGATAAGCAGGCTCACTCACTTCCTAAGGCTGGAGACAATGTAAGTGATGCAAACTAGGGGGTTACACCTCATAATTCATTCCTGAGACCCCTCTCCCAAGGAATAGAGGTCTAGCCTTGCCTTCTGGTCCCTGGAAAGGTGGCAGTAATTCCAGGCCTCTCACCCCCGGCTACCTTCAACGACTCTAGTCCAGGCCCACCGCCTCTGCCCACCCCCTCCGGCCATATCCCAAATCCCCAATCCCAGCAGCAGACCTCGGTGTTTTCCTGTTGCCATGGTGATGGGATGCACCTTTCTGTTTCCATGGCAACCAGCCAGGGGTTTTTAAAATTCAGTTGAGGTAATTTCCACCCCTCAATCCTCATCTTCAGACACCTCGTTTCTTGTCTTTTCTTCTGTGACTGTTAGAATGCTGTTGGGGAGGGGAGCGGTGCCCACAGACATCAGCCAGAGAAGTAGGGCCAGAGGGGCTGATGGGAAGACTGAGGCTCATTCCTCCCTGACTGGTCCATCCAGACTAGACCCTGGAGAACAGGACAGCTTTCTCCTCCCCCTCCCCTCTTCTCCCAGAGGCCCAGGTCTAGAGTGGGAAGATGATGGCTTTGCATAACTTAACAGGCAGAGGCCGGCACACCTGGGAAGCTGGGTGAGTGTGTATGTCTTTGCAAAGACCCTTTCCAGGCCTCCCTAACTGTGTCCCCAGGGCTCCTCTGAAGACCTCAAGACACCAAGGCTCAGACCCTGCAACAACAGGGGACAGATGTTGTTTATGCTGAATCCTGGTGCTAAGAAGCTTAGCATAGCAGAACCCTGGGCTGGTTGGATTTGGGCAGAGGGCATCTGAGAAGGATGAAGGTGTTACAGCACTGTCCACCAGCTCCCCCAGCCCCTCCCACTAGAATCCTTGATCCCTAGACATCTGCTTCATTAAGTCTAATCATTGTAAATTCGTGAGAGCCAGCATCCCTTCCCTGACCCTCCTGCCTCCTGGCTGGAAGAAGAAAGGCTGACAGCCCAAGACAGACAGGTAGATGTCCTCACCTCTCTTCTAAGCAGAGATGACTAGGTTTAGAAGCCCATGGGACAATGTATACTAGCCCGGCTTAGCTGGTCTGCGTGTAACTCTTTCACACCTTGGTTTGTCTCTGTAGCAGGCCAAGGATTTTTCTAAAGATGGTGTACCCCCTTTCCCCAGGAAGAGGTTTTGGGGTGTTTTTATTTTGTTTGGTGCCTTCCTGGGGCTCGAACTTGGGGCTTGGGCACTGCCCCTGAGCTTTTGTGCTCAAAGCTAGCGCTCTACCACCTGAGGCATACATAGCACCACTTCTGGTGTTTTCTGAGTGGGTTTATTGAAGATAAAAAGTCTCATGGACCTTCTTGTCTGGGCTAGCTTCAAACTGCAATCCTCAGATCTCAGCCTCCTGAATAGCTAGCATGACAGGTGTGAGCCACAGGTGCCTGGCTTCAGAAAGCAGTTTCAAGGAGACAGAAATGGCAGTCCCAGACAGCCTTGCAGCAGGAGGATCCCACCCCCAAGCACTTTCTCCCTATAACTCCAGCAGCCACAGTCCTGGTTTCCCAAAGCCAGGGACTCTCAGACCATCAGGTGGGCACCAAAGACAGAGGAAAATTTCTCCCAGACAATATGTCCCTTGGAGACAAAGGCAACCACCCTTCTGGGAACATAGAAATGTTGGCTAAGCCAGGTGCCAGTGGTTCACGCCTGTAATCCTCGCTACTCAGGAGGCTGAGATCTGAGGATCATGGTTCAAAGCCAGCCTGGGAAGGAAAGTTCGTGAGACTCTTATCTCCAATAAACCAGTAGAAAAACCAGAAATGTCACTGTGGTTCAAGTGGTAGAGCACTAGCCTTGAGCTAAAGAGCTGAGGGACAGAGCCTAGGCCCGGAGTTCAAGCCTCATGACTGACCCAAAAGAAGAAGGAGGACAAGGAGGAGGAGGAGAAGGAGGAGGAGGAGGAGGAGAAGGAGGAGGAGGAGAAGGAGGAGGAGGAGGGTCGGCCAGCCTTGAGATGTTGAGAAGTTGAAATACCTGCGTGAGACACTCGCCCCTCTTTTCCAAAGCAGGAAAGTCCCAGAGATCAAATGAATTGTTTGCCTGTTCCAATTTCGTCTAGTAAATAATGGCGCTGATCCCAGAGTCCTCTCCACCTGGGTCAGAGGGGGTCCTTGCTGCCCTTCTCACCGCAAGCTCTTCACAGGACCTAGAAGTGCCTGAACACCTGAATCTGTAACCCACATGAACAGGATATACAATCCTGGGCCTGGCTGCTGTCCGTGAGCTTCTTTTGCTCAAGGCGAGCACTCTACCACTTGAGCCACAGTATCACTTCTGCCCTTTTCTGTGTATGTGGTACTGAGGAATTGAACCCAGGGCTTCATGCATGCTAGGCAAGCACTGTACCACTGAGCTACCTTCCCAGTCCCACCACCTGATTGTTGATGACAGGTATCGTTTATTCTTCTGTCTTCTTGGGGTTGAAGAGCTTAAACCAGGACCTCGTATAGGGAGATGGCAGGACTCAGGGGAGAATGTAGATGAAGGACTAAATTAGCTACTCACCCTGCCCACTGTTTTTTTTTCCCTGCTAGTTACTGGAGCTTGAACTTAGGACCTAAGCTTCTTTAGCTCAAGGCTAGTGCTCTACCCCTTGAGCCACAGTACCATTTCTGGCTTTTTCTGAGTGGTTTATTGAAGATAATAGGGTCTCTTGGACTTTCCTGCCTGTGCTGGCTTCAAACTGCAATCCTCAGATTTCAGCCTCCTGAATAGCAAGGATTACAGGCGTGAGCTACCAGTGTCTACTTCCTGCCCACCTTTCTTTACATCTCGGTCCTTCCTAGATTCCCAGACCAGAGCAGCCCTAATCTAGGCTGAGAGGAGGAAATCCAGACCACATTCTAGGAGAAGGGAAATAACCTAGGTAGAGAAACTTGGATCCCTGAGCCTTTCTCCCCACCTAGGTGATAAGCAGCTAGAAAAGCAGAGGAGGTAGTCTGTGTCCCAGAAACCTCTTCTCTGTAGCCAGGGTTAAAGAACAAACATCTTTGTATCCAGCAATCCTAGGGTGTCCTAGACACCCCCACCCCTCCAAGATCTCTCTGAAATTAGGGACTTGATTGTGAACCTACTTCTGCTCCACTGGGGTCTCCACAAGTGAGACTCTATGGCTAACATCTCCAGGACAGGCTTCTAGAGGTTTCTATGTGAGTAGCTGGCAAACCCATGAACCTTGCTCAAGCCTGCCATCAGTTCTATAGTAAAGTCCAGCTGAAGAGACCTGCCAAGAAAGTCTCTGGCCCTGGCAAGCTTATACAGAGCTAGAGGCCCCTGTCTGGTGTCAGATGAGGCATGCAGGTGAGGAAGGAGAGATCAGAAAGACATGTTAGGCAGGTCCAAAGCCTTCTGCTGGGGAGGACAATGGTCAGTAAAATGGGAATATAGGCAACTGAGATTCTGGACAGCACCTTGTCCTACCCCTACGTATTATGTGTCATGAAGGAACAACCTTCAAACTCCACCAGTGATTTCCCCAGAACAGCTTGTTCACAAGTATCAAGAAATCCTAGGCTGGGAAGGTGGCTCAGTGGTAGAGTGCTTGCCTTGCATACATGAAGCCCTGAGTTTGATTCCTCAGGACCACTACACAGAAAAAGCCAGAAGTGGTGCTGTGGCTCAAGTGGTAGGGTGCTAGCCTTGAGCAAAAGAAGCTCAGGGACAGTGCCCAGGCCTTGAGTTCAAGTCCCAGAATTAGCAAAAAAATAAAAAAGAAAGAAAGAAAATGGAAGTGGCGATTTGGCTCAAGTGGTAGAGCTCTAGCCTTGAGCTGAAGAGCTGAGGGACAGCGCCCAGGCCCAGAACTCAGGACCCATGGCCAAAAAAATAAAAATAAGCCAGGCACCAGTGGCTCACGTCTGTAATCCTAGCTACTTAGGAGGCTGAGATCTGAGGATTGCAGTTCAAAGCCAGCCTGCACAGGAAAGTCCATGAGACTCATCTCCAATTAACCACCAGAAAACCGGAAGTGGCACTATGGCTCAAGTGGTACAGTGCTAGCCTTGCGCTGAGGGATAGCACTCAGGCCCAGAGTTCAAGCCCTATGGCAGGCCAAAAAATAAATTTAAAAATACATAAATATATAAATAAAATGGGGGCTGGGAAGGTGGCTCAGTGGTAGAGTGGCTTAGTGGTAGTGCATGGAGGCCCTGGGTTCGATTCCTCAGCACCACATAAGCAGAAAAAGCTGGAAGTGGTGCTGTGGCTCAAGTGGTAGTGCATGGAGGCCCTGGGTTCGATTCCTCAGCACCACATAAGTAGAAAAAGCTGGAAGTGGTGCTGTGGCTCAAGTGGTAGAGCACTCGCCTTGAGCTGAAGAGCTGAGGGACATTGCCCAGGCCCAAAGTTCAGGCAACATGACTGGCAAAAAAAAAAAAAAAAAATGGCTGGGAAAGTAGCTTAGTGGTAGAGTGCTTGTCTTGTATGCATGAGACCCTGGGTTCAATTCCTCAGGACCACCTAAACAGAAAAAAGCAGGAAGTAGCACTGTGGCTCAAATGATAGAGCGCTAGTCTTGAGCTGAAGAGCTGAGGGACAGCACCCAGGCCCAGAATTCAAGCCCCATGACCAACCCCCCCCAAAAAAAATATATATAATAAAAAATAAAAGAATCTCACCAGGGGCTTGTGGCTCACGCCTGTAATCCTAGCTACTCAAGAGGCTGAGATCTGAGGATCATGGTTCAAAGCCAACCCCAGCAGGAAAGTCTTGTGAGACTTATTTGTATCTCCAATTAACCACAAGAAAACTAGAAGTGGTGTTGTGGCTCAAAGTGGTAGAGCTCTAGCCTTGAGATAAAAGAGCTCAGGAACAGCAGTCAGGCCCCAAAAGAAAGAAAATCTCTTGACTTTGTCTGCCTAGCTTAGGCTGGGCTTTAAACTGTGATCCTCACATCTCAGCCCCTTTAGTAGCTAGAATGACAGGTATGAGCCACGAGTATCCTGTCTACAGAGGCTGTTCAAATGGGAGGCAGTGAATAAATTTACCTCAAAGTTTTGGACAGGTGTTTATATCTTGTTTTCTGTCAGTTGTGTGGCTAAGAACAAGGATGACTGAACCAGAGATGGTCTCCATCTTGCCAGAACTCACAACCTTTAGAAAAGGACAAAGGACAGATAGAGTTGTTCCTGATCTGTTATGAGGGGGGGCCAAAGAAGAGGGAAATTACTCGGATGAGCTAGCCAGGTTCAAATGTCTCCAACCTATAGTTCAGAGAGAAGGCTGGTCAGGATTTAGGAAGAGACATCGGGCTGGGGCAACTAGAGCTGTCTCTGAAAGGTAGACTGGGGGTGGGGCTAGGAATGTGGCTTAATGGTAGAGTGCTTGCCCTAGCCTGCATGAAGCCCTGGGTTCGATTCCTCAGTATCACACACACACACACACACACACACACACACACACAGAAAAAGCTGGAAGTGGCGCTGGGGCCCAAGAGGTAGAGTGCTAACCTTGAGCAAAAGAAGCTCAGGGACAGTATCCAGGCCCCAGGACTAGCAAAAATAAAAATAAAAAGACTGGGGAGGTGAGGGGGGATAGAAAGAAGAGAGGTCAGAGGTGCTAGAAGGCACCCGTGTCTACAATGGATAGTCTGGGAATATGGAGGCAGGATAAGCCAGAGGCAAGGCTTTGGGTCATTGCTCCTCAGTGACCTGAATGACAAGCCAGCTCAGATCTCTCTAGCAGCTGATCTCCAATGAGATCAGTGAAGTCTCCAGTCTCTCCAGGAAGAGATCAGGAAACGTGCAAGCTAGAAACATTGGTACATCAGTCTCAAGGGCCTTTGTCACCTCCACCTTATCTCTATCAGTCTTAGGGCTTGAACTCAGAGCCAAGGCACTGTCCTGGAGCTTTGTTGAGCCACAGCTCCACTTCTAGCTTTTTCTTTTCTTTCTTTTTCTTTTTTTTTGGTGGTTAATTGGAAGAGCCAAGGCACTGTCCTGGAGCTTTGTTGAGCTCCACTTCTAGATTTTTCTTTTCTTTCTTTTTTTTTTTTTGGTAGTTAATTGAACATAAGAGTTTCATGGACTTCTCTGTCCAGGCTGGCTTTGAACCACAATCCTCAGATCTCAACCTCCAGAGTAGCTAGGATGACAGGCTTAAGCCATCAGCACCTGGGATACAGCCAGGAGCTAGCAGGCAGCATAACTCCACTTTTACTGTAGCAGGAACTCAATTCTAAGGAGGGTCTTTCTTCTTGAGTTTGCAAAGGTGACCTCAGATGCACCAGCTAGGCACATACTTGCTCCATAGCTTACCTACTTCTCCCAGAACACAAAGGTCAATTCCCTCACATCTGGACAGGTGAAACCCATTTTTCACCAGCCGCCAGAATGGAGCCAGACTCTTTCCTGTCTGCCCAGCTCAGGTTGCCTGAAATGGGCACCAGCATGTGAACAAACAGAGCCTGGGAGGTGGGTGGGGCTTGGGGCCCTGGGTGGGGTGTGCCGTAGTAGTGGAGAATCTGCCCTTCAGGTCTGTCCTGGAACTTTCACAAGTTCCCACAGCTCTGCCCATGACCCTGATCTTGCCCAATGACTGCCGATCTAGACCTCTAACCTACTCCTTGTTCACCCAAGGTCAGCCAGGCTGAAGTTCTCAGGTGAGGTAAGACAGAAGCTCCCCAAACAATCTAGCTCCTCTTCCTGTTAGATAAACAGTGCCTGGCTTTTCTCTAGGAAAACTCTTCTAGGGCCCTCTGTGCCCGGACACTATATTGATGGGGCTGGCCTGTCCTTCCCAGCATGTACCTTGGCACTAATACCAAGGTCACAGTGGGGACTCAGTAAGCACTATTATCCTGGTGATGGCTCCAGAATGGGTGTTCCCAGGGTTGACAGCTAACTAGTTCAAACCTGTCATACATCCTTGCTCCTTCAAGCCCATGGTTTTACCTGTTCTGATGTTCTGGTCTAGTAGTAAAACTAGACTCAGAATCCCAGGGAGCCCTGTGATGAGTATGAGTCATTGGGCCTATCTGGTTGGGAGCTAGGACATTGGGATCACTGTCTCTTTCTACAAGCTGCTGGGCCTCTGGAGGGAAGGGGTAACCAACTTCAGTGTTCTCTCAGAACTGGAGGCGTGGCTCAAGTGGTAAAAGCCAAGCAAGAAACTCAGTGAGGTCCTGAGGTCAAGTCTCAGTACCTCAGACTCTTATCACCAAAAAGATGCTAGAAGCGCAAACCTTGGGGGCAGTGGGGGGGGAAATCTCAGGGACAGTACCCAGGCCCTGAGTTCAAGCCCCAGGTATCTCTCTCTCTCTCTCTCTCTCTCTCTCACACACACACACACACACCTTCAAAGCCTTCTAGGCCATGGTGGGACATGTTCGGATAACATAGTATCAGGAATCTGGGTGGTGGGGTTCGGCATGCATATGGCATTTGAGGGCCCAGAGTCATCAGACAGGAGCCCCCTGACTGTGCCCTGGCCCCTAAGACTTTGAGCCAATAGGGAAGAGTAAGGTTTGCCAGCACCCTTTTGTGGTGCTCCAAAAAGCAGCGACTACACCTATCAAAGTTCATTTCCTATTTCCTGCTGGTTGGGTCTCAATCTGACAGACATCCTCTGTCACTTCCCAATCTACCATTTCCTGTGGAAATCAACTATTTTCCCTGCAGCCCCCACCTAATCAGATCTTACCCCCCCACCCCCAAAATGGCTTCCTCTCACTGCTTCTTGGTCTCGGGGCAGGCTTCCCCCCTCCCCAGCCCTTTCTCTGCCTTGTCTCCTAACCCTTCAGGAAGCCCCTATCCTATTCAGAAACACCCCCCCACCCCATCCTCCAGGATCCTCCTTCCCTAAGCTAGGTTTTAGGGTCCCCAGGCCCCCCCCCCAGCAAACTTGGCTCCTTTCAGTTCCCCTCCCTCGCGGGGCAGAGGCAGGGCGTTCGAGTCCATTTAATCTTGGCAGAATGCAATTTCCTGCTTCAGGGAGCTGGCGGGGGTTTAAGAGGCTTAATGAGGGGGGGGGGCAGGGAGGGAGACAGGGAAGAAGAGAGACTAAGACAGGCCTGGGAGGAGATAGTGCCCTAGAGGGGTGGTAGAGGAAGCCTTGGAAATGTGTCTGGGGTTGCCTGGGTGGAGGGCCTTTGGGATCCTAAAGGGGTCAGCTCTCTTCAGCTGATTCAGGCTCCCACTGGTAGGTCAAGGGACCCCCATCTGCAAAGATGTCCACCCTACTCTACCCCTGTCAACCAAATAAGGCAAGGTGGAGGTAATGAGACCATTTATATTGTTTATTGGGGGGGGCATGTGCTTTTATGACCAAGGAGGAGAGCATAGGGTCTAAATGTGGAGATGGAGGAGGGGGGACTAGGAAAATCTGTGCGCGGCGCGCGCGCGCGCGCACACACACACACACACACACACACACACACACATGCACACCAGGGAGGGGGGAGAGTGTAGGTGGAATGTATACTTTCGGTGGGTCTAGAGAAAAACGTGTAGCTGGCAGGTCCCAGAACCGCCCCCCCCCAACGGGGGGTGGAGTGGCAGCCAGGCTGGAATTTCAGCCCAGAATGGGATGCTTATCTATAGGCTGCCACCAAGAAGGCAGGGAAGATAAGGACAAAGGGGCCTCTGAGCTGCCGGAAGCCTCACACCTGGCAGGAGGGGAGCTGGGGGTGGGAAGGTGGAGTCCGGACAGGGTCCCCTAGAGTCCTATCTGACACCTGGAATACAGACAGCCCTCAAGGGGGGGACTGAGGCTGGGTGACCTTCTCTGATCCTAGTCCTGCAATCCTACTTGGGCCCCAGTGCCCAGCTCCTACCTCCAGGTGGTCTCCCTTCGTCTTCCAAAGAAGCCCTGGGAAGCCCCTGGAGGCAAGGAGTCCCCAGAAATACCCCACTGGGGAGGGGCAGGTTAGAGTAACAGCATGAAATGCTCCAGGAGCTTTGGCTTGCTGTCTGGATTCCCTAGGATGGGACCCAGCATGCTTGGTTTGAGGGTTTAGCAAGTTAAGGCTCAGCTGCCACTTGAGCCCCTTCTTTCCACTGGAAATGCTCATGTTGCGGTCCCAGAAGAAAGGCTAAGGTTGATGGCTGAAGTTCCTAAGCGCCTCGTTACTTTGGGCAAGGCCCTCTTCCTATGGGCCTCATTTTCACCACTAATGATCAAGAGTGGTAAAAAGATAAAGGCGACTCACACCTATAATCCTAGCTATTCAGGAGGCTGAGCTCTGAGGATCACGGTTCAAAGCCAACCCGGGCAGAAAAGTCCGCGAGACTTTTTATCTCCAATTAACCACTAGTGCACTCACTGTCCCTGAAAAAGTTCAGGGACAGTGCCCAGATTTTGAGTTCAAGCCCCCCAAAAAGAAAAGGGTCTCATGGACTTTCCTGCCTGAGCTGGCCTTGAATCATGATCCTCAGATCTCAGCCTCCTGAGTAGCTAGGATGACAGGTATGTGCCACTGGTGCCCGGCAGGGCAATGGCTTATGTAAGGTGGAAAGCAGGTAAGTCCCACAGACCCAGGAATGCCAAGCAGCCTGCTTTATTAACACTGTGTTCCCATGACAACCTGTGAGCAGGCTCTCTCCTAGGTGGACGGTGAGGTTGCTTTTGCCTGAGGAGACACTAGCGGGAGTAAATATGACTACCACATATGTACCATCATGGGGCCTGGATGCTGACAAGCAGAAGAGCAACAGGAAATGGGATCACAGCTGGGCAGCGGTGGGCCGTGCCAGCCCAAGCAGACTCCTCCGTTAGATGAGAAGATAAACATCTAGCTGAGCCTACTGGCCCACGCTTGTAATCCTAGCTGAGATCTGAGGATCATGGTTTGAAGCCAGTCTAGGCAGAAAAGTCTGTAAGACCTCATCTCCAATAACCAGCCAAACGCCAAAATTGAAGGTGTGGCTCACATGGTGGAGAACCAATGGTGAAAAGAAAAAGCTAGATCCTGAGTTCAAGTCCCACTATGAACACACACACACACAAACACACACACACAAGACAAAGACCTACATGCTCTCACTTTCTCTTAGGATCCACCTAGAGCCATACCAGCAGGCCCTTTTTCCCCAGTGATAGCATCTGGGGCTCCCTGTCACCTACTGGGGTAAGGTCGATGAGTCATAACAAAGGTGGTAGCAGAAGCTGGGCATGGTGATCTACATCTGTGATTCTAACACTTGGGATTAAGGCCTAACAGATCACTGAAACACCTGAGCCACACAGGGATTCAAATCCCCAGTCCAGGGCCATCAAAGTTCATTCCTGAGATGACTCCCAGCCCTCAGCTCAAGGCCTTTCCACTACTTGTAGACAGTTTGGTTGGAAATTCAGACCAAACCAGGGTAGAGAAGTCAGCTTAATCGCCTGGGGCTGGTCACAAGTAATACCCGCAGAATGAAGGAATGACATTTGATCAAGACACAAGGCAGAATGCAAGGTCGGCTGAGCGGTTCACAAAGATCAGCTGGGAGGAGAGAGCATTTCAACCAGGCCAGAAGGACCAGCCCCCCCCCCCTGCCCCCTTCCCCACTACGGAGATAAAGAAGAACACTTACAGGTATGAGAATAGCCTAGGTAAAGTGTTATTCAGGAGGCTGAGATCTTAGGATCATGGTTCAAAGCCAGCTTGGGTAGGAAAGTCTGTGAGACTTGAGTCTCCAGTTAAGCACCAAAAAGTCAGAAGTAGAGTTGTGGCTCAAGTGATAGAGCGTTAGTCTTAAGCAAAAACAAGCTCAGGGACTGTGCCTAGGCCCTGAGTTCAAGCCCCAGGACCACCATAATCAAGGCCTAATAGGACAGATGTGGAGCACAAGCTTGGTTTCACTGCTCTGCCATTGAAAAGCAGTAAGCTGGGTTGTTGTTGTTTTGTTTTATTGGTATCAATCCTAGGGCTTAAATCTAGGACTTTGGCACTGTCCCTGAGCTTTTGTGCTCAAGGCTAGTGCTCTACCACTTGAGACACAGCTCCACTTCTGGCTTTTTTTTTTTACTAGCTAATTGGAGATAAGAGTCTCAGGGACTTTCCTGATTAGGCGAGTTTCCAACATCAATCCTCTGATCTCAGCCTCCTGAATAGCTAGGATTACAGATATGAGCCACTAACACTGGGTGCCACCTTCTGATTTTCTAGATCAAGCAGGCTGGAGTCTTAATTGGGGTGCTCCAGCCTTAGCTCTCCAATATGTGTCAGGGGACAGTGACCTCATACTGCAACCCTTCTTCAAAGATGACCTGTAGCTAAAACCTAGGGAGGAAAGCCACGATGGCAGGGTGCCTGGTATTTACACATCAGCACCTCCCCCCCTTTTTTTGGGGGGGGGGAAACTGCCTTCATCTGGGCCCCACTCCCCCTCCCCCGCTAGGAGCGAGGGACTACAGGAGGCCACGCCACCCGCCATCACTGTCACGGAAGGGACATTCCCCAGTCATTTGGAACTAAGTAATTCCAGATCCCAGCTTGTAGGCCTGACTGCAGGACCCTCCTTGGGCCCCCCTCCCCCAGGACTGGGGCCACACAGACACATGGAAGGAGTGTGCACAGCAGATGCAGGCCTGGGAGGCAGCCAGAAAGCTCACAAGACCAGAGCTGGCTGTGTGGAATATGTAGTTGGCTTTGTCAAGAGTTGCCTTTGGTCTCTCCTAAAGGTCCACCATTGCCCCAGGGTCTGCGCCCAGGTTGGGGATGGCTCCGATCAGAGTAGAGCTTCGCTGTCTTTTAAGTTAAATCAGAGTCTACTTTTGAGTCCCTGCTGCTACTGCTGCTGCAGATTGAGATGAAATGCTCACCCCAGAGGCCGGCTTTGAAAAGAGAGAAGAAATGGACACCCCTTCATATCCGTCCTTAGCTTCAGCTAAGTCTGAGCAGAGGTCTCAAGGTCGAAGTGGCTGACACTTGTAAACGTAGCTACTCAAGAGGCTGAGATCTGACGATCAAAGTTTGAAGCCAGCCCCGACAGCAAACTAGGTGAGATTCTCCTTTCCAATTCATCGGCAAAAAGCCAAGAAGTGGAGCTGTAGCTCAAGTGGTAGAATTCTGGCTTTGGGCTCAAAAGCTTAGGGACAGGGCTAGGAATGTGGCTTAGTGGTAGAGTGCTTGCTTAGGATGCATGAAGCCCTGGGTTCCATTCCTTAGTACTGCTAAATAGAAAAGGCCAGAAATGGTGCTGTGGCTCAAGTGGTAGAGTGCTAGCCTTGAGCAAAAGGAGCTCAGGGACAGTACCCAGGCCCTGAGTTTAAGTCATTCATTCAATGCCTTGAGAAGCAGCAGAGGGCAAAATAGACCAGGGTTCTGCCTTTCCCTTTTTTCTGGTTGTGGTAGTGGGGGGCCTAATGGTTGCTAAAAGCCACTCTACCACTTGAGCCACACTTCCAGATTTTTTTGCTTTAGTTCTCCCTCTCCTTTTCTACAGGGCCTTCCCTTCTATCCAGGCCAGCCTTGAATCATGATCCTCCCTAGTAGCTGGGATTGTAGGTATGTACTACCATACCCACCTCTAGTCCTTGTTCACTTGGAGGTGCAAGTTGAACAATAAAATAATTACACAGTATGCTGGGAGGAGAAAAAGAGGAAGAAGTAAGCTGAGTGAATGCTGAGAGCGCTGGCGGTCAAGATGAGCCTCACCAAGAAAGGCAATCAGAGCCATAGCTTGAAAGCAATCATGAAGAAGCCATGAAGGTAGTTGTGAGAAGGTGAGCCGGCACAAGGCCCAACCTTCACAGGGGCCCTGGCGTATGCCAGATGTGGGAGGAGTGAGGAGGATTGATCTGGGAGCAGGAGGAGGCAAGTTAAAGAATTAGAGAAGAAGCTGAAAGAAGAATGGGCACTAAGATCTTGGCTTTGAGTATGTGTATGATGGTACTAAGGCTTGAACTCAGGACTTGGGTGTTATCCTTTTACTCAGATCTATTGCTCTACCACTTAAGCCGCAGTTCTACTTCCCAGCTTTTTCTTTTGGTCGGTCGTGGGGCTTGAACTCTGGGCCTGGGCGCTGTCCCTCAGCTCTTCAGCTCAAGGCTAGTGCTTTACCACTTGAGCCACAGCACCACTTCTGGTTTTCTGGTGGTTCATTGGAGATAAGAGTCTGGTGGCCTTTCCTGCCTGGGCTGGCTTTGAACCGCAATCCTCAGATCTCAGCCTCCTGAGTAGCTAGGATTACAAGTGTGAACCACTGGTGCCCGGCTCTTCCCTGCTTTTTGCTAATTAATTGGAGATAAGACTCCTGGACTTTCCTGCTTGATTCAAACCATGATCTTCAGATCTCAGCCTCTTGATTAGCTAGGGTTACAGGCATGAAGCCACCAGGTTCCCTGCTTTGACAAGTAGCCTTTTGCATGGTGTGAACATGAAGCTTGGAAGTATTTGCTGATGGTTTGGATGTTGAGTGTGAAAGTCCAGGTGGATGCTGGGTTTTTTTGGCCTCAGCTCCTAGAAAGAACGGCCCCACAGAGCCAGGCAAGGCCAGGATGACTAGTATGTTTGAGGAAAATGGAGGAAAAAGGCTGGTGTTCTTCTACCCAGGCAGGGGGTTTTCAGTGAGGCTTATGGCTACCCCATGGCCAAGACTGCCCAACCAGTACTGACTCGATTCCCAGAGAAGAGGCTTTAGCCATAGAGGCAGAGGAACCCCTAGTTTTCACTCCAGCTCTTATTGTAAGGGTCCTCTACAGACCCAGATAGGGCATAAGCTCTAAGCCTGGGCCTGGGCTCTCCAGTGGGGGCTGGGCAAGTCCGAAGAGCTATGAGAGGGTTGTCTGGCCTCTGTCTAAACAGGATGTGCTCGGACTGGCTGACAGTCACGGGTCACTTCAAAACCAGCAGTTTAGGTTCACTCAGTCCCACCTCCCTTACCACCCAACACACACACACACACACACACACACACACACACACTCCCCCCCATATACATGAGAGAGGATGTAGGATAATAAGCAAGAAACTTAGTGACCTCTGTTCTGTGTTCTTCTCTGTGTTCTTCTTCTTCTCCTTCTCCTTCTCCTTCTTCTTCTTCCTCTTCCTCTTCCTCCTCCTCCTCCTTCTTCTTCTTTGTCAGTCCTGGGGCTTGAACTCAGGGACTGGGCTCTGTCCCTAAGCTTTTCTATACTCAAGAGTAGCACTCTGCCACTTGAGCCTCGGGCTCTACTTTCAGCTTTTCTTTTGGGGGAGTGCTTAATTGGAGGTAAGGGTCTCACACTTGCCTAGGCACTGATGGCTCATGCCTATAATCCTAGCTACTCAGGAGGCTGAGATCTAAGGATCACAGTTCAGAGCCAGCCTGGGCAGGAAAATCTGGGAGACTCTTGTCTCCAATAAACCATGCAAAAACGGAAAGTGGCACTGTGGCTCAAAGTGGTAGAGAACTAGCGTTGAGCAAAAAAAAAGCTCAGAGACAGCATCCAGGTCCTGAGTTCAAGCCCCATGACCAACAACAACAACAAAAAAGGAGACTCACACTATGTTGAAAATGAACTATATGACTCGTAGTTGGGGACTGGAGGGAAAAACTAGGAAAGAGTGAGGAAAGGCGTGATACTGTTCAAGAAGAATTGTATTCTCTACCTGACATATAACTGAAATCCCTCTGTACATCATTTTATAGTAACAATAAAACACAGACACATACACACACACATGAGTCTCATGGACTTTCCTGCCCAGGCTGGCTTTGAACCATGATCCTCAGATCTCAGCCTCCTAAGTAGCTAGGATTACAGGTGTGAGCCACTGGCATCTTGCTTACCCTCTGTTCTTGAGCATGACCACTGACACTTGCCCCCTCTCTTTCTCTTTTTTGGTCAGTTGTGGGGCCTGAGCTCTGGGCCTGGATGCTGTCCCTCAGCTCTTCAGCTCAAGACTAGCGCTCTACCACTTGAGCCACTGCACCACTTCCGGCCTTTTCTGCTTATGTGGTGCTGAGGAATTGAACCCAGGGCCTCATGCATGCAAGGCAAGCACTCTACCACTGAGCCACCTTCCCAGCCCATGTCTTTTTTTTTTTTTAAATCACTCTTGGGGCTTGAACTCAGGGCCTGGACACTGTCCCTGAGCTTCCTTTTGCTCAAGACTAGAACTCTACCATTTGAGCTGCCACTTCTGGCTAGCTGTTTTCTGTTTATATGGTACTGAGGAATCGAACCCAGGACTTCATGCCTACTGGGCCAGCACTCTACCACTAAGCCACCTTCCCAACTCCTCTCATACTGAATTCACATGGGATGCAGCCATGGGATGAGGTAGAACACAGAGGAAACTGAGTCTCCTGGGCATGACCTATTCTTTCCTGGAAGCTCATGACTCAGCCTTTAGGGCTGGCTTTCTGGGAGATAGATAACGCCTTAGTCCAGAGGCCTGAAGGAGAGAGAGGGAAACTGGAAGGACATTGCAAGCACAGAGTTGGGGAGAGGCTGAGCAAAGGCTCCAAGTTGTCCAGGAGGCCTGAGCAGCTCAGATAGGAAGAGGAGGATGAGGCAGACTAAGAAGGGAGGCTGAGACACTGGGGCAGGAAGGGGCAGTGTTTGCGGATGAAGGAGATGGCCAAAGGCCCAGGCCTAGCGGAAATACAGGATTTAGACTGGCACTGAGGTCTGGGAAGAACCTTCTTGGGAGCAGGAACAACAGCAGAGAAAGAAGGCTTAAGAGGCAGCGTTGGGGAGTAGCCATGGAAGGTGGGTTGGTCATTCCAGCTTTTGATCTGGCCCCTGGGGCAGGCCTGGCAGAAGGTTGAACCAAAACCTCATTCTGGCCCTGGGCCCTGGTGACTCCTAACTGCCTCTCTCCTGCTCGTGCTGTTTTACACCCCCCCCCTCCCAGGCCCCTTCCCAACACTCCCCCTTCTCCAGGATCCAGTTCCGGGGGTGGGGGCTGGGCAGCGCCTGGGGCAGGGGAGATGAGAAAACCAGAAAGTGGGGAAACCTGAGCCAGCAGTGCTGGGGCGGGCCAGGGCCTGCAGAGCCTGCTAGGCCCGGGAAACAGGTTCTCCACCACCCCCCCCCCATCCCCACCATGGGCAGGGGAGGGAGTGTCTGTAGAGCCAGGCAACACCTTCATCCATGGGACATGGCCCATCTCAGGCTCTGGCCTTCCAAGTTCAGCCTTCAGAGGCCAGAAAGGCTGGATGTCTCTCAGGTTACTCAGTGTAGTGTATCCTCAAGCTTCTCTTTCCAATCTGAAGGAGGCTGGGTTAGAAGGAGAGAAAGAGGCACAAAGCAGCAGGCTAACCAAGCCAATTGTCTAGCTGAACTTCTCTCTCTGCCCTCCTGTGACCAGATTGATGCCAGGGTGGGCCATAGGGAAAGCTAGAAAGGGCCTGGGACAGTCCCACAGGGGAGGGAAGGAGCCCTGGCCAATGGGAAGTCAGCTGGGTTATCTCCCCTTCAGGCCACCCACAAACATTCTGAGTGGCTCTCAGGTAGAGCTAGAACAGCTGAACATTATTGCTGGAAAGGGCGGTATGACTGTGGGTGGCTGTTCAATCCAAAGGAGCTAGATGGTAGGGTGGGGAGTTGGTTCTGTGGCCTTTTGACTCACATTCCCCCTCCAAGCTCATACTGCAGGGGCTTGCTCTCTTATTCATTCAGTAAAGAGATATTGAACTCATAAGTGCCGCATAGGACTCCGGCACTCTGCCAACATTGAGTGCTTGTCTGTGTTGGCTTCATGTGGGTTCCAAGAGCCTAGCCCTTCTAGCGCATGGCTTTCTCGTAGTTTCTGCAAATGTTACCCTCTTCAAGTACCATAACCTGCAGGGCTGTCCACTCTGTCTCCACTTTAGAGTGGGAAAAACAGAGGCTGCTTCTCAGTATGATTGTGACTTACTCAGGTTGTATAGCCATCAATCCTGTGAGCATGCAGTCTCCCAAACTGGTATCCAGGGCTTGTTTCAAAGGGTCTTAGAAGTTGAAAGGACAAAACTGGAGAAAGCTATATAATAGTCTCCCAAATAATACTGTATAATAATGCAGGATAGTGATACAAAAGGTCCAGTCTAGGATGATTGCAGAAAACAAGAGTGCATTTACAGTGTAATAGTATTCAGTTTTTCATATTGATTGTTTAGCACTTTTTGAAACTGTTTAGGAAAGAACTGGCATTCTACCCTGTAGTAAGGTTCAGGTTATTGCTTTCTGTCTTCCCTATCTCAGCCACCTCTGGGGATTGTGGCATTGTGTGTATCTGAGTAGGGTTCCATGAACAGATCAATTGGTCTTTCCAACTCTTACCCTGGAAGCTTTGGTAAGTCCTCACAGTTCTGCCTTAATGATCAGGAGGTAGCGGCTGCTCCTGGGGCTGGTAAAGCATCTGGGCTATGAGGGGGACTGTAGAGACTGTTTCAAAATGGGAAGGATGGTGCTAGACATTATAGTGATGGTGGCCTAAGCTGCCACCTTTGAGGGTGACCTCGAAGGTGATCCTGGTATAAAGCAGTGGTGATGAAGGGGGATGATTATCACAGAGTTTATTTATTTATAGCACTAGGGATCAAACCTGGGGCCTTGTGCATGCTAAGCACATGTGTATTCGATCACCAAGCTCACATCCAACAATACCACCAAGGCAGTGTTTTGAATGAAACTCAAATGGGAGCCTGTGAGCAGCACCTAGCTCTTGGCTTAGCATAATCTCAGCAGAAAACTATCACCTGTCCGTCCGTACACCATACTTACAGTCATCCAGTCAATTGGTCAGAGAGAGAGGAACCTTCTGGAAATCTTAGCCAGGAAGGAGAGGGAGGGTAGGAAGAGGGAAAAGGGGACTGAGAGGAGGAGAGAGAAAGGAGACAAGCAAGAAAGGAGATGGATAAGGGCAAAAAAGACAGAGTGAAAAACAGGTAATGGGGAGGGAGGAGGAAGAGGGAAAAGAAGGAGAGAAATGAAAACTGTAAGCCAGGAGCCAGTGGCTCACCCCTGTAATCCTAGCTACTCAGGAGGCTGAGATCTGAGGATCCTGGTTCGAAGCCAGTCCAGGCAGGAAAGTCTGTGAGACTCTTGCCATCAGAAATAGTCAGAAGTGGCACCGTGGCTCCAATGGTAGAGTGCTAGCCTTGAGCAAAAGATGCTCAGGGACAGTGCCCAGGCCCTGAGTCCAAGCCCCAGGACTACCCCCCCCCACACACACACACAAAGAAAAAAGAAAAAAAGGGAGAAACTTACAGAGGAAGAGGAGGAAGAGAAAGAAGCAGAGGACAAAGAAAGCCCCAGTCTCTGGAGATCTCCACAGAACATCATGGAGGAGTCAAACTGGGGAATGGTCTTGACTGATCAGGCCACCATGACCTCGGGGAAGGGTCTGGGTCAAGGTAGGCTCCTGTTGATTTCCTGAGCCCTCCAGTCATCACTAGGCCATTTGAAACAGCCTTTTAGAAGAGGCGGCCTTGGCTCATCTTGGTTTCTCTGGGGCTATAGAACAGTAAAGAGAGAGAGAGAGTCTGTGGGAGCCGGCTGGCTGGAAATAGGCTGGCTGGAAATAGGGCTGGCGATTGAGGTTGAGCATTTGGGTGTCTGGACAGGGCTGGTGTCTGGGCTACAGCCACCTGGCTTGGACTTGGAGGTGGTGACCCCTGGGAAAGGTCCAGCGGTTGCCAGCCGTCCCAGGGGCTGCACCGCCACCTGCTGAGCGGCCAGAGAAGCCTCAAGTCCTGCGCTTGCTGCTGCGGGGCTCAGACGCGGGGTGGGGGACCACGGGTGCGGCGGCGCCGAGGAGGAGGAGGAGGAGGAGGAGGAGGAGGAAGAGGGATGCATGCAGAAGGGGGGTGCGCAGGTGAAACGCCAGGCTGGTGGCTGTTTCCCCGGTGCACCGGAGCCTTTCTCGCTAGGGAGTTGAGCGCCCGGGTAAACACCCGGCGCGCGATGTGTGTGCGGTGTATCCACGGAGAGACAAAGCCAGGGCGGGGCGGGGGCGCCGCCCGCAAAGCAGGGGCGGGTGTGTGTGTGTATGTGTGTGTGTATGTGTGTGTGTGTGTGCGTGCATGCGTGTGTGCGTGATGGTGCGAGGACACAGATCAGCCTCGGTCGGCGCGCGGGTCGCCCACCGCTTGGAGAACCCCGCGCCCCAGACCTCGGACAGGTGGAGCGGTGGAGGAGGAGGAGGGGGCG